>NW_027397103.1:8505400-8546544 GCF_003265705.2 Callorhinus ursinus | reverse complement strand
TGGTGAATAATCCTTTTAATGTACTGTTGGATCCTATTGGCTAGTATTTTGGTGAGAATTTTTGCATCCATATTCATCAAGGATATTGGTCTGTAATTCTCCTTTTTGATGGGGTCTTTGTCTGGTTTGGGGATCAAGGTAATGGTGGCCTCATAAAACGAGTTTGGAAGTTTTCCTTCCATTTCTATTTTTTGGAACGGTTTCAGAAGAATAGGTATTAATTCTTCTTTAAATGTTTGGTAGAATTCCCCTGGGAAGCCATCTGGCCCTGGGCTTTTGTTTGTTGGGAGATTTTTGATGACTGCTTCAATTTCCTTAGTGGTTATAGGTCTGTTCAGGTTTTCTATTTCTTCCTGGTTCAGTTTTGGTAGTTGATACATCTCTAGGAATGCATCCATTTCTTCCAGGTTATCTAATTTGCAGGCATATAGTTGCTCATAATAGGTTCTTATAATTGTTTGTATTTCTTTGGTGTTGGTTGTAATCTCTCCTCTTTCATTCATGATTTTGTTGATTTGGGTCATTTCTCTTATCTTTTTGATAAGTCTGGCCAGGGGTTTATCAATCTTGTTAATTCTTTCAAAGAACCAGCTCCTAGTTTCGTTGATCTGTTCTACTGTTCCTTTAGTTTCTATTTCATTGATTTCTGCTCTCATCTTTATTATTTCTCTTTTCCTGCTGGGTTTAGGCTTTATTTGCTGTTCTTTCTCCAGCTCCTTTAGGTGTAGGGTTAGGTTGTGTATTTGAGACCTTTCTTGTTTCTTGAGAAAGGCTTGTATTGCTATATACTTTCCTCTTAGGACTGCCTTTGCTGTATCCCAAAGATTTTGAACAGTTGTGTTTTCATTTTCATTGGTTTCCATGAATTTTTTTAATTCTTCTTTAATTTCCTGGTTGACCCATTCATTCTTTAGTAGGATGCTCTTTAGCCTCCATGTATTTGAGTTCTTTCTGACTTTCCTCTTGTGATTGAGTTCTAGTTTCAAAGCATTGTGGTCTGAAAATATGCAGGGAATAATCCCAATGTTTTGGTATCGGTTGAGACCTGATTTGTGACCTAGGCTGTGATCTATTTGGAGAATGTTCCATGGACCCTAGAGAAGAATGTGTGTTCCGTTGCTTTGGGATGGAATGTTCTGAGTATGTCTGTGAAGTCCATTTGGTCCAGTGTGTCATTTAAAGTGTTTATTTCCTTGTTGATCTTTTGCTTAGATGATCTGTCCATTTCAGTGAGGGGGGTATTAAAGTCCCCCACTATTATTGTATTGTTGTCAATGTGTTTCTTTGCTTTTGTTATTAATTCCTTATGTAATTGGCTGCTCCCATATTAGGGGCATAGATATTTACAATTGTCAGATCTTCTTGTTGGATAGACCCTTTAAGTAGGATATAGTGTCCTTCCTCATCTCTTATTACAGTCTTTGGTTTAAAATCTAATTTGTCTGTATAAGGATTGCCACCCCAGCTTTCTTTTGGTGTCCATTAGCATGGTAAATGGTTTTCCACCCCCTCACTTTCAATCTGGGGATGTCTTTGGGTCTAAAATGAGTCTCTTGCAAACAGCATATCGATGGGTCTTGTTTTTTAATCCAATCTGATGGCCTGTGTCTTTTGATTGGGGCATTTAGCCCATTTACATTCAGGGTAGCTATTGAAAGATATGAATTTAGTGCCATTGTATTGCCTGTAAGGTGACTGTTACTGTATATTGTCTGTGTTCCTTTCTGGTCTATGCTGCTTTTAGGCTCTCTCTTTGCTTAGAGGACCCCTTTCAATATTTCTTGTAAGGCTGGTTTTGTGTTTGCAAATTCCTTTAGCTTTTTTTTGTCCTGGAAGCTTTTTATCTCTCCTTCTATTTTCAGTGACAGCCTAGCTGGATATAGTATTCTTGGCTGCATATTTTTCTCATTTAGTGCTCTGAATATATCATGCCAGTCCTTTTTGGCCTGGCTGGGCTCTGTGGATAGGTCTGTTGCCAATCTAATGTTTCTACCATTGTAGGTTACATATCTCTTCTCCCGAGCTGCTTTCAGGGTTTTCTCTTTGTCTCTGAGACTCGTAAGTTTTACTATTAGATGTTGGGGTGTTGACCTATTTTTGTTGATTTTGAGAGGGGTTCTCTGTGCCTGCTGGATTTTGATGCCTGTTTCCTTCCCCACATTAGGGAAGTTCTCTGTTATAATTTGCTCCAATATACCTTCTGCCCCTCTCTCTCTTTCTTCTTCTTCCGGGATCCCAATTATTCTAAAGTTGTTTTGTCTTATGGTATCACTTATCTCTCGAATTCTGCCCTCGCGATCCAGTAGTTGTTTATCTCTCTTTTTCTCAGCTTCTTTATTTTCCATCATTTGGTCTTCTATATCGCTGATTCTCTCTTCTGCCTCATTTATCCTAGCAGTTAGTGCCCCCATTTTTGATTGCACCTCATTGATAGCCTTTTTGATTTTGACTTGGTTAGATTTTAGTTCTTTTATTTCTCCAGAAAGGGTTTTTTCTTCCATGCTTTTTTCAAGCCCAGCTAGTATCTTTAAAATCATGATTCTGAACTCTAGGTCCGACATCGCACTAATGTCCATATCGAGTAGGTCCCTGGCAGATGGTACTACCTCTTTTTCTTTTTGCTGAGGTGATTTTTTTCGTCTTGTCATTTTGTCCAGAGGAGAATAGATGAATGAGAGAACAAAATGCTAACAGGGTAACAACGTCCCCAGAAAATATATTTCTAAACAAATCAGAAAAGACCTGAAACCAGGGGAAAAGAAAGGGAAAGAAAGAGAAAAAAAAAAAAAGAAAAAGATAAAAACAAAAACAGAACAAAACAAAACAAAAAAACAGAATATGATCAAACGTGATCAGGCTGGTGCATAGATCAGCGCCACACACTAGATTTTGGGTTCAACAAGGATGCTTTTATTGTGACAAAAATCCCATCCAACTGGCGTAAGTAATAAGGAAGATTTATTATCTCAAGTCACAGTGATTCCAGGATTAATTCAGTACCTTGATAACTCACCAAGGACCAATGTTCTTCTTTTATTTCTCCTCTTCCACCTTAATGTCCACAGCCCTAAGTCATAAGATGGCTCTCCTGGTTCTGGATGTCATTGTCAGGTGCAGTTTAATGTCCAGTCTTGAAATAAATTCCATTTTCTTTTGTATGTCTCTTTTTAAGAGCAAAAATACCTCTTTCTGAAGACCTCAGCCGACTTAGTCACAGTTCATCGGCTAAAACCACCTCACATGCCTAAGCCAGTCCAAGGGAATGGAACCAGAATAATGACCATGGGAGAGGGTCACCCTTACCCAAGAATCTTGTGGCAGATTGCGTTATCCAAGTGTCACAATAGTATCTTCCATGTCATCTCATATGCTTTCTTATAATGTGATCGATACTCTTTCCATTAAGTGGCGGTGTTCGTGTCCTCTTCCCTTGAGTCTGAGCAAGCTTCTGACTATGGTGGTGTGAAACCATGTGACTTCTGAAGCTAGGTTATAAAAACCCAATGGAACTGCCATCTTGTTTTCTTGGGTTGCTTGCTCTTGAACTCAGCCGCCATGCTGTGAGGAGCCCAAATAGCTTATGGCGAGTCCCATGTGGAGGAACCAAGGCTCCTAGCCCACAGTCATGGCTGAGTTCTACCCAACAGCCAATACCATCTTGCCAGCCATGTGAGTGAGCCATCTTGAAAGTGGATCTCCTAGCTCTGGTCAAGCTCTCCACATTGTACAGAACAGGAATGAGCTATCCTCACTGAGATCTGTCCAAGCTGCAGATTTCTGAGCAAAATAAATGGTTGTTGTCATTTTACTTATTTTATTTTATTTTATATTATTTTATTGGTTGTTGTCATTTTAAACCACTAAGTTTTGGAGTGGTTTATTACACAGCAAAAGATAACCATAACAGGTAGGCAGAGCCCTGGACAAAACTGGAGTTTTGATGGAAAGGAGGAAGGGAGAAAAGTGTGTTGGGAAGGCAAGCACTTGCATTTGCTACACAGTTAAAGAGGTTGATGTTTGTAACAATAGACTAGAATTTAGTAAGTTACATTTCTAGCACTGGTGGATAAGTTCTCTTCTGCATGTCCAAGAGACCATGGCTTGCAGCAAAGGGAGGCAGTTCTGGCCTTACTTTTATGAAAGTATTCAAATTCAGACTTTTGATGGTCTTTCTAAATTAGGTTAATATGCAGTCATATGTATGGCCACAAACCGCCAATTTATTAAGTGTCAACATTTAAACTATACCACAATTTCTGTTTCTCTGTTTTGGCCTTTCTTCATTTATCAGTGTACCAAGAGCATTAAAATATAAAAATGGTTTGGATTTCTCTCAGTTGCCAAGAGTTTTTGCTGATTGATACGCTTTCCTTTTGATCCACTCTTGCTTGTTAAGACATGGAATTTCTGGACCATCCTGGATCTTTGTTCAATTGACAGCTAACTCTAGCTAACTCTAGTCCATTGCTAGAGCAGCTCTGAAACTAACCAGAACACCAGCCTCTAGTGAGTGCTTCTCACAGAACTGTCTGCAGACCAGCAGTGTTAGATGTGGCTCAGACTCTGGACTCTACCCAGATTGTCTGAATTTCCAGATCAGTCCTCAGTGGTAAGGCTTGGGAATCTGCATTTTAACAAGCATCCCTGTGATTCTCAAGCCCAAGAAAGTTGGATAACAACTGACCAATTTCCCAACATGGACTTCAAGGTGCTGTGTCGAAAAGAGTTCTGAGGTCAAGTTTTGGAAACACTGCATTGTTTCGGATCCCTCTTGTGGCTTCACAATGTAAATCTGCCTATTAAAGGCTCTGAGAAGTCCTGTGAGTAAGGAGTATGTTGGTCTTTGTCAACCCAGTGTTTCCCAAACACATTTGTGCATGTGACTTTTTTTTTTTATGTCATATCTATTAACATTCTGGAAATTAAAACATGATACCTGCTTCAGTAAATGCTGGCATATCCCAACAGCTGCAATCCTGGGGCTAATTTACATTCACCGGGAATATGTGTTCTGTTCAAGAAAGATTTCTGAGGAAATAATTTTATCTTAAAAGTTTGTTGTTGTAATGACAGTGTGAATAGAGAAAGAGTCACAGGCACTGTGACTGGACAGATGCAGGTCCAAACCCTAAGCTGCCCCTTCTTAGCTATGAATTCTCAAATAATGTCCTTGGGCTCCTTGAGCCTCGGTTACCTCACCTGTAAAATGGGGAGAAAAAATATCTATGTGGCCAAGTTTTTATGGGTATTAAATGTGAACCCTTCCCCTCGGGGGCACACAGTAGGAACCCAGCAAAGGCTAGATTCCTTCCCCATGTAAGAATAAGCTTCAAGTATCTGGAAAATTCATTTATTTGGAATATTTAATGATTAGAGTGGCTAAACGAGGCATAATTCACTGCCAAGGGGTGCAAACACTTTGAAAGGAGATGGAAAGGAGAAAGGTTAGCCAGTTGTTGAAGGGCAGACAGTTTTAAAAAATTGTGATAAAACCCACATAAAATTGACCATTTCAACCATCTTTCAGTGTACGGTTCCCAGCAGGACTGAAGCTCTGCACCCGTTAAACATCAACTGCACACCCACCCTCACCCTCAGTTACCTGTCATTTCTTGTCGAGGCTCCCACACTGTGATGTCATCATTCATGCGGGGCTTCCGCTCTGGACACAGGGCGCTCTGTGAGGACAGAGTTGTGCTCTGTCTTGGGCACTACATGTCCCTAGTGCTCAGCATGACGTCGGGCACACAGTAGGTGCTCAGCAAATGCCTGCTTAAGGGATGAATGAATGTATGAGCAGGAGAGGGAGGGGCTGGGAACTCAGACAGTTCTCCCACAAGCCTAGCTGAGACGTCTAGCCGAGAAGAATAAAAAAGCCAGACTGTCACCGAAGTGATAGGAAGGGCATGGAGCCGGGGATGGCCAAGACTTGTGGTAATGTCAGCGGCTGGATTTCACGTGCTTTGTGCCTGGACAGAATGTCTTGCGGGGAATGAGGAGGGAGGCTCTGAAGGAGGTATGAATTCCTCTGCCGCCCCCTACCCCCAACCTGACTCATGAGATATTTCAACAGGTGCAGCGAGCCAGC
This sequence comes from Callorhinus ursinus, assembly GCF_003265705.2. Lineage (NCBI taxonomy): Eukaryota > Metazoa > Chordata > Mammalia > Carnivora > Otariidae > Callorhinus > Callorhinus ursinus. The sequence goes on along the minus strand of NW_027397103.1, from coordinate 8,540,456 downwards.
ACACCCGGGGACCTGAGCAGGGTTTCCAAACTAAATGTATTTTTTATTTGATGCTTTGGAGTTGGAAGGATCCAAAACACAATTACTTATTATTTCCCCTGAAAATCAGAGAGGAACACATGAGTTAAGCATGTGGGGCTACTGAGCATAGTGACCGAGGGCCCCCAACTCTGGAGCCAGACAAAATGGGGTGAAATCAGGTAGTTTACCAACTGTGTGCCTTTGCCAGTCATCTCCCTGAGTCTTTGTTTCCTCATCTTTAAAATGGGCATAATTATCCTACCTCAGAGAGTAGGTGCGAGGTCACTAAGATAATCATTCTCATGGCGCCTGTGTATATTTAGTGCTCAATTGTCACTAGCAATGACAATAATAAAGCCATTGATTGTCCTTGCTGGATGCCAAACAACTGCCTGACTTAATTCCCATGACACTCCTATGGGTAGGTATTATTCTCACCTCATTTGACCGATGAAGAAACTCAAGCACACACAGAGAGGTTAAGCAAGTGGCTCAAAGTCACACAGCAAGGTGTGGAGCAGGACTGGAACCCAGGAGGTCTGGTTCCAAAGCTTGATACAGAGAAGGGGAGGAGCCATTTGCTTTTTATTTTTTTTTAATTTAAGAAAAATTTTGAATGCAGATGGGAAATTTCATGAGGGCAAGAACCATGTCTATTTTATCCTCTGAGGTATATCTAGTATCTAGGACAGACGTCAACAGACTATGGCCTGTGGTCCAGGTTTGTAAATAAAGTTTTATTAGAACACAGGCACGCTCATCATATATGTCCACAGCTGCTTTCTCTCTACAATGGCGGAGTTGAGTAGTAGTGACATGGACGGTATATCCTGCAAGGCCTAAAATATATACCATCTGGTCCTTTCCACAAGTTTGCTCCCCTGCTCTAGGATGAGCCCTGGGTGACTATGCACATAGCTGACTCTCAAGAAATATTTGTGCGTTGGGTGAATTAAAATGTTAAAAATGCAGATCCCAGAAGCCTGATTTCTCCTTTAAGGAGGTCTCGTTAATCCTATCACTAATCATCAGCAGTAGACTTTTCCTGAGCCTTTCTCCACAGGTTACTCTATTAGCCCCTCCATGACCTCATGCCTCTAGAGAATCCCCAGAGGGAGGCATGAGCAGCTCCATTATTCTGGGAAAGAAATGGTGAGGCTGATAGATGACTTGCTCAAGGTCCTGCAGCTGATAAACAGTGGCAGAGCTGGGACTTGAAATCTGGACTGGTCTCTGACCTTGACGCTGGGAGTGGAAGCAGATGTGTCCCGCTCTGGGGGCCCAACTGCCTCAAAGGACCCAAGACAAAGTAAATTTGAGCTGGGGGCCCAACTGCCTCAAAGGACCCAAGACAAAGTAAGTTTCAGCTGTGTCATCCACCCTGCCAAGGTTGCTTGTTAATGTCTGAGATGGATTTCTGTTTGCTGTTTCTGGCAGCAGCGCCGCTGAAATATGGCCCAGTTATGATGTCTTGTGGATAAAGCATGTGTAATTGAGGAGCTTGGGTTTGAAATTTTGTCAGCGTGACGATCCAGCTACTCCCTTTTACTTCATTACTGTATTAGTTTACAAATGCTGCTCACAAGATGTAGTAGCTTAAAACAACTGCATATTTATTCTCTTAACAGTTCTGGAGATCGGAAGTTTGAAATGAGTCTTACTGAAGACTAAAATCAAGGGCTAAGATCCAGGTGTCAGCAGGGCTGGTTCCTTCTGCAGGTTCCATGGGAGAATCCATCACTTGCCTCTCCCAGGCACTAGAGACTGCTCGTGGCCCCTCCCTCCATCTCTAAAGCCAGCAGTATAGCATCTTCTCTCTCTCTCTCTCCGACCTCCTGCTTCCCTTTTGTAAGGGCCTTTGTAATTACATTGGGTTCATCTAGAAAATCCAGGTAGATTTTCTTCCCATCCCAAGATCCTGACCGTAATCACATCTGCAAAGTCCTTTTGCCATGTAAGGTAACATCTCCCTAGGTTTCACGGATTAGGGCATAGAAATCTTTGGGCAGGGGAGGGGAGGAGACACTGTTCACCCTTCCACGATCACCCAGAATCCTTTGATAGCCTGTGGCATGAATCATGTTTCCATCTGAGAATCAGTGCCTGTTCAGCTGTTAGGTGAGAATGTTGGGGGTGAGTGTCTTTGAAGGATGACAAGGAGGGGGAGCAGGAATAGGGTTCGACGGGGGTCTGAGAGCTGTGGAAAAGGAGGGACAGGAAGGAGGGCTGGGTGGGAAGAGCCTGAGACCCCAGTGCAGCCGGGAGGTCTTGGCCAGGCTTGGTGGAGAGCCCCAGAGGGAGGATTGCCCTTCAAGGAAGCCTGTGTCTGGTACGAGTGGTCAGCTGTGCCACCCATGCCATGCTCAGTCACTGGGTGGGAGCAACCCGGGGAAAGTGGGTCTTTGGGGTCTCTGGAAGGTGTAGCAGCGGGAGGCTGGCAGCCAGTCACAGACCTCGAAGCTGGCAGACCTGAGCTGCGCCCTCCCTGGCCATCATGCTGGCGGTATCCAACAGGTTTGGGGAGCTTCCCTCTTCTCTACCTTAAAATCATCAAGTGTGTGGTGAGGTCTGACAGCTTGAATTGTCCTTGTCCTGCAGGAGAAACAACACTCCCTGGGGAGTTGGAGTCAAGGGAACTGGCTGCCCCTCTAGGGGCGAGGGACTTTGGAAAGGTGGTGTCCCCTCGGAGCCTCCGTTTTCTTATCTCTGATATTCATTCCACTTCTGATCTTTGTTGTTGGCTGATTGCCTGCCAGATGCCCCCTGAGGGGCCTGGGACTCAGCAGTGAACAAGACAGACGCAGTCTCCGTCCTCCTGTTGCTGGTGGCTGGCGACCATTAGCAGCTGGCAGGGCGGTCCTGATCGTAAATGTGGACATCACTTTGTACACGGGCGCTTCGCTCACGCTGCAGGGAACACATCCCATAATTTGGGGAACTGCTAATTCTTTTATGCCACAGTGTGCTCTGAAGTGTGGATTTAGCAGGACATGAGCTTTGGTTCTTCCTGAGCCCAGAATATGCCAAGAATCAAGGAACCTGGGTGTATTACATTTTGTACAAAACAATCTTTTTTTTTTTTTTTCTGGTTCAAAGACCCAAACTTTATGCTTAATGAATGGAAGTTATGCTTCCCTTGGGCTGTTTTTTCTGAGGCAATCTCTTTAAAATCTGTTCCATTTCATCAATACTCTAAGTTAACTCCACCTCAAGAATGTAGGTTCTGGGGCCAGACTGTCTATATCTGAGCCTCTGCTCTGCCACTTACTGGCCCTATGACCTTGAGCAAGTAGCTTAGAATTTGTGTCTCAGTTTTGTAATCTGTGAAATGGGGATAATAAAGGTGCCTACCTCATAGGATTGCTACTTTTGTCCACTTTTTATTGCACATCTACTCTGTGATAGGTGTGTTATTCTCAGTGCTGGAGATAGCAGTGAATAAAACCAGACAGATGTTCTAATGGGTGGGGGTTGACTTACAGGCAGTAATCAAGTAAACTACATAATATAAACAGATGGGATAAGTTCCATGCGGAAAAATAAACCAGAGTAATGGGGCTAGAGAGGAAGAGCGTCTACTGTGCTAGGTCAGGTGGTAGGTGACATTTGAGCAGAGACCTGGAGAAAGTGAGCCACGTGGATGTACATCTTGGGGAAGAGCATTCCAGGCAGAAGGAACTATAAGTGCAAAGTCCCTGTGGCAGCAAATAGTTTGGAGAACAGCAGGGAGGGTAGTGCAGCTGTAACAGAGTGAGTGAGCAAAGGTTTAAGTGGGTTAATAAAAGTCAAGTGCATAGAGCGGTGCCTGGCACGATAGCAAATGCTTCATATATGTGACTTGTCATATTACGGCTATCAGTCTTCAGAATATAAGACTCATTTTTGGGGGGGAATGTGAGGCTATACATTTCTGCAATATTATACAACATATTAAAAAATTTGGTTTTTTTATGTTGAAAGGAATATGTCTATGATCATTGTAGGCAATTTGGAAAATCCAGATGGAGACAACCACCATTAATGTCTAGTGTATTTCCCGCTGGTGTTTTTATGTGCTTAGTTTTTAATCCATTACAACTGCAATCACTACAGTGTATGTGTGCAATTCTCTTTGCTATTTTTTTACTTCACTCGATGACATAAATATTTCTTGTAATATAAATGTATCATAAGAACAATTTGTTACGGCTGAATAATGCTCTGCTGAGTACAACATGCTAACCTATTTCTCAGTTAATGGATATTTAGGTTGGTTTTCATTTTTCTCTATATGCATAATGTGCACAATATTTTTCCCCCCTTATACTTAAGGTTGTTTTCTTAGTTGACATTCTCAAATATGAAATTCCTGATTCAAAATTCGAGGTGGTTGGTTGTTCACTCATAGGAATTTAAAACCAATGATGTTTATTTGGGTGGTTCTTTAATGTGGAGTATACCAGATCTCTTGGTAGCCTTCAGATAATGCTACGTTCCATTTTATTCCCTTTAGAGTTGGAAAAGTTCGTGTCCATTCATCTCTGAGAGTAATGAGATTTGCTACTTGGTGCTCCTGGCATTTTCCATTTTAAATTATTTAAAAAACTGTTTCCATCCACTGCCTTGGTAAGACTTTCTGACTCGTGGTAATACTGGCTCTAAGGTGAAGCAGGCTGTCGGAGTGATGGGGTGAAAAAGCGGATCTACTAACCAGTTCTGTGACCTGAGGCGGCCACACCTTCTCTGTGGGCCTCAGTTTCCACATGTGTAATAAAGACTGCATCCTCTGAAACAGGTTCTTATAGCAACTGGGCACCTGCTCTTTGAGCAAATTTTCATTGGATTATAAGATCCATGAGGTCAGATATCTTATCTGCATTCCATGAATGAAAGATCATGAAGGTTTAGAATTTTCTAGAAATCTTCCTTTTTTTGTTGAACTAAGATTTTCTTATCACCTTTCATTTTTAAAAATACAAATGGGTTCATTTTATAAATACCATTTGACTTTTTTAAAAACTTAATTATATCTTGGTATTTGTGCATGGTAGTGCTATGGATTCACCTTGCTTTTGCTACCAGAGACAATAGAATACATGAACCTTCGTTTTTTTTATTGTAACAAGATATTCATAATGTAAAATTTACCATTTTAAACATTTTTAAGTGTACAGTTGAGTGATGTTAAATATCTTCACAGTGTTATGCAGCCATCACTACTATTCACTTTCAGGACTTTCCCATCATCCCAAACAGAAACCCTGTCCCCAGTAAACCATAACTCCTCATTCTCCTCTTCCCTGAGCTTCTGGGAACCAATATTCTACTTTCTGCCTCTATGAACCTGACTGTTCTAGGTACTTCATATAAGTGGACTCATACAATATTTGTCCTTTTGTGTCTGGTTTATTTTACTTAGCATAATGTTTTTTTGTTTTAAAGATTTTATTTGTTTATTTGAGACACAGAGAGACAGCGAGAGAGGGAACACAAGCAGGGGGAGTGGGGGAGGGAGAAGCAGGCTTCCCACTGAGCAGGGAGCCCGATCCCAGGAGCCTGGGATCATGACCTGAGCCGAAGGCAGACGCTTAACGACTGAGCCACCCAGGCGCCCTAGCATAATGTTTTTTGAGGTTCATCCATGTTGTAGCATATATCAGAATTTTATTCCTCTTTAAAGGCTGAAATAATATTCCCTTGTATGGGTAGACCCCATTTTGTTGATCCATCCATCTGTCAGTGGACACTTGGGTTGTTTCCACCATTTGGCTATTGTGAATAATGCTGCCATTAACATGGGTGAGCAAATATCTCTTTGGGTTCCTGCTTTCAGTTCTTTTGGGTACATACTGGGAAGTAGAATTTCTGGATCATGTGGTAATTCTTTCTGATGAAGAACCAAACCAGAACCTTCATTTTACCAGTCACTCCCTGTGTTTGTGTCCATAAGTACAAGGTTAGAGTGGGTGGGTGTGTAGGTGGGCTGGTGAGGAACCCGAGAGAGGACACGAACCTCTGGCCTTGGAGAACCTCCACCACCTGGCGTGATTTCCATTCACATTTGTTCTCCTTCTTTCTGTCTTCTGCCTCATTCAAAGACCCATTCATTCCTTCATTCATTCATGTTTCATCACACAAAGTATTGATTACTTTTGCCATATTTCAGGCATAGTTTTAGGTCCTGGGATATTTGGGGGAAAATAAGCAGCCAACACCTTTGTCCTTAAGGAGCTAATATTATGATAATTATCAGCAGTAAAACAAATAAAGTGAATAAATAATACAGAAGTTTTAGAAGGTGAAGATTGTTACGGAAAAATGAAATGTGGGACAGGCAGTGCTTGGACAAGTGTGTTGCAGTTTTAAATTGGGGGGTCAAATGCCTTGAAGGTGGCTTTCGAGCCAAGACCTGAAGGAGGAGGGGGAGCTGGTTGTGTGGATAAAGGGACTTAGCCATTTCGGGCAGAGGGAATAGTCAGTACAGACGCCCTGACATAGGAGCCTTCCTGGTGTCTCTGGGAACAGCATGGCTGGGGCAAAGGGAGGAGGAGGAAGAAGCTGGTGGGATCATGGGGGCAGACGTCGTAGGGCCTCGTAGACCCTTGTAAAGTCACTGACTTCCTGTCTGAGCTGAAGTAGCACATCTCTGGAAATTTTTTTTTTTAAGATTTTATTTATTTCCAGAGAGAGAGTGAGAGAGACAGCGCAAGAGCACAAGCAGGGGGAGCGGCAGGCAGAGGGAGAAGCAGACTCCCCACTGAGCAAGGAGCCCGATGTGGGACTCAATCCCAGGATGCTGCGATCATGACCTGAGCCGGAGGCAGACGCTCAACCGACTGAGCCACCCAGGCATTCCTGGAAATTTTTGACCAGAGAAGGAATGGGATCTGATGTTCTTTTCTTTTTTTTTTTTTAAAGTGGGATTATACCACCTGTGGGTTGAGAGTAGACTGCAAGGCTTACCTGCGTAAAGTCAGGGAGATTGGGTAAGAGGCAGTTACAAGGATCCAGGTACAAGAAGACCAGAGTGTGCTCCTGGGTGTTAGCCCTGGAGGTGATGAGAAGCGTTAGGATTCTGGATATGTGCTGGTGGCTGAGCCAATAGAATTTGCTGATGGATTGTGTGACTTGTTTGTCAGTAAAATGCTCTAAAGAAAACAAACGTTTTGCTGCATGTGTAGGAGTGGCTGTTAAGTATTTGGTATACTGGGGCAAGATCAATTTGTTAATAGATAATATTGCTGTTGGGCTGGTGCCCAGATGGTCAGATTAATTGACTCTTACCTGCTGGTGCCTCATGGTCTCTCTACTCAGATTCAGAAGGGGGAGAAGAAAATGCTGATAATGAGAACAGCTAATCTTTTTTTTTTTTAAAGATTTTATTTATTTATTTGACAGAGAGAGACACAGCAAGAGAGGGAACACAAGCAGGGAGAGTGGGAGAGGGAGAAGCAGGCTTCCTGCGGAGCAGAGAGCCCGGTGCGGGGCCCGATCCCAGGACCCTGGGATCATGACCTGAGCCGAAGGCAGACACTTAACAACTGAACCACCCAGGCGCCCCAAGAACAGTTAATCTTAATTGAGAACTTACTTTATGCCCAGCACTGTTCCTAGCACTCGCATCTTACACAGTAGATAAATATTCATTGTGGTATATTTAGAAAAAGTTTTTGAAATAATCACACACTTACAGAGAAATTGGGGGTACAGTACCAATTTTTTCCCCACAAAATCATTTGACCGTAAGTTACTCCACTTAGCCTTTGGGTGCCTCAGTTTTCTCTAGTATAACATGGTTAAGAATGAGAGATTTCAAGTCAGACAGACCTAAGTTCAAATCTTGGATCTACCATCGACTTGATGGATGGCCTTGGGCAAGGCAGAGCAACGCTCCAAGCCTTAGTCCCACATCTGTAAAAGGGATAATTACAGCACCTGTTTTCTCAGGTGGGTGTGTGGATTTTGCTAGGTGTGATGTGTGTAGAGCACCTGGCAGAGAGCCTGGTCCATGGTAAGTGGCGGCTAAATGTGCTTCTGGGATTCTTGTTTAGGTCTCAGAAAATTTCCCCCTTTTGAAAGAAAAGGGGGAAACATTAATTAGAAACACGGTTGGTCCTATGCCCATGGGGGGATGCGAGGGATCTTCACAGAAGTGCAGTGTTGTCTTCCCATTTTACAGATAAGACAACCGAGTCCCAGAAGGAGTAAGAGGTTCTTGATAGGAAGCAGATGTGGCATTTAAAATTTTGTCTCCTGTTCAGTCTTCAGAAATGTTCCATTAAAAGTGGATATGCCCCTATGACTCAGCAATTGCACTACTGAGTCTTTATCCAAAGGATACAAAAATAGTGATTCAAAGGGACACCTGCGCCCCAATGTTTACAGCAGCAATGTCCGCAACAGCCAAACTATGGAAAGAGCCCAGATGTCCATCAACAAATGAATGGATAAAGAAGATGTGGTATAGATATGCAATGGAATATTACTCAGCCATCAAAAAGAATGAAATCTTTCCATTTGCAATGATGTGGGTGGAACTAGAGGGTATTATGCTAAATTAAATAAGTCGGAGAAAGACAAATACCATATGATTTCACTTATATGTGGTATTTAAGAAGCAAAACAGATGAACTTAGGGGAAGGGAAAGAAAAATAAAATAAGATTCAAAACAGGGAGGCAAACCATAAGAGACTCTTAACTATAGGGAACACTCTGAGGGTTGCTGGAGGGGAGGGGGAAATGGGGTAACTGGGTGATGGCCACTAAGGAAGGCACGTGATGGAATGAGCATTGGGTGTTATATGCAACTGATGAATCGCTAAATTCTACCTCTGAAACTGATAATACACTATGTGTTAACTAAATTGAATTTAAAGAAAAAAACAAAAAATAATTGATGTGTTACCTTCTGTGAACAATTAAGGAAAAGTTATTCTGGAAGCACTTCTGATTAAAATGAAAACACTTTGTTTCCACAGCAGCTTTGAACAAACGCCCCTCCCCCACCAAAATAAGCAACCCACTGCATTCTGGGTTAGTAGCTATCTGCGACAGTACCCAAATATCATGAGGTGTTTGAACATCAAAGCAGGGACCGTCCTCACCTCTCTTCACAATGGGGACAAAATTATATTCTTCTGACTGTGACATAATTGCGTCAGGGTCTTAGTAGGGAGGAGGGAGAGCAAAATGCTGAAAGTCAGTCTGTACCTTTACAAAGTTACTTACTTTGCTTTCATTCAGCAGGGCAGCTTTGCTGTCTTTGGGTTTCCATTAACTTTTTTTTTCTTGTCTACCATATATTGAATGCTTACTGCATCGTAACTCTGCATTAAGCTCTTTGTTTTTTGTAGAGGAGCATTTTCCCAGCATGCTTCCCATTCAACTCATTCCAGATTAACCATTTCCCCAATTAAATCTAACTCCAAAGGAACGAAATGCTAGGCAAAGAGGTTTTAGTATGAGATCCTTTGCTTGCATGTATCCATCCATCCATCCATCCATCCATCCACCCACCCATCCATTCTTTGAAGAAGGTATTGCTATTTCCAACATATTGATAAGGAACCATTGGTCAGAGAGGTTGTGATATGCCTAAGGTTACACAGCCAATAAAAAGTACTGGATTTTGCTCTAAGGAAGAGGAGGACTCACTCCTCTCCCATTGTCTATGGTGGGGAATCAGCAAACATTTTCTGTAAGGGACCAGCGAGTACTTATTTTAGGTTTTGCAGGCCACACAGTTCCTTTCACAACTGCCAAACTCTGCTATCATAGCATGAAAGCAACTATAGATAATATGCCAATGAATGAGTGTGATTGTATTCCGATAAAACTTTGTTTTTAAAAACAGGATGCAGGCCAGATTGGACCCATGGGCCAGAGTCTGCTGATTCCTGCTCCATGGTCCTGAGGGTTGTGAATCATGGTAACCCGTTCTTCCTGAACCCCCAGCTACAGGGATGGGCACATGACCAAGCTGGGCCAACCAGAGACTTCTCTAGGATTGACAAAATGATGATAAAAGAGAAAAGTATGCTTTTCACTGTTGCTAAGCCATTCGAATGAGAGTGTGGGGTAGAGATGGCCATCATGTAGAGTGAAGCCAAGCAGAGACAAGAATGGCCAAGCAATTGGTAGGGGGGAGACAGAGAGAGATTGATTGATTGATTGATTGATTGATTATTGGTTAAGCTTCTGAATTCAGCCATGCCTGAGCTGAGTTGAATATATACTCCTAGATTCCCCAATAATGTGAACGTATAAACCCCTATTTATTTGCTTAAATACGTTTGAGTTAGATTTCTGTCACTTGAAACCAAGAGTCCAGACTAATAGCCCCAGTATATTGGCCTCATGGTTTCATAATACAGGCTCAGTGCTCCCATGTGGTTAGAACCATGGATTCCAACAGCTGTAGAGTCACATCTTTCTAACGTCATTACCCAGAGAAAGAGGTTGTCTTCTTCACTAGTTTTAACAGAAAATCCCAAGGAAGGCCTCTGATTGCGAATCTTGGGTCACTTGTCCATCCCTAGAATTCATTTTGTTCAGGAGGATGGAAGATTCTGGTTGACTGATTGGCTGGGGATGGGGAAAGAAGTTTGTGGGACATGTTCTGAGAAGCCAAAGCCAGCAGGTACCAAAGGGAATAATTCTTGGGTTGAGTCTTGAAGAATGTGCATGGAAAAGCCAAAATATCTCAGGCAGAGGGAACAGCAAGCTCAAAGAAGTATAAGGGAAATCATTTTGTCAATCCTGGGAGTTCAAGTGGCTTACAGTTAAAAGGATAAAGTACATATGGAGAAATTGTGAGGAAATGAGGTTGGAGATAAGAAAGGGCAGAGGTCAGACCAGGAAGGAAGAAGGAAGGACAATATGTAAGTCATGACAAGATTATGTAAGTCATGTTCAGGTTATGTCATGTAAGGCAGTGGGGATCTATTTGGGGGATTTACACAGGAGATGGCTGATCAGATTCTCTCTCCAGAAAGTAGCCTTTGGTGGTAGGTTGAAGACTGGGCCAGACTAGATACAGGGAAACCTGTAAGGAATATCTGTAGTTACCCAGGTATGTGGAAGTGGAAGCAGAATGTAAGAACATGTCTCTCGGATGTGCTTCTTTGTATAGTTAACTAGAGGTCTGAAAGAGGTATGCAGGTAATGCTGCTGGATTGGCTTACTGAGGGTTTGGGTTCTAGTGAATTATTCTTGTCTTCATTCCCAAGGAAGAAAAACCCAAGGAAGGCCTCTGATTCCTAAGCTTGGGTCACATGTCCATCCCTAAAAACTCATTTGTTCAGAAGGAAACCTACAGCAGAGGAGAGCAACTTTCAGTTTTGGATCAATGGCAGCAAGATAGGTTGCCCACTGGTCACTGTAGTAGAGGAGTTTTGTGTTCTGGGATCTACCCCCTCTGCCTACCTGATTTCAGCCCTGTAGGGATGGACAGCTCCACATCCCTGTAAGCATCACAATCCCAGCACATACTGCACCATTTCTATGGTTTTCTGCCTAAGAGCTTTTTTCCATATTGCAGGAGGCCACTGAGCCCAAGCACAGGCTAGAAGGACTGCCTTACCATTCCCAGGAGTAACCTTCAGTAGGTAGGAGACAAGAGCCGGCGGATAAAATTTATCCATTGTGAAGCACATTCTCCATAGTTCCTTGGAGGCTCCCCAGCAAAGATGAACCCTAGTTATATATAGATAACCAGTTCACTAACACACTTTTAATAGCTTTTCTTTCTTCATCATATCACTGTTTTACTCCCTCGTCCCTCTTCCTGGGGTCACCACCCAAAGAAATTCTGCATCCAAGTCCCCATCTCAGGTTTTGCTTTTGAAGGAGTCCAAACTAGAATGGCCCTCCCTAAAATCCAGGAACAAATGCTTCTGCTTGTGTGAAGCAGGGATATGGCTCCATATGACATGTATCCATAGGGAATGTCAGCAATGAAAGTGCTCAATCCTGTTCAATCCTATCTGAATTCTTAAACCACCTGTGTCTGAAGGCCATAATATCCTACTGACTTACAGGATTCAATACATTCAGGTTTGAATCCCGGCTGCTCTAGTTATTATAAGTGGACAAATCACTAGACATCCTGTGCCTCAGCTTCTTATCTATAAAACGGGGATAGTAATTATCCCTCTCTCAGAGGTTAAATGTTGCAAAGATTAAATACAGATGAAGGGAACAGTGCCTAGCATAAGGTTAGATATTCTACAAGTTTTTGTTATTAGTAGCATTATTACTATTTGCCTGCATTTATTTTATTTTTTCAAAGCTTTTATTTATTTATTAGAGAGAACAAGAGAGAGAGCATGAGCAGGGGGGAGGGGCAGAGAGAGAGGGAGAGGCAGACTCCCTGCTGAGCAGGGATTGATCCCAGGACCCTGAGATCATGACCTGCTGAAGGCAGGCACTTAACAGACTGAACCACCCAGGCGCCCCATGCTATTTGCCTGCATTTAAATGTTTGCTTGATTTTGGCTATTAGTAGTCTTTCTTCAAATTTCCTTTATCCTCTGAGTTTATGGTCTATAAACAAAAGCTTAATTGCATAAGGAGATTACACTTATTTATTGAAACCCACTTGTGAATTCATTTGAAAAGGAAGCATCATCATCTTATAATGCAAATGATCACCCTTAACTGTTTTTATAAACACAGATTTTAAAAACATCAGATTCCCTGAAAGCTACTATGCTATTGCAAAGCCTTCTTGGGCTATATGTGGCCTTTGTATGGTCACAGTAACTGCAAAGGCACAAAGCCGTATTCTGGTCAGGTGACTCTAAGTGAATCTAGAGTCAGAAGCATCAGGTTCAAGACTAGCGGACCAGCCCCCTTGCTACTCACTTGGAACAAGCACTGGTATATCAGACGACTCCAGTGTCTTGCATTTACCTGAGCTGGGAGTCAGGTTCTGCGGATTCAGCCATGGCTGCATTCACAATGTAGGTCACTGACAGGAAATTATGTCGCTCCTGTTTCAGACAGAAACGGAACTTAATAGCTTATGTCTTTTTTTTTTCTCTGCTGTGTGGTGCCAGGGGCATTTTAATGGTTCAGGGACAGTGGAGGGTATGTCTGAAAGCCTTGCCTCTTAGGGTTCTGTTCCATCCACTAGATTGGTGACTATATTCTGAATTTTCTTCCCTGGACAGTCTTTAGCTCTCATTGCCTTCAACTCTCCCTGCCTTTGGAACCAGCTCATGGCTCCCCGTGCCACCCCCCCCCCCAGTTCTGACATCTATAGTTGGTATGGGCCTTACCCCAAACCTCTCATCTTTCACTGCTACAGTCCAGCCAGGCGGCTGAGGGTATGAAAATCAAGCTGTTCTAGTTTCCCTCTCCATAGTTGAGACTTGGAAGAATCAGAGGCAGAAGACCTCCCCCCACCACCCCCAAATGCAGGCTTCCTTCTTTTTTTTTTTAAGATTTTATTTATTTGACAGAGAGAGAGAGCGAGAGAGCAAGCAAGCACAAGCAGAGGGGAGCAGCAGAGGGAGAGGGAGAAGAGAAGCAGGCTCTCTGCTGAGCAGGGAGCCTGATGCAGGGCTCGATCCCAGGACTCTGGGATCATGACCTGAACTGAAAGCAGACGCTTAACTGACTGAGCCACCCAGGCGCCCCTGCAAGCTTCTTTCTGGCCAAAGTGAACTGATTGAGAAAGCATTGGTTAGAGTGGCAAAGAGATGAATGTCAGGAAGCTTGGTGGAGGATGTGATCACCCTTGCTTCACCCTCTCAGAAATCCTTATGGCTTTTATTCTCTTGGGTTCAGAACAAAATACCAACATGGATTCATATGCAGACTTTGTCTTCTCAGTAGCTTCATGAGCAATGAAAAACGAATAAGAAATTTTCTTCTACTTTCTATTTCAAATCCTCTACTTTATCCAAATTCACCTAAGACAACAATGCATCATTAATAACCAGGGTTGCTGGGTATGGTTGTGCAGGATGCTTTCTACTCAAGGTGGGAGGTGAATGGGAGTTGAAGTCCAGCCCATTCTCTGCTTACCACCTGGATGGAGTCTGAAAAAGGGCTCCTTTTAATTTGCACAGAAGGCTATATGAACTAGCAGTGACCCTGAAAATAATAGTGAAGAACAAAGCTGGCTTGTGGTTAAAAAAAATGTTGATGAAAAACTCTTAGAGATCCATTGCCACCAGCTCACTGTGGCCATTGATGCTTAAAAGTTTTCCCAGTGATTATTTTGTAAATTACAAAGATAATACCCATTTTTATAAATAAGTCCAAATCACAAAGAAATAGAGTAAAAAGTGACACCCCACCCCCAAGCCCCTTAGACCCCACAAAGCTAATCACTATTGAAAGTTTGTTTGGCCTACTTCCAGATTTTTGAAATGTTTCTATAAACATAAACCTATTTTTTTAGAGTGTATACACATGTGTTCAACATTCATAATTTATATAAATGAGATAATACTAAACATTTTTATAGCGCTTGTTTTCTTCAATATATCTTGTACGCTTTTCTATGTCAGCACATAAAGGCCTACCTCATTCTTTTTCATGGTTGCATAGTATTCCATTGTATGGCTATAGCATAATTTATTTATTCAGTCTCCAATTGATGGACATTTGGATTGTTTCCCATGTTTTGTTATTAACAACAATGCTGGAATATTTATCTTTGGGATATATGTGATATATTTCAGTATATGCACAAGTGTTTCTATAGGATCTATTTCCAGAAACGGGATTGCTGGATTAAAGGGTGTATGCATTTAAAATATTCCTCCCAGATATTGCCAAGAGTTTTTTCAAAATGTGATACCTGTTTACTCATCCATCTGCAGGTAGCCAAAAGCTTCTGGCTCTTTGCTTCTGAACTCTTGAACAGCACATAGAATAAGAGCTGTGTGAATAACAGTATATTCACAGTAGCTATTACTGTGTAGCAAACCAGCCCAAAATTTAGTGGCTTAAAACAACAACCTTTTATTTAGCTCATGATTCTGTGGGTTGGCAATTTAAGCTGGACTAGATGGGTGATTCTTCTGGGCTGGGCTGGGCTTTTTTTTTTTTTTAAGATTTTATTTATTTATTCATGAGAGACGGGGGGAGAGAGAGAGAGAGAGGCAGAAGGAGAAGCAGGCTCCCAAGGAGCAGGGAGCCTGATGCGGGACTCAATCCCAGGACTCTGGGATTACGACCTGAGCCGAAGGCAGATGCTCAACCATCTGAGCCACCCAGGTGCCCTGGGCTTGGCTGTTATTGACTGGGTTCTCATCTGTCTGTCATCAGCCGGAGGGAAAGTGAAGAGGTTGGTCTTGGGTGCAGTGAATGATATCTGCTTTACCTAATGTCTAATCCTCTATTTCAGCCTTGTTCTCAGGCTGACAGGTCCCAAGACAGAATAGAAGAACACAAAGTCTTTTGAAGCATAGGCTTAGAATTGGCACATCATCACTTAGGCTAATGTTAATGGCCAAAACAAAGCCAGCTTAGATTTAAGGGCTGGGAAAGCAGATTCCACCTCTTGAGGGATACTGGGAAGTCATTAACTGAGACCATGAATGCAATTAATCAACCACTATGGGAGATGTACATGTTTGGTTGTTTAAAAAAGTCTTGGCCTTAAAACATTGTTCTGATTTCTGAGCCACCAGACATGAGTCATTTTAATAGATTAAAAAGGTGGTGGGTGGTTGTGTCTGACTTTGAAAAGTGGACATAGAAGCAATTGGTGGGGCCAATTCCTACTTGGACTCTTTATATTAGTTAAGATGCAGCTTTGGCTGCTGTAATAAAGAGACCTAAAAATGATACAGATGTTTATTTCTTTATGTAGTAGATGTCTGGGAATACTGTCCAGGATGGATGTGGTTGTTTCCCAATCAGTAGAGTCTTAGGAAGGCACCTTCTTCTTCTTCCCTTTTTTTTTTTTTTTTTGTTAGCTTTGCCATCCTCAAATTCATGGTTATCATTACATTGCCTAAAATGGCTGCTTCAGTTCCTGCCATTACATCTACATTCCAGTGGTAAGGAGGAAAGAGGAGGTAGGGGCATGCCTCTTCCCTTTAAATGCACTACTCAAAAGTTGCACATATCACTTCTGCTCACATCTCATTGGCTCAGACTCATTCTCATGGCCACAGCTAGCTGTAAGGGAAGGATAGTCTTTAGTTTGGGTGGCTATGTGCCCCATTAAAATGCAAGGACTCTCTTACTAAAGGAAGAGGGAAGAATGGATATTGAGGGACAAGGTCTGTGTTCCCTTTTGCATTTTTCCCAGGCAGACCAGAGCTTTTTGAAGAAGTATCAGTTGATGATTAAAGATCACATCTGTAGCATGGGAATTAGAGGCACTTCATAGTTTACAAATTAAAGAGTGGCAGATAGTATAAGGGCCCAGTCTTTGGAGGCCAACAGACTGGGGCTTTGTATCAGAGCTCTCCAGAAAAATAGAACCAATAAGAACCAACCTCTCTCTCTCCCTCTCTCATTCTCTCTCTCTTTCTCTCTCTCCCCCTCTCCCTCTCTTCCCCTCTCTTCCCGTTTCAAGTCTTCTGAGTTATACCAGCCCTCCCAGGCTACCTTCCTGTGAACATCTGGAGGTAGAGAGTATATAGATTTGTTATTTCTGACGCTGTCCAGGAATCCATCAAGATATTAGAATAAGTTTCATCCCGCACTCCTGAGGATCAGCTATCTGAGTTTTTAAATAAGAAGCTCCTGCTAAAGGGGTTCAGAAGCAGCAGGATAATCCCTTATCTGATGGGCAGTAGAAAGTTATAAGCAGGGGTTTATTTGGAAAAAAATCAAGACCCAATCAACATTCTCACTCAGGGGCTTTCCTTCCTTGGCTTATTTTAAACATCACAAGAGAAAGTCAGGGCTGGCTTTTCAGTTTCGTCACAGCATCCAGAGACTAAAGAATTCTGAGCAGTGAGGTCCTACGGGGCAGCTTCCAAACCTATAAAACAGAGGCAATCTCTCCTCAGCTCCAAAGGGATGGCATTTGCAGAAGTGTCTTGGCTGAATCTCTTTCTTTCATCTCTGTCAAAGCTAAAATCACACTGGGCAGGTTTCATGTGTCAAAAGTTTTATTATTTGGCAGCAGAACTTGCTACTTCCCTGTTAAAGGAAATAACTGCCCCCCCCATGGCTTATCTCTGGAATTTTCTTAAGAGGCACCATGGTTTTTCCAAGGGGCTGCGGGCACCCTTTCATGTTTCTTGAAGGTTCTCAAAGGACCAGAAATGTTACAGCAAGTGTCAGAGGTAGCTTGCAACCCCCAGAATGTGTTTGTTGTGACTGTGTACTTTTCTCAGGTCAAAAGAACCAACATTTGCATAACAGTTAACACTGTGTCAGGAACTGTGCTCTTTAAATTTTCCAGACAACCTTATAAAACACAGATATTATTCTCCCCATCTTACAGGTGAGAAAACTGAGGCTCAAGGGGCTCATATGATTTGTGAAGGCAGAGCTAGGTGTTCAAACCCACGTTGGCTTGATTCAAAAACTCGTTCTTTTTATTTTCACTGTATTACTCCAAAGAAGGGGAAAATTTGGTTGGAAAGTCTGTGTGTGTATATGTGTGTGTGTGTGTGTGTGTGTGTGTGTGTGTGTGCGCGCGCGCACATGCGCACATATGTGAATCCTTGATCTCTGGGAGGCCTTGATTTTCAGCTCTGTGTATATCTCTAGAGTTGAATTATTGGCACAGGTATTCATCTTTCTGTGCAAAATTGCATTCCTAAATCTTGTATTGTTGTATTGGTCGGTATCAGTGGTTGCATCAGTGAAGGTCCTATTAGAACAGTAGAAACTACTCTGAGTATTTAAGAGAGAATTAAGTGCAGGAATTGGTTAAACAGGTGATGGAGAGGGAGCCAGAGTAGCCATTCAGAAAAGCTGCTGCCATCCTTAGGTTGGAGGGACAGAGTGAGTGTTAATAGAGTCCAGCTGTTGAGATCCCGTGGCGGCAGCTGGAGCCAGGAGAGGCTTGCCTAGCCAGTGCTAAAGCCGTAGAGGAGATGAAATTCCATCTAGAGGAGTCACTTGAGGCAGGGAGGAGGGGAGAAATACCCTGGCTTTTCCCTTCCTTCCATCCTCTGATCTCTACCCGGGGCTCTCATTGGCTGAACCAACCTGAAGCCAGTTAGCAAGAGAGTCTGGGAAATGTAGTCCATGTGACACAGAGCCGAGTCAGGGAAGGATGGCTCTGAGGGCAAATGGGTCCAAGGCTGGCACAGATGCCAAGAGAAGTTTCACACATCAGACTCGCTTTCCCACCACCTTGCCTCACAACATCATCCAGGCTGCATGTTCATTTCTGGCTTTCCCTGAAGAGCCAGCCACTCGTGCAGTGCAAGAGCAGTGGGCTGTGTCCATTCATTAAAGCTGCTGTGGGCTTTCTCACCAAGTCACTCCCTTGTTTCTCTATCCAGCAGGGTTAAACTCACAAACTGTAATTTTGGTGTGAATTTATGTGATTTCAAAATTTGATTCTGGCCCCTAGGTAATAACTTCAGATGCAAATAATAACTGGCCTGAGCCTTCCTATCAAATGCCACTTCAGTCCTTCCTGTCCCTGATGGGAGCTCTTTAGAGGAAATCTGAAGGTGTGGGAGGAGATTGTGCAGGGGAAGGGCCTTTTTTCTGGGAGTAGTAAATTATTCATGTGCTCTAATGGCTTTGGAGAATGCCAGGCCTATCTCTTTCTTAGAGCACACTGCTGGAGTGTTAATAATGCCTGGGAGAAACAAACTGCTCCGTGCAGATGTCGGGAGAGACATCTGGTGTTGCCACGGGCTGTTCTAAGAGATGGGCTGGACAGAAAGGGGGCAGCTGGAAATGAAATGACAGTATTAGGGAGGGAGGAAGAGGAGGACCAGGAGGAGAAGGTGGCAGCGACTCCTCTGCCCTGCTAAGAGCAGAATGCATCCCAGCCAGCCTGCGAGTTTTGGATTCCTCCTGCACGGGGTTCTCCTGTTCAGCAGTCAGTGCTGGCTGCAGTGGGATCTGGTTTTCTGTGATGGAACTTCTTTATGGGCTCATAAAGATGGTTCCACTCTGGTGAAGATCCCACAAAATCAAGCAATTAGATAAAGAATTATGTCGAGCAGAGTAACCCTGTGGTTTCCAGAGGCTGAATGATGAAAGCCCTTTGTGGGACAGGCCTTATTCACAAGTGCAGGAGGGATCTGACCCAGCTCTTGTCAAGGGTCACCATGAAAACAAAACAAGCATCCTGGGACCCGGCATTGAGCTTGGGTGTTGGCATTACATGGCTGTGGGTCTGCCATTTTCTCCCTAAGGGACCTTGCTCAGCCTGTTCGCCCCTCCAAACCTCAGTTTCCTCTTCTGTAAAATGGGAATAAAAACAGCCCCTGCCTCATGATTACTGGCTTCAGTGGCATGGGATGCTTGCAAGGTGCCCAGCACAGGGCCCGGTGCACGACAAACTAGCCATCCAGACAACCGTTATTATTATTGTTATTAGTGAAAGAAACCCACGGATAAATTTTTCTGTCCAGGTGATAAGTCTAGTATTGGGTTTTTCCTAAAATTCAGAAACAAGAACCAGAAATTGGAAGGACAAGTGTAGCTGTGAGGGCGAGAGGAAAGGATATTTGTGACTTGATCTGCTTTGGTTATCTAAGATCTCACTCTCGCCTTTAATGCAGAGATAACAAAATAAATGCAGTCTGCAACAACAAAATCAATGCCACGGAGGGGTTTCTATCAGGAAAAACACCTTTATTCCTTCCTGTTTGGACTTATCTCCTGTTAAAATCTATAAAGGTCTGGACATAGCCAGTGGTTTTCACCTATTTTGCAGAACAGGCTGGAAGCAGGGAAGAGACAAGATGCAAGATTTAACAGCCTTTCAACAAATAATGATTGGGTGACACTCTGTGTCGGGGAGTGTTCAGATTGAAGAGATGGTGGGGGGACATAGCATATTCACGGCATCTTTGTCGTCGACAGTCTGCTCAGGGAAGCCGACTGGAAAACAAAGGACCGCAGGTCTACGTGACAGATGAGATCGGGCCCTGCAGCCCGTGGTCAGTGGTCCTCGTTCTGGGGTCCTGGAGTTCTCATAGTCTACGACAGCTTCTTTTCCTACTCTGCGACTCCACTCTGGGGCTGCAAGCCACTCTGCTTCCTTTTTTTCTCTTTTTGCAAACATCTGAATGCCAGCTTCATTTCCGCAGAGAAGGCTGGCTCTCCTGTGGATCAGTGTGACAGGTCCCTCCCTCTCTCTCTCTCTCTCTTAGTGAGAAGCCACATTAAGTTGAGAATGTCCCTTATTGAGCCTGGCACTCCTTCCCTTATCAAATGCTTAATGAGGTCCTGCTGTGTCGGGTGCTTGGGAGCAAAACAGATGTGTTCGTGCCCTCATGAAGCCCACAGTCCAATGAGGGTGGAGAGATGGACAGAACCCATGTCATGAATACATACGTGATGCCGAGCGTGCCAAGGGTCGGGAAGGAAGTCAAGTGTCTGATTGAGACTGACAGTGGGCAGCCAGCTTTGGAGTGGGCTGTCAGGGAAACCTGGGTTGGGACATCTTAGCCAAGAGGTGCAGGACAGGGGAAACCAGATACTGGAAGAGCAGGGGGAAGGGTGCTCCAGGTGGAGGGCACAGAAGGTGCAGACCTGAGGCAGGAAATCAAGGAATGGGGAAAAAGTGCTTCTGGGCCGCAGGGATGTGAATGAGGGTGAGAGCAGTGTCAAGTGAGGCTGGAGAGGTGGGCTTTAGTTCCGGAAAGATCACTGTGGCCACAGGGTGGAAAATAATCCTCCTGCAGGGTTTTAAGCCATTGGGAGAAAAAGGCTCTTCTGCTATTAACAGCAGCGACAGTGGTGGCTCATTGATTTGCTCCCTGGGTATTCCTAGAGCATTTACCCTGACCCAGCCACCCTAGGAAGTAGGCACATTGTTTATTTATTTTTTAAATTTAACCCCTTTATTGAGGTGTGATTGGCATGCAAAAAGCTGTGGGTATTCAATCTATACGACCTGATGTTAAAACTTCGATAGATGTTCCATATTGCTTTCCCAAAACATTATTCTAAGTTAGACTTCCACCAACAACATATGAGCATGTCCATTTCTAATGACCATCATCAATTCTTGCAAATCTGATGAAAAAAATTCATATTTACTTGGTTATTAGGGAGGCTGAGTCTTGATTCCTAAGTGTGTGTTCCTTTCTCCACTTTCTATTGCCTTTTGTTTTTTTTCTTCTTGATTTTCAGTTCTTTATATATTATGGATAATAACCCATTTTGTAACCTATACATTGCATATTTCTTCTTCTTTTTCAGATATTTTCTTATGATTTGGTGTTTGTCTTTTCCTTTGTTTTTTAGTGTCTAAGCTGGATAGGAAAAAAAAACCCTTGTGCTTAAGTCTAAAGATATTTTTCTTTATGACTCCTGGGTTTAGTGCTCTGTTTTGACTGGCAAAATACTCAGAAGAGCCCTCAGCTGAACCCCATTTGGCTACTATCACTAACAAACACCACATTGCCAGGGCAAACGAGAGGAATGGGATGCTTTGGGTGAGGAAGCTAGGAGGTGGTGTCTGGTTGGAAATGAAAGTGAAGAGAAGGTTTTATTTATAAAGGCAAAACTTACAAAGGGGACACTAAAGACTTCCTGGTGCGGCATCGTGGGTCAGAAGGCGAACCTGGGACGGGCCACCAGAGCAACCTGTCTCCACTAGGACAGGTAGAATGCCCTGGCTGGTAGGGGAAGGATGGCAGGTTCCAGTGGAGACCTGGGCTTAGCTCTGGACATCTGAGGGATGGAGCAGGTAGCTCTGAGGCACTGAGGTTAAGTCAAGTGGTAGCTGAACCAGCGTGAGTTCGCCCCTTGGTGCGTCACAGATACACCTGGTGGAGTTGTCCCACAAAGCAAACTTTATTTGCAGCAGATAAGGAGAGCGTGGGAAAATAGCTTCCAAAGCTGTGACTCCCCACCAGAGGGTGAACGGGTACCTTTTGTTTAGGGTTAGGATGAATATTTAGGTAGGGAAACCTTGTCATCATATGTAGAAGTGGGGTATAATGTTGTGTGTACGACTCAGGGAAACATGCCTATACATACATTGTATGTTATGTAAATGAGGCTGAGGCTTCTCCTAGGGTGGAAGTTTTAGTATTATAAGGAGGTAAAGGTGATTGCTGGTCATTCCAGGGGTTACTCCGTGGTCTATCTGTGCAGGTGCGAGTCAGGGGTTAGCTCAACTAGTCTGGGTGGTTTGGGTGGTGGTCTAACCTGAGGGATGGTTTCGGGTTTCATTTGCCTGGGTTAAAAGGTAAGCTGGAAAGAAGAGCTTAGGGAAAATGTAAGACAAAGGTTAGTGAATACAAGCAGGTCAGGTCTTGGGGGTCTCGCTGGTTAAGAAGTCAGTCAGCCTGTGTTCCATTTTCATTCTGCTTCTGACTAGCACTCTCGTGCCTCTGAGAGCCCCAGTGGGGGTGATTATTGGGCTTAGTAAGCCCAGGTCACTGTTTTTCCACTGCTGGGAAGAAAGGAAGGTGACAGGAGTTCCTACTTCCTGCTTCTCTCCGGGGGGATGGTGTGAAGCTCAACAACTTGGTCTCCAGTCCCAGTTGGAATCAGGTTTTGCTGCATGTACTGGAAAACCCAAACTAGTAGCTTACGCTGGAAAGAGTTGTGCTAGTTATTTGTACTGTTCACTAAATATTCTTGGCTCTCTGCCTTCAAGACCCATGGTAGAATCACTCTTCCCCACGCACTTGGCAGTTGGGCATGGCCATGTCTTTCTATGGCCAATGAAATCTAACTAGAAGGGATATGTGTGAATGCTCTAAGAGCCATGTTCTTTCCCCCCCTCTCACAGGGTGACTAGCAATGCTTCAGATGGTGGCTGCCACATCACCCTGGATCCTGGAGTAGGCAGCATGGAAGAGAAATAAACCTAGTTGTTTTAAGCTACTGAAATTTGGGGGAATCTTTATCATAACCCAACGTGTCCTGTTTGATACAAGAGGTTTATTCTCCCTCTCACAAACAATAACAACAAAAGAGCGAAGTCAGCAACGCAAATTTGGTAACCCAAACCTCTTCTAGTAGTTTTCTTCTTTAATAATGCTCATAGCATGTGGCTTTGGGGCTCAAATTTGCCTCATCATCCAAGATGGCATTTGAGCTCCAGCATCTTGTTAGCATACCAGGGAGGGAGAAGAAGGAAAGGCATGGAGTGGGAAAAGGGTCTGTGCCTCCCTCTTTAGGAGATTTTCAGGAGGTCCTTCCCCCAACTTCAGCTTCCATTGACCATTCCTAGCTGCAAGGGAGGCTGGGAAACATGTTATTTTTATCCAGACACACTGACTTCTGGAAGAAAATCAGAGTTCTACAACCAAGGAAAAAGGGGAGAAAAGATACTGGACAGGCAATCCCTTTAAAAATTCTTTTATCTCCTTAGCTAAGGTGTACACAGCCTATAACAAGCTATCTATTTATTATCCTCTAATCCAACGAAAATATCCTCCCCTCTATTCTGAATCTTCTTGTTTCTGCTTTCTATCCTGTGATCTTGGACTTGGTTTTCTTTGCTGTACTTCTCCAGACTGACCCTTCTGTTTGTGATGGTCTACTTGGCTCTATGGGGTGGCTTCCAAGTCTGGAGACACAGGTATTATTGATACTCTATTGTGATAGATGATAACATTATAGATAGACAATGAGAATATTACAGACAAAGATTCTACCTTCATTTATGAACATTCTAATTTTTTCCTCCTAGAAAAAAATTATTTTATTACTTTAAAAAGTATATTTTTATATACTTTTACACACACACACACACACACACACACACTGTGAGGCCCCCAGCCTCACAGATCTGTGATGACAATGAGATCACACCTTATCTGCATATATTATTATTGAATGAGTCACTACCTGATTAATTGCCAGAAATCAGTGTACTTTGAAGGATCCTCTAGCCTTGTCTGGTGTTTCCCAGAGCAAATCTAAAACCTGTCCACCAGATCTTCCTAACCTTTGAGCTGGTTGCTGACCATTGTGGAATGACCATTCTCTGGGACATAGTTGTCTATGCCAGGAATTGCTGTGGTTTATCTTGAATTGATCTCTTTTACATTGGGGGTTTTCACAGATGTCTGTGATCTTTGACTACCTCCCCATACTTAGAGAGAGAGAGACAGTTTGGGATCTGAATTGTGGTCGACTGGCAGATTTTGTTTGGGGTATTTGAATGGGGAGTCGGCTGTCCCCAAATGCAGAGCATGAAAGATTTTCTCAGAGGGCCACTATTTTCTCCAGAGAATAAACCTACAATCTCCTGTCCCTGATCTGTGAATCTAGGTGGGGGAGTGGGTGTGGTGAGGGGAATCAGACATCCAATGAATCCCTCTTTTTCTAGGCTTAATGTCTTGCTCTTCATAGTTCCAAGCCTTTCTGGGGTTTTGTGGGTGCCAGCCTGTGATTAATTCCTTAGTTCACTCCCGCTATGACTACTGTAAACTGGCATCTTCTGACTACTTACCAGTTTCTTCTCCAGAAACCTCCATTTATTTCTAATCCTCGCCACAGCCCCCCACCCCCAGCACTGGGAGGCATGTCAAAGAATTGCAGGCATGCTTCAAAGATGGTCCAGTGCGTTAAGCCAGCTTCCCCTCCATTCCCAGCACAGCGCCTTGAAAGTAGGGAATGCTCACTAAACGTTTGTTAAATGAAAATTTACAAGTGGAGAAGCTGAGTCATAGAGAGATGATGTGTCTATTCTGGGGCCTCCAGCCAGTCTTTTTGTGTTTTGTCTCATTCTCGACCATTCCCTCTACACAATGTTTTTGTCCTTGTGCAATTTGAAGCACAGATACAAGTTTTTTTTTTTTAAAGATTTTATTTATTTGACAGAGAGATAGAGAGGGCACAAGTAGGCAGAGCGGCAGGCAGAGGGAGAGGGAGAAGCAGACTCCCCGCTGAGCGGGGAGCCCAACGTGGGACTCAATCCCAGGACCCTGGGATCATGACCTGAGCCGAAGGCAGATGCTTAACCGACTGAGCCACCCAGGCGCCCCAAATCACAGATACAATTTTGAAATATGAAGGAAACAATGAAACAACATCTCTGAATTGGCTCTATTTGACTCAGATGACAAGTTGCAAACTCAGGTATCTACAGAGGCCTGGCAGGTAACCTAAGCAAGTAAAGTGATCCAGGTATAAGAAGATAAATGACAATTGAAACTTGGTCATGGGATTGCCATACCATAGGGAGTGGTGGGGAGTTTGGTAAACAGGAGAGCCCATGCCCTGTTACTTAGCTCCAAGCTGGGGTTGCCAAGGGGCTGTATGAACCCACAGGGCTGTTACATCCTCAGATTTTTCAAGAGAAACTGGGAATCCGGACTGCAGAGTAAAATCTCCTGATTTGTAAATATTGATAACAACGGCCAATTGAAATCACTGTGCAGGCTGTATATATTAGGAGCTAAAGAAAACACACATGGCAGCCAAATTTAACCACCCAGACTACTGGTTTGTAAGCTCTGAGTTTTGGCTTTTTGATGAGAAATTTAATATATGATGATTTCCAGTTGCAAGATGGAAGCCTGCATTAATTTTGGTCAATTGTCAGGTTCTTCTTCATTTTTGTTTTGTCTTGTTTTGTTTTACTACCATTTGAAATCAGTCAGGGCAAAGATGAGAAAACAAAATGGTCCTTTGAGCACCAGCACAGATAATGCAATCAGAGGAAAATACATCTACCATTACTGAATGCTGGTTTTTGTCCTGGGCCTTTCAAAGGCACTTCAGGACTGGGGGAAGGCAGGCGGGGAGAGACGAGGAAGAAAATCGATCACTCAGTGTTGCTGAAAATAAACATCTTTACAACAGAGGCTGTAAAAGCAAATAAGGTAATAAAACACAAAGCTCAAAGGTCAGGTTTTTGGGGGGTAAGTTATATTCTGTGACTATTACATCCTGGAGAAACTCAGATCTTAACCTGTGGATACCATGCAGTTTGTAAGAGAGGATATTATGCCTTTCTGAAACATGAGGAGGGAACATTTTCCTTTAAATATTTTAGTTTTCTTCCCAAACTCTGAGGAGCACTTAGAGGGCAGGGGGTTGTCTCATCTAATTGTACACACCATCGTCCTTCTTATTTATTTATTTATTTTTGCTATTCAGGTCATAAATACATGTTGTAGCAGAGTTGCAAAATACAGTTAAGCATAAAAAGAAAATATAAACCATCCATAATACCTCCAAGGAGACAACTGTTTTTTAAAAAACGGTTTGAAATATATCCTTCAGGATTTCTTCTGTGCACATTAGGGGCCATTGTGAGCTTTGGGAAGCTTTGGATGGGTATCTGAATTTGATGCCAGAATTCAGCCTTGGATCAGCCATCCCTTTTCTCCCAAGGTCCTCAGTGGAGATAAGTACACGTGAAACAGTAGGGAAAAAGGAATGAGGTGCCATTTTATTATCAGCTTGGCTTGGACTGATTGGATTGGCTCTTTGGTAAGATCGGCTGGACCCACAGCTTATTACCAGGCTTATGAAGGAAGGGATCTTTGTCCTTTCCCAAGCCCAGTATGGCTCCTGGAATCTTAAACCTCTCTGACCACGTGGGACCAGTGGCAGGACAGATGAGAATCCGTGGTTGGAAGAGGAAGACATGAAAACACACTTCTTCTGACAGCTCCCCTACCCACGGGTAAACATGGGGTAATCAAAGTTCTGGAATCGAAACCAACTAGATCAGTATTCCTCTTGGTTCTTCTTGATTTTGGAACCTTTTCCCCTGCTGCCCTTATTTACCTTTCAGCCAAAAACTCACCTGTGCCCTTGGGATAAGTTTGCATTTCTCACCTTGGCCCGCCACGAGCTGTGTGATAGGCCTTTCCCCCCCAATCTGACCTCAACCCCTTCCCCTCTCCTCTTCACTAGCTCTGCTCCAGCCACATGGCCTATCTGTTCTCTCATCAAGCCCCCCCCCTTTTTTTACTCTTTCCTCTGCCTGGGATGTGCTACCTCCAGATCTTTACATGGCTGGCCTCTTCCGACCTTTCAGGTCTCTGTTAAAGCCAGAGATGCCCCCTCGCCCTCCGCTCCCCATCATCCCATCATTTACTTTTATTTTTTCAAAGCGCCTACTGCCAACTGAAAAGAAATGTGCTTATTTATTGTTCATTTGCTAATCATCTGTCTCCCCACCAGAATGTGAGCCCCAGGAGAGCAGGGTTCTCTGCTGTATCCCCAGCATCTAGAATAGTACCTTGCGCGGTATTCAACAGTTAGAAGATGCCCAATTAATAGTCACTGGTTGAAGGCCAGGAGTCCTGCAATGGCCTCCCAACTGGTATCTCATCCACCTCACATGCTGTTACAGGAGAATTCCTCTTGAGGCTGAGGGCATTTCCTCAGCTGGCCAACAAGCTTGTTAGCACGTTGTCCCCTCTTTGCAGGGCTGCTGCCTTGTTCGGACACTGTAAGTGGCTCTTCTTCATGTTCTGTGGCTCATTCCTTCCCACACTCCCTGACTCATGATTGCTGGGTCTTGAGCGTCTGACAGAATTTGGTGGTAGGACCCAGGGAGTGCCCGAATCCTGCTTGGCCCAGCCACTCCATCTCCTAGTTGTGGTTTTACACACATGAGGGACAGTGACAAATAGGAAATCAAAGTTCCATTTTGTTATCAGCTAGCAAATGCCCCGTCCCCAAGATGTGGGTCTTTGGGGCAAATGACTTCATCTCAAGGTCCAAGTAGGACCTCTTCTTTCTTCCAAATGATAGTCTTCGCGCCAGCTGACAACCAAGCTGAGATGATCATGCAGCAGCAGCAAGAGAAAGGAAGAGATAAGTGGGTGAGAGAGAGAGAGAGAAAGAGAGCAAGAGAGCGAGCGAGCGAGAGAGCACCATACCACAAGAGAGTGACCTAGGAAAGCCTGGGCTCTGATGAGTCCCCAGGTCAGTGGCCCATCCCATGAGGGGTTGGGAGAAGTGTCCACTTTCCTACACTCAGTATCTCTAGGACAAGCCACTTTCACTCCTGGATCCTCTCCTTTTACTCACTCTTTTTTGCTTGAAATAGTCTCACCTTCCACAAAACTCTCCTAGATAATTACTTTAGATTTTTAAGACACACTACTTGGTCTTTCTCAGTGTCCATCACCTCATTTGTAAAATGGGGGATAATGCTGACCCATATGGCTTTTGTTAAAGGTGTGAGTGTGGATTGCATAAGGAAAATATCCAAAGTACCAAGTACCATCCAGGAAATTCGGAAGTCACTCTATCCATGCCATTCACTTCCATCTGAGCAATTTGTTGGAAGTTTTAGATGCAGGTTGGGAGTGCAATCCATAGTGGAGTTGTCACATAAAATACAGGACTCCCTGTTGCACTTGAATTTCAGATAAGGAATGAGGAATTTTTCAGTTCGGTGTAGCTATGTCCCAAATATTGCATGGGTTATAGTTATAGTTACACAAGAAAACCTACTCATTGTTTATCTGAAATTCCAATTTAGTAGGACATCTTTTGTTTTTACTTATAAATTTAGCAACCCTAACCCACAGACAAAGATTGGGGCTGTGAGTTCCCACTGGTGTTTCTTCTGGTGGACATCCTAAACAAAATCATGTGGCTTGCCCAACACACTTCCATTTTGGGGAACTCCATTTGCAACTGAATTTTGGGATTCCTTTTTCTTATGAAGGGGTAACCATTCTGGAAGGGAAACATGGAGTTTGTTCATTCCAGAGTAAATAAATTCATTCTTACTTAAAAAATCCAGGCTATTGCCTATCCGGCATACTGTAGGCCAATCTCCAAAGTTGATCGAGAAAGGGGCAAGTGCTGTAGCTAACAGGAAAATCAATTTTGAGTGAAAGGAACAAACAGAGATTGCAAACCAAGTTCTGATTCCTACTGCTAATCACCGATTGGACTTTGCTGTTTGGCCCTGTCTTTGATATTTATTTTCTTGTTTCATTTCTGCATCATCTTGGGAGGCAGGTGAGGGTATCCCCATTTTATGGTGTCGTAGAGGTTAGGAAACTGGCCCAAAGTCATCCAGTGACTGCCCACATCCATGACGGATTTGCTCTGTGCAGGCAAAGCACAGAATGTACTGTGAGATACGTACTATTCTCATGCCCTTTTTCCAGATGTGCAAGTAGAGGCTCAGAGAGACCACATATTAGTAAGCATCACATGAAGATGGGATCCTCTGTGAGTCTGACTCTGACGCTCAGGGTCTTAGTTGCTAGCCTGTGAGGACTTCTGATTCCAAGAACAGTGTTCCTTTCCTCCGTATACAGAGAAGACAACCAAATCGGAATGCCCTGGGCTCAGGTAAACCTCCAGCAGAAGAGATTTGCAGCTCTAGATAACTCGAGGCTCTTTTTCCTTTTTAAATGGCAGATTAATTTCTTCCTTTTAAATAAATATATGATCTCTTTTTGCTCCCTCCCCATCCAATCTCTCTCAATCTCTGGCTTTATCTCATTCAGTATCCAGATTATTACAGCGCTTGTTAGGAATATGCCCGGCAGATAGGAACAGTTCGATAAATATTTATTGAATGAATATCACCCCTGTTGAGGCTTTTCACATTACCATTTACCTAAACAAATAAATCTTTACTGAGATATTAATATGATGATTTATTTTCTAGGCATCATAGATTGGCACGGGAGGAAGGAGTTTTCATCAAACTTCTCTTCCAAAACATACGGCTGTCCACCACACTTGGACCCTTGGGGGGGTTTGCATAGGAGCCTCCAAAAGACACGTTGAAGAACTTACCCCTTGTAGCTATGAATGTGAACTTATTTGGAAATAGGATCTTTGCAGATGTCATTAGAGTATTGAGATGAGATCATTCTGGATTTGGGGTGGGCCTTATGTCCAATGACTGGTGTTCTCTCAAAAGACTGAGAGATTCAAGTCATACACACAGGGGGCACACAAGGGGACGGCCAGGTGAAGACAGAGGCAGAGAGTGGAGTGATACGTCTACAAGCCAAGGGTTGCCAAGGATTGTCAACAGCCAACAGAAGCTAGCAGAGAAGCATGGGAGGGATTCCTCAGAGCCTCTAGAAGGAAACAGCCTTGTCAGCACCTTGAGACGCTGCTCTTCTTTTAAGCTGTTGAGTTTGTGTTTATTTGTACAGCAGCCCGAGGGAACAAAATGCAACCTCTGAATCAGAAACTCCTGTTAGAGACTCCGAAGGGAAACCCAAATTTCCCTTCAGCCTTTTATCACCCCCTGCGGTGTTGGCTTCTGCCTCCATCCCTCTGTAGCAATTGCATTCCCTGAGTTCACCCTGATCTTCCAATAGTCGGGCATTTTCCCTGTGATCTTTGGATGAACCTCACGCCACATTCAGCATGGTTGCACGGTTGGTCACCCTCCCGCTCTGCTCGCCTTTGGCTTTCATTTTACTGAATTTCTCCTGGTGGTCTTTGTGCCTTTCCCATCTCTGTATCATCCTGTACTTCTTAGAACTTGAGATTCCCCAAAATGCCGTCCTTGGCTCTTTGAAATTCTCACTCTTTACACCCCCCCCCGGGCACTCTTATCCCTCCTCATGTTCCAAGCACCTCTTTGCACGGATGATTCCTTAATCCCCGTTCCCAGGCCTCTCGCCCAAGCTTCTGCATCTTATGACCAGCCCCTTGCTACACACCTCCACCAGGATGGCCCCTGGTGCCTCAACTCAGTCTGGCCCCACCCTACCTCATCATCTCCCTCCCACCCTGCCCCTCTCCTCACCACTGTCACTGGTAATCCAGTCCAAGCTATAAAATCAGCTGTGAAGCTTTCTTCTTTTTTAATTGATTCCCAAGTCCAATTCAACCACCACAGTGACAGAGAGGGCGGGAGGTAGGCTTGAGGACACAGATGGGAAGGTTAGCTTTGAACAGAAGGAGAGGCAGTTGTACTCTTTAGGCAAAGGGCATAATGGTGGATGGTGATGGGGACCAGGTACAGGGTGAGGAGCCAAAAAGGTCAAGCTTGATGGCCTAAAACTTCTCAGCAAAGAGAGGTGATAGTTGCCTCTATATACCCAAAGAAGAATCGTAGGGGAGAGAGGGAATGAAATTTGTGGGGCATCTGTGAGCAGAATCAGGGTTGAGGGAGCTATGGGAAGGGAGGCTGTGGTTGAATCTAACGAAGATGTGGTCTGAAGATCCCCTAAACAGACCTCTCAGCCTTGAAATTTAGTGAGAGGGAGGATGCTTGCCAAAAGCGTAGTGGGTTGATGTCTGCTTGGGGCTGGGGAGTGACAGAGAGGACAAGGTGTTGTGGTTTAGCTGAATGAGTCCTAACGCCCATTCCAGTCCTGAGGATCAGCTGACCAGTGGCTGGAGGGTACAAGACAAAGAGACAATAGTGAACAACAGCAAAGAGGCGATGTGGTGTTAGAAGCAGAAAGGATCAAGATGCAAGAGCCCATCTTCACATTTCCTAGTTTGACAGTGTCCACACAGTCTGCACACCGGAGGAGGGGCCCACATTCCTGCAATTACGATGGCACCTCCTCTGGTGTGCAGAAAGTACTGTATGCTGTTAACCAGAAATGAGCTTCCTCTCCCTCCATCCCCCTAGTTTTAGGATTAAGAACAAAGCAGAAGGGAGTCAGGGAACTCCACTTGGGATAAAGGCTGGATGGCTTCAGCAAGCATGGTCGCCACCTGAATACCAACTAAGCTGCTTGTACGTCTGGAACAGTTTGGAGGACACAAGTTGCCATTGGATGCAGATAAGTGGGCTCAATTTCAGCATTTCTTGGGTTTGTCTCCTTTCTCTTTTTATAGACAGAAGCCACGCCAAGACTTGCCGAGGTTCTAGAATATTCCAGGACCCGTCCCCCACATTCCTATTCCCCACATCTTTGAGCAAACAATGAGAGAAACGGCTTCCCCTTCCCACCCTCAGTCAAGGTCAAAGAGCATGGCCAGACTTTTAGACTTGCAGCAAATTCTCTGTGAGTTAACTCTGGGCCGGGTCTGGTCTTAGGAGCTGGGCTGAGAGAAGCACCTCGAAAGATTTGCCCAGGAGCTGAGAAATTCTTTTAGCCTTCACAAAGCATTTTTTGCCTCGATGGCCTAATTTGATCACCACCAGAGAGATGACAGCAGATATGTTGTCTGTTTCATAAGGAAGACTTTGGAGCGCAGAGAGATTAAGTGTCTTGACCAAGATCACAGAGCTTGCAGCCTTCACACTATTTCCCTTGTGCTTGACCCTATTAAACAGATGACTGTAACTGTCCAGCAAACAGGCCTGATTGAAAAGCAGGGGGAGTAGCTGGGCACTGCTCATGGGGGCCTTTGCCAAATTTTCTGCGAGGAGTCTGAAGAAGACATTCTGGCAAACGAGTGTGGCACACGTCATGCCCCGGAGATTTGAACATGCTTCTTAGCACATCCAAGGACCTGGCGAGTCCTAAGGTACCACTCCCTTTCCCATCTATTCTTACAGTCTTGTACTCTGACTCTGCGCTTGGCCGTGTTGACCCACTTCAGCCAATAGAACAAGGCAGGAGTAACAACGAGCCTGTGCCTCTAGGGACCTGTATGTTCCCTCATGTTCTCTTGTGCCGCTCAAATAGCCTTGGGAATATGCTTGGGCTGGTTGTTGGTTCGAGAAAGATGAGAGATAGGTGGTGTTGAACCTACCTTGGATCGGCCAATCCTCAGCTGACTCCAGATGTGTGAGCAATGAATGTTATTTGTGGTTGGTTGTTACATGGCATTATTATGGCAGTAGATAACACAGTATCTATTGTGATATATAGGAAGTGATATTAAATTAGATTAGTTATTAATGATTAAAAGCAGCAGTTGTTTTCAAACAGTGTTCCTTGGCACCCTAAGGGTTCCTTTGAGCTCCCTTCAGAGTAGGGCTGTATAGGAGGTGGGATGCAAACGCTCAGAGTTGTGAGATGTTTGAAGAGAATTTTCTGGTGTTAAAAATTGGAAATGAGCTAAACCTGGCTTTGAATCTATTCCATGTTTCTCACAGATTAGCTGGATGGCCTTAGGTAAGTTAAGTAGCCTCTCCGAATTGGTTTATCTTCCTCCTCTTCTTTCTTCTTAATCAGCATCACGAATACCATTACCTAAACATTGACTGTGATAATTGATTTAGATATTCTGCCACTGACTCCCCATACCAACCCTCTTAGGTGAGTATTTTGATCCCCACTTTACAGGTGAGAAAATTGGGGCCTAGGAGGAAGATTGTATCACTTTTCCAAGGACACCCGATAGGCCACAGAACTGGGATCTAACCCCAGATCTGACTTCAAAGCTTGTGTTTTTAACCACTAATAGAGTGGTTGTCAAGATAAATGAGGATATACGTATATTGCTTAGCTCTGTTCCTGGCATATAAATTGTAGCAATTATGATATTCACCTTGGTCACATCACTGGGTATTTGCAATCCCCAAATGGTACCAGGTCTTTGGGGGACATCTGCATACCACAGAGAGGTTTTTTTTTTTTTTAAAGATTTTATTTATTTATTAGAGAGAAAGAGAGGGCACAAGCAGGGGGAGGGGCAGAGGCAGAGGGACAAGCAGGGAGGCAAAGGAGTGTAGATGTGGGTCCATTTACTTCTCAAGGGGACATCATGTGATGGCTTTCTGTAGTGTGACCAGCAGGGTTGGGGCCCCTGGGCTCTGGGGGGCTGCTTTGTGCCTAAAAGGCTTTGTTGGTAGATGAGCTTCTAAGTATCTGATCTTCATGACCTCAAGAAATTATCCGGCAGTCCTGGAGACAAGACCCTCATGTGGAAACAGAATTACCTAAGCACACCATGCAGAGGGGACAGTCAGGAGTCCCACAGACACGTTTGTTTCCCTTTGTTTCTTGTTTTCTTTCCCTCCCAGACCTGGGCCTACTATAAAGAACCATATAGATAGAAAAATAAACAAAAGCTCTATCATAGCTTTGATGGTCACTGTCCTTTACTGGAGTCGAGTTCTACATAATACAGAGGATTAAAATAAACAGCAATTATACGAGGTTTTTGTCAAAACATTTCCTTTCATTTTATGGCAACCCACCACCCCCAAACAATAACAACAACAACAACAACAAAACAACGAAACCCCTCATCTCTTAAACTGCAGCCCACTTTGATGGGTATGCGTGGCAAACCGGACATCAGAGATTTTATTTAAAATGTTAAAAACAGACCTAGGAGAATGTCTGCTACCCTCAGTATTTAAGAAAAGTGCTGTGCAGGTGCTTAATCATTAGTGTCAATAGTAATCATCATCATCATCCTCAAGTCACTAGTTGTACTGTGTGGCAGGTGCTGGGCTAGGCACTGTTCCTTCATTTCCACAGATATTTATTAAGCGCCTACAGTGTCCCTGTGCTCATGGCTGGTTGTCTTTCTCATCCTTTAATTGGCACCTTGGATGGGGGGTTAGGTGGGGTGGCCATCTCGTTCCAGTTTGCCCGGGACTTCCCCAGCCGCATGTCCCCCGAACCCCGTCATTCCCAGATAAACACGGACTGCTGCTCATCCTGGGGTGGAACGTGTAGCTGAGATAAAGCGAAGAGGCCTGGGAGGGGCAGTTCGAGACTCACAGGACAAGGGGAATTCGGAGGCTGCTTCCTGTGCCCCATGAAGTCCCCAGGCGGTCCTTACTTGTTCTGAGACCTCAGCGCCTGGCCTCTGCAGTTCCCTTTCAGGCCCAATCATGTTTGCAGTGCTGTGACCTATCCTTAAGGCCCCCAACGCTAGAAGCTACAATTTCCCCAGCGTGCTGAGTCTCCAGCTATAGATAACAAATGGGATGGTTTTGCCTGGAGCTTATCGTCCGGAAGAGAAAATAAAAAGGATCTAGGTACATTCAGCAGAAAGATATGTAAAGTAGTTATTATAAATTATGTACTGTGTCTCCACAGTAGGCTGCCTGGTTTAAAAAAATTTTTAAGAAATCCTTCCCTGCCATTTTCGCTAATCTGTATTTCCCCCCTTTTTTTTATGCTTCGTTTTTTCCCCCCTTTTTTCCTTTTTTTT
>NW_027397103.1:8482693-8495400 GCF_003265705.2 Callorhinus ursinus | reverse complement strand
TTTCTACCATTGTAGGTTACATATCTCTTCTCCCGAGCTGCTTTCAGGATTTTCTCTTTGTCTCTGAGACTCGTAAGTTTTACTATTAGATGTCGGGGTGTTGACCTATTTTTATTGATTTTGAGAGGGGTTCTCTGTGCCTCCTGGATTTTAATGCCTGTTTCCTTCCTCACATTAGGGAAGTTTTCTGCTATAATTTGCTCCAATATACCTTCTGCCCCCCTCTCTCTCTCTTCTTCTTCTTCTGGGATCCCAATTATTCTAATGTTGTTTCGTCTTATCGTATCACTTATCTCTCGAATTCTGCCCTCGTGATCCTGTAGTTGTTTCTCTCTCTTTTTCTCAGCCTCTTTATTTTCCATCATTTGGTCTTCTATATCGCTGATTCTCTCTTCTGCCTCATTTATCCTAGCAGTTAGTGCCCCCATTTTGGATTGCACCTCATCAATAGCCTTTTTGATTTCGATTTGGTTAGATTTTAGTTCTTTTATTTCTCCAGAAAGGGTTTCTCTAATAACTTCCACGTTTTTTTCAAGCCCAGCTAGTATCTTTAAAGTCATGATTCTGAACTCTAGGTCCGACATCATACTAATGTCTGTATTGAGAAGGTCCCTGGCTGATGGTAGTACCTCTTGTTCTTTTTGCTGAGGTGATTTCTTTCGTCTTGTCATTTTGTCCAGAGGAGAATAGATGAATGAGAGAACGAAATGCTAACAGGTTTACAACGTCCCCAGCAAATATACTGTATACAAATCAGAAAAGACCTGAAACCAGGGGAAAAGAAAGGGAAAGAAAGAGAAAAGAAAGAGAAAAAAGAAAAAAAAAAAAGATAAAAACAAAAACAAAACAATACAAAAATAGCAGAATATGATCAAATATGATCAGGCTAGTGCATAGATCAGCGCCACACACTAGATTTTGGGCGTATTTTGGTCTGTTAGAAAAAAGTGCCTCCTAAAATTTTAAAGGAAGAAAGACATATATGTACAAAATAAGGGTTGATACAATGAAGGGATGGAAGATGACTGTAAAGATGAAAATTATAAAAGGTTTTATAAAAGGACTTGGTGAGATAA
The DNA here is from genome assembly GCF_003265705.2 of Callorhinus ursinus. NCBI lineage: Eukaryota > Metazoa > Chordata > Mammalia > Carnivora > Otariidae > Callorhinus > Callorhinus ursinus. The sequence continues at coordinate 8,494,324 of NW_027397103.1, read as the reverse complement.
GTTGTTTGAAAAAGGAAAGAAGATTTAAGAAAAGAAAAAAAAAAAAGGAAAAAGGGAGAGAATGTGATCAGGCAGGAGACTAGAACAAAGCCATACACTAGTGATTTAGGGTATATTTTGATCTGTTAGAAGAAACTGTACCTCAAAATTTTAAAGAGAGAACAACTTATATATATATGCCAAAAATAAGGGTTACTACTATGAAGGGATAAAATATGACTCTAAAAATGAAAAATGAAAAATTTTTTTTTTTTAAAAAGGGATTGATAAGATGTTGGTTAAAAAAAAAGGGAAAAAGAAAAATAAAAAAAAACAGTCAACAAAAATTAACTTTGATGAAATAATGAATCATGGTTAAAAAAAAAAAAAAAAAAGCCATGAATCTATGTGCAGTATTCCCCTAGCGCTGGAGTTCTCCCGTTCTCCTTGATCGATCAACTTGGTCTTGGCTTGCTGGCTGTTTGTGCTGATCTTCTGGGGGAGGGGCCTGTTGCTGTGGTTTCCAAATGTCTTTGCCGGAGGCGGAATTGCCCCGCCCTTGTCGGTCCGGGCTAAGGAAGCTGCTCCGGTTTGCTCTCAGGAGCTTTTGTTCCCTGCAAGCTCTCCGTACAGCCTTGGAGGACCAGGGCAGAAATGGTGGCCTCCCAATCTCTACCCGGAGGAGCCGAGAACTCGGGGCCCCGCTCCTCAGTGCGCCCCCAGAGAAAAGCAGTCACTTCCGTGTCCCTGGTCTCCGGCCGCGCCCCGTGCTCACCCGGCCTGTGACCGAGCGTTGCTAACTCTGGTACCCGACCCCGCGCAGAGTCTCCAAACCCAGCAGATCCCTGCAGTGCGTTCCCGCACCGCTCCTCCCCGGGAAGGAAGGGGAGTCTCCCCGGATCTGCCGCTTGTTGGGTCCCTGCTGGAGGAGCAGTGGCCCGACTGGGCCGCGGGTCACAGTCTATGGCAACCCCGAGCTGAGAGCCCGCGCCTCGGCTCCGTCTCTGCAGCCGGCTTCCCCGCTCCGATACCTGGGAGCTCTGGCGCACTCAGGCACCCCCGGTCTCTCTGTGACCCCGAGGGTCCTGAGACCACACTGTCCCGGGAGGATTCCACCCCCCTGCTTAGCCACTGCAGCGACGTCCCTCCGTGGAGCCAACTTCTAAAAGTTCCGATTTTGTGCTCCGCGGCTCTAGCACTTGCCAGAAGCGGCCGACGGAGGCCCCTCCCCCACCGTCTATCCTCCCGAATATCGCCTCGGATTCACTTCTCCGCACGTCCTACCTTCCAGAAAGTGGTCACTTTTCTGTTCAGAGAGTTGTTGCTACTCTCTTCTTCGGTCTCCTGTTGAGTTCGTAGGTGTTCAGAATGGTTTGATCCCTATTCAGCTGAATTCCTGAGACCAGACGAAATCCAGGTCTCCTGCTCCTCCGCCATCTTGCTCCGCCCTCCCCCCCTTTTTTCCTTTTATCATGAGCATGGGTCTCTCACTGTAACATAGCACCTGGCACACAGTAGGTGCTTAATAAATATTTGTGGAACAAATAATTGCATGAACTAAGTGAATGAATATGTGAATAAAATAATTCTGTAGGCTTGCAAATGGAATACATTAGCTCAGAACAGAGTTTGGGAGAATTCACCGCAGTTTTAGGGTGGCCAGACCCTCGTACCCCATTTCTCTTCTGATGAGGTCTCTAAACACCCTGCGTCTGAATCCCCTGGATGCTTGTTACAAACGCACAGTTCTGGGGCTCTTGGCGGGACCTATTGAATCAGAACCTGGGCAGGGGCGGGAATTTGCTTTTCTAATAAGCGTCCTGAGTGTTGGTTGCGTGACCTCAAATTTTAAAACCCAAATTGCCCTATATATGCATAGTTTGTTTTCTTTGATCATTTGTGCTGCAATCTGGGGTCTCCCTCCTGCTCTCTGTGAAAAGTTATTTTTTTCTTCCTTCCTTCCTTTCTTTTCTTTTTTTCCTTTAAATCTTTGAGGGAGAAAAAAAAGGAGCACATCTCTTTGGGGACAGCTCTCAGTTGGAAAGGATTGAGAAAGTGGGCTAAATGATAGCCACGCAATATAGGTTTTTCATTATTCCTCTGTTCTTGGAATAAGTTCCATTACTTGACATAAATAGATTTTTTTTTTTTTTTTGGTGTAAGATAATGACAGTCTCCTCAAGCACCTTAGAAATGAGTGGCCTATTTTATATTTCTAATAAAGCCTCCTCATGGTTTTAATGGCCAAGGATTTGCCTCGCTGGGCTTCAGGATGTTGAGAAATGACAAGTGACAGTGATTCATGGAGGTTGGCTGGGTGGGTTCTGTTGACCAGTGCAAGCAAGAGGAGTGACAGTGCACACAGATCGCCGGCGCAAATGCTGCATCGGTCTGCTCTTTGCTGCAAAATCTCCTTCCCATTCTCGGCACATTTTAGCTCATAGATTGATTTTAGTTCAGTCCCCTGAAAACTGTAGTTAACTGGAGTTCAGGAACACACATGCTGGTGCTTATGCGTGCGTGCGCACACACACATACACTATCACCCAGACCGCCATTTTCCATGCTTAATTATTCTTACCTGAGATTTATTAGAAAGGCTGATTTTGGATGAATTAGTGCATTGCAGATCTGCATTCTGTGATGAACATATGAAATTGCACTTTTGTAGGTAAAAAATGGTCTTAGGGCAGCAGTTTCTTATGGATCAATCTAATAGAAACCATGTAACTTATCTAGCTGCCTATTTTGGAGCTATCATTTTTTTTTTTTTTGAGAGAGAGAAAGTGCGTGTGAGTGCATGGGGTGGGGTAGGGGCAGAGTGAGAGGGAGAGAGAGAATCTTAAGCTGGCTCCACGCCCAGCACAAAGCTCAACATGGGGCTTGATCTCATGACCCTGAGATCATGACCTGAGCCGAAATCACAAGTCGGACATTTAACTGACTGAGCCACCAAGGGGCCCCCAGAGCTATCATTTTAAATGTGTAAAATATTTGGACATACAAAAAGGAATAAGAAATAATATAATGGACACCCCTGTACTTACCATCCACTTGAAGAAGTAACACACTACCAAAACAATTGGAGTTCCCACCCCAGTCATTTTTCCCTCATGTCCCTCCCCAGAGGTAACCCACATCCTGAATTTGGTACTTCTAATTCCCATACACGTGTTTATTTTTTGTCTCTTATGTGTGTATCCCACAACAAAACATATTGTATTATTTTGCACATGGCTTTATTGAAATGACACCAAAGTATGCAGATCCTTCTGTAACTAGCTTTTATTACTCAACGTCATGGTTGGGATCCATTCCTGTTGATCTGTGTGGCCCTAGTTCAATGTTATTTTCAAAAATCAAGTGGCTGAGAGGATTTGCAGTAAAACCAACAGTGCATGGAAAGGGAAGCATATTTTGTTTTTACAGTCTTTTTCCCAGCCATCAACCCAAGCTGGTTTCAGCCTAAATTTTTGGGAAATATTTGTATTGAGAAAGATTCCATAAGATTTGCAGAAAACAGTGCAGCCCAACAATAAATAATGGAGCTGTGTTACCATTTTTGAGAATCATGCTTTTGCAAGAGTGAAAGAATTTCCTGGTACAAAGTCAGAAGAGTCCCACCAGCTGGCAGTGCCTAGCATATGGTGGATGTGTAATAAATATTTGTCACGTGAATAAATTAAAGGGGAGAGGTGCCCGATTTGAAAGAACTCAAAAGATGGCAGAAGGTAGCTCTGAGTTAAAATCAGTTTGCCCTTTGTTCTGAATGAAATTGCATCATAGGATGGGCTAGGAAGTGTGCATGAGAGAGAAGAGAAATTGAATAAATTGAGAAATTGAAATAAGAGAATTGAATTAGTGAAGTGGGATAGCTGGATTCAATTACCGAGTTCTGGGTTCAATTCCTGGCATTTCTTAGGTGACTGTGGGCAAGTTGACTAACCTCTCTGTGTGTCTTAGTTTCCTCATCTGTAAAATGGGGATAGTAAGAGCATCTCATGGGGTTAATATGAGGATTAAGGGAGGTTGGCATGTGAAGTGTTTGGCATAGGTTCTGGCATCTAATAAATGCCCAACCAATGTCATTGACATTAAGATTCTGGCCCAGTGTGCCCATCCCCCAGGGTGCACCCCATACGGTGGACAGGGCACAAGCAGCCTCCTTAAACGCTCAGACCCCTCCCTGGAGAATAGACCAGAGAAGGGCAGAGTGGAGGCAGGCTTGAGAAAATCAAGGTAGTTAAATGAGCAGTGGTGGAAATGGTAGGTGGGAAAACCATCCCTAAGTTATTTGCTTCATAGCCAAGTACAATCAAAGATTTGAACCTGAAGACTGTTAAATCACAATGTCTTCTCCAGAAGTGCTCTGTGTATCCAGAGCCCTGTGTTTGTCCATCATTTTACTCCATGCCCACAAAGAAGAACAGATTTTAAGCAGCCAAGGATCCCAAGGGCAGCATATCTCCTCACCTCAGACTGACCATTCTTTTCTTAGAGAAATCTTTTATCCCACAAAAGTCATCCCATGGCCCCTACATGTTACTGAACATCATGTCATGAGTTTAATCCCCAAGAGAATGGACTTACTTTATCATAATCCAAAGACCCCAACCATCCTGCCCCCAGCCATCTCAGCAGGAAATCCCCTACCCTAGAAACAAGAAGGACGGGATATAAGAAGGGACACAGAGCAGGTTTCTTAACCTCAACACTCTTGACCCTTGGGGATAATAATTCTTTGTTGTGTGGGGGGGGAATGCCTTGTGCACTGTAGGGTATTTAATAGCATCCCTTTGCCCAGCAGATGCCAGGAGCACCCTTCCAGTTATGACAACCAAATATGACATTGCTAAATGACCCCTGGGGGACAAGATCACCTCCAGGTGAGAACCACTAGGACAAAGAATTAGAAATGTGTCTCTATCCTGGGAAACCATCTTCAAGAAGAAGCCCTATCGACATCTAGCACAATCATAAATTCTGTAAAAATAAAATCAAACACCTTTGGAAGAGTCTTATTTCAAGGAGAGCAAATACGTGGTACAGATCTGCAAATCACCTGGCTTATGCCCATGGCAGACACCACCCATCAGCGACTCCCCTCTTTCCTTCTAAGCCTGAAGAAACCCCTACCCTTACCCGTGCAGCTCTGCAAGCAGCCATTGCCAACTGACTGAACTTGTTATGGGAGAATCACATGTACTATTGTCCTACTGCTCTCTTGCCACCCCTGCATTGAATTACACTTTAAGAGAAGGGTCTCCACCTTCTGTCTCCCCCAACATGGCCAATAGATGCAACCCCCTCCCCTCAGCAATGCACAATGGCAATAATTCTCATCTGAAGGCGACACATATTCTCCCATGGACAAGTTCACATCCTGGGGAAAGGAGGGTGTGTGCACATATAACGAACCCCACCCCCACTGTAATCCTAATAGCCTTGGCACCACCACCCCCCCCTTATCCCCAAGTTGGGAATCACTGTTATAGACTGTAGACATGGTTCCTTGGGAAGAAAAATCTTCTTCCCTTCTCTACATTTGTCCTCTGAGAAAACACACAAATGTTACTTAGGCATGGAGCCCTTGAAATATTCAATTTTCTTTAATAATCCAAATAGGAATTTAAATATGTTTTTAACCTAATGCAATCTGAGTTATGACTTCGTTTGAATAGGCCAATATATCCAGTTGGCTAATTGAAGGCAGATCTTTCTCAAGCTCTGGGCTAGAATAAATTTATTTCTCATGGCACTTCTTCCTGGGAAAAACTAAGAGCTGTGTTTGCCAAGCACAGTTAAAAGGGAGAAAAAAAATCACCCTCCCCTGTGACCTGTGTAGATAGTGCAGGAGGACAGGCTCAACTGATAGTGAGAATCTAAGCTGTTACAAAATTATGAAGAATGATTTTTGCCTGAAGGAGAGAGTTCAAGTTTAAAGCGGAGCAGAAATGCCTTCTAAATGTGTAGCATTTCTACACGCCTTTTAGAGTGACTAAAACAACAACAAAATGACAATCCCAAGTGCTAACGAGGATACAGAGCATCTGGCGCTCTCACAGGTGGCTTCGACAAATACAAAATGGTACAGCCACCCTGGAAAACAGTTTGGCAAATTGTTATTAAAGGTAAGCATACAGCTACCATTCAAACCAGTGAGCCCACTCCTAGGTATGTATCTGAATGAAATGTTTTGGCATCCTATTTGCTGAATCTGACCACTCTCTTGTTTTTTCTTCATTTTTTTTCATTGGTTTCTTCCTCATGTATCACCCGTTCCTGTCCTTTTCTCTTTGAGCCTGGAGCGTTTTCCCTTTGTTCTTTCACACAGCACCAGAAGACTCTCTGAAGAAAAGAAAGGTCAGAATTACTATCCTCACAACATATTTCAGGCTCCCGTGCTTGAGTTGTTTCTTGAATCTCTTTTGCGGAGATTCAAGAGAAGCAGATTGAAGTTTAAGACTGGCAACTGTCTCCCTGATTGATAGGGAGACGTGTGTGTGTGTGTGTGTGTGTGTGTGTGTGTGTGTGTGTGTGTGTCTTTGGAGATTTCTGGAAGAACTGATTAAATCCTGCAAAGCTCCATGTCAGACTCAAAGGTTTCATGGCTAATCATGGCCAAGCATCTGCACATAATGATGAATGACATGGGTCCAACACCTCTTAGGCCATCAGATTGTGGTGGACAGGTGATATCTTCCATACGGTGGTGGCTATATGTTTTCTTTGTTTTATAAGTATCAGTGACTGATACTGCTGAATTGAACAAAATTTCTCTCCCGTTGTGATGAAGATCTATGATACTCAAGACAAAATAAACTAGTTTTTGTATCAGTTAGCTATTGCTGTATAACAAACATGCCCAAAATCTCAGTGGCATACAACAAACACTTAATTTTTGCTCAAAAGTTTGCAGGTCGGCTGTTCCATGTGTCTCTTACTCTCCTTTTGGGACTGGCAGGCCAGCCAAAACATGTTCTTTTCTCAGTAATGGCAGAATTTCAAGAGAGCAAGCCCAGCAGTGCAATACATTTCAAGCCTGTGCTTGTATAATATCTGCACATATCACATTGACCAAATCAAGCAACATGGCTGAGCCCAAAGTCAAGGGACAGTGAAGTACACTCTCTTTTGTGGAAGGAATTGCAGAGTAGCATGCCAAAGGGCATGGATTCAGGAAAGGGTGAGGAGTTGGGGCAGCAGTTCATTCTGTCACAGTGTGTAGGGCTGGAGATACGGGGTCAGGCAGACATGGATTTAAACCCTGCTCCACACTGACTACTATAACTTGAATAATAACTTAGCCTCCTTGAGCTCTGGTTTCTTATCCATCTGACAAATGAGTATAATAAGGTATCCATACCTTGGTGCTGTGAGGTTTAAGTGAACTGATACCCATAAGCCACTTATCAGAGATTCTGGCTTATTGGCAAGTGCTCAATAAATTGTAACTGAAAACAAAACCTCTAAATAGTAGAATAAATTCCTCCAAGGGTATGGATATGAACTAGGTGTCTACTCTTGACATTAGCCACCGTGAACATTGCTCCTTCATTGCTCTTCCTGGAGCTTCAGTGACCTAAAGGAGTCTATGAATCTCCAAATGTGCCTCACCTGGGTCACAGCTGATGCTCTTAACAGATCTGAGCCTTGGAATAGGAAGAGTGTTCAACTTTAAATGGATCAGCAAGAAAACAAACAACAGCCCAGGAAAGCAATATTTCAGGGAAGCAAACAGATGGGAAGCCAGATTGTGACTCCAAGGAATATATTAGAAAACATTAATGTATTTGTTCAAGTTAAATATTTTAAATTTGTTGGGCTAACAATTGCAAGCAAAATAATATCCTTTTATAAAAAAAATGATGGTAGCCTGCTGTGTTTAAATAGCCTTTGCAGTATAAATGAATAATAAGATTTGATAATGAATTTTTTTTTCTAGTGGTAGTCTACTTTATTTAGATATTCCAAGTCACTGGCAAGAGCTGTTAGTCTCAGTAATGCATACTTTTGGAACCCACCATAGCAACGGTAATTGCATTCAAGATATGGCTGCCTTAGATGTAATCCCAAGTTACATATGACCCAGTGAAATGAAGATGATAAGGCAACTCGGAAGTGGAGCTTTTAATATTTTTTATCCAAGAGTTTAGGTTTCCAATTTCCATGCATTTCCAAGTCCTATTAACAAAAGAAAAAAAAAAGCTCTTATTAAGTAGAGTTGAAATGGAGTTTTAAAAATAGTGAATCTTTTTTTTCTCCAAGTGGTTTGAGATGAAATCTGTCTGCACCTGTGGTGATTTGATGACTATCTAAAAGTGCTATAGAATGACAGGGCTGGGGGGGGGGCAGAGAAGTCTTCCATCCCACTCCCCCTCATTTACAGATGAGAAGACTCCTCACCCTGGAAATGGATTTGAAGCTGATTGGGAGAATTTTGCTCATTAGGCTTGAATTTTTCTGGCAAGCTCTCCTGCCTCTTGTGTCTGAGAGATGTGAAAACTGGTCATTGAAATGATCTCCTTTGGAAAGGGATGATGAGTAGCTCTTCAGGTATAGTGTCCCGATCAGGTTCTGTAGGTCTGGGACTAAATGTGCCTAGACTCAAAAGAAATTCTCACTCAGGAATAAAGAATGCAGGCTAGGAAAAGGCTATGTAAGTAAGTGGTTTAATAAAGTGAAAATATGGTTTCTGGCATCTGCACTTTCTAAGGAATGCTGAGGAATACTCTGCTAGTTGTCTACATTCCATATCCATTTTCCACTTCGTAATCAGTAATAGACCTCTACTGTGTTTGGGCATCAGTACGTCCAGCTGAAAAGTTATATTCCCCAACTTCACTTGTGGATAGCAGCAGCCAGTGAAATATAAGTGGAAGTGTTGGGTGGCACTTTTGGAAAAATTCTTTAAAAGGAGGCTGAGCCATTTTGAGAGATAGGCGGCCTTGGGCCATTTCCTTTTCTTCAGTTCTTCCTGCTTGGAATGTGGATGTGATGGCTGGATTTCCAGCAGACATTTTGTGCCCATGAAGCAACCTTAAAGAGGAAAGCCACTTGCTAAAGGTGGCAGAGAAGAAAGATAGAAGGAGCTTGGGTTGTTGGTGACTTGTAGGGCTGTCACAACAGCCCCAGATGCTCGATCTCTGGACTCATTTTACATAAAAGAAGAATAACCTTAATCTTATTTGAGCCCTAGTAATTTTCTTTTGTTTCTGTTAACATGCAGCTAAATCTAAACTTAACTGATATAAACTTATTGGTTAAATAATAAATATAGTAAATAAATCTAAAATAAATAAGATATAAAACAAAATAAAAAATGAAAAAGTTATCATTTACATAATAAAGAAGTGTCAAGAGGGTACACTTATTAGATACTAAGAGAGGGACTATTAGAATCAATGAGGGGGTGCCTGGGTGGTGCAGTTGGTTGAGCATCGGACTCTTGGTTTCAGCTCTGGTTGTGATCTCAGGGTCATGAGATCGAGCCCTGCCTTGGGCTCAGAGCTCAGTGAGGAGTCTACTTGAGATTCTCTCTCTCCCTCTCCCTCTGCTCCTCCCTCCGTGTGTGCACTCTTTCTCTAAAAATAGTAAATAAATAAATCTTTAATAAAAAGAATCAATGAGGAAGGAGGGGAGACAGAGAAGGAGAAATAATGATAACTTTACTATTCGCTGAAATCTTTCATATAATCTCTTTTGTCTGATAACCCTATATCTATATATCATCTATCTACACACATATATATCAGTATATCTTTATCTGTCTATATTTATATTGCTGTTCCCATTTTACAGATGAGGAAACCAGGGCTCAGAGTTATTAAGCACTTGTTTAAAGTACCAGCCATGTTATTGTTCACGGATGTGCCCCACTGCCTGGCACAGTGCCTGTCACACACTAGGGAAGCAATAAGTATGTCTTGATGAATAGCCATATCTTCAACTTTTAAGAGACTCGATGACCTCATTGTACCACTTTCCTGACTTCTTAGGAAGGTGACGGGAAGATGGAAGAAAGGAAAGGGGCTTTATGACACTGGGTGATAAAAAGAGACCTCTCCATAGCCAATGTTGGTTGAGACAGTATGAGAAGATAAGACTCCTGTTGTTTTTCATCCTTCCTCTAATAAAAATCCCTTAATTTTTTTTCTTGAGGATGCTTCAGGTGACATTGGCTCTGTCCTTGGCTCAGGGGCGGGAAATCAACTCAAGTGTGACCATTCAGAAGTTTGCATTCCACTGGCCACAGCGATTGGTTATGGGATGTCAGAGCTTCTGAGATGCAACGACTCTTGAAATACACATCTTTATTACAAAAATTTGTAAATCAACACAAAGCAGAAATAATAGTAGAGGGCACCTGAGGCGGGTGCATTGTAAATAATGCTGCTATAAACATAGGGGTGCATATATCCCTTTGAATTAGTGTTTTTGTATTCTTTGGGTAAATACCCGGTAGTGTGATTGCTGGATCATAGGGTAGTTCTATTTTTAACTTTTTGAGGAACCTCCATACTGTTTTCCACAGTGGCTGCACCAGTTTGCATTCCCACCAACAGTGTACCAGGGTTCTCCTTTCTCCACAGCCTCACCAACACCTGGTGTTTCTAAAGTTGTTGATTTTAGCCATTCTGACAGGTGTGAGGTGATATCTTATTGTAGTTTTGATTTGTATTTCCCCGATGATGAGTGATGATGAGTTTCTTTTCATGTGTCTGCTGGCCATCTGGATGTCCTATTTGGAGAAATGTCTGTTCATGTCTTCTGCCCATTTTTCATTGGATGATTTGTGTTTTGGGTGTTGAATTTTATAAGTTCTTTATGTATGTTAGATACTAACCCTTGGGATGATGGTTTGTCCTCCTACAATAATTTATATTGTTCTCCTATAATAGTTTATCCAGACCTTAGCCCAATCGTCCAATAAATGAAAACTGAGGAAGAGGGAAACCAAAGTACCCATTTTTCTCCTGTCAGCTCATCCTCTAAGGGGGAAACCTTGATGCAAGTTTACTTTCAAATGCAAGTAAGAGCCCCTCGAGGTTGGGGTGTTGTGTGTGATTTCCCTCTCCTGCAGAAGAATTTTCCTTCTCTGCTGGTAACATAAGGTTGGAAGTGGCAGATCATGGGAATAGGGCTTTTCCCCTCCCAAGTTGTTAGACTCAGACTGCCCCCAGGCTATGGGGCAAAGCAGGCAGAGCCCAGCTTTTCACTTCTTTCTCATATTTTCATAGCTTCTTGAATACCCTTTTAAGCTTCTGGTTCCCCCCCCCCCCCCCTTTTCCCCTTTCTAGCAGGAGTATTATAAAGCTGGTGATCCTAGATGGGCATTCTTTTTTTTTTTAATTTTTTTATTGTTATGTTAATCACCATATATTACATCATTAGTTTTTGGTGCAGTGTTCCATGATTCATTGTTTGTTCGTAACACCCAGTGCTCCACGCAGAACGTGCCCTCCTCAATACCCATCACCAGGCTAACCCATCCCCCTCCCCCCCTCCCCTCTAGAACCCTCAGTTTGTTTTTCAGAGTCCATCATCTCTCATGGTTCGTCTCCCCCTCTGACATACTCCCCTTTTCTTCCTCTCCTGTTATCTACTTCTTTTTCTTTTTTCTTAAAATATGTTGCGTTATTTGTTTCAGAA
>NW_027397103.1:8217036-8482593 GCF_003265705.2 Callorhinus ursinus | reverse complement strand
CTTCTTTTTCTTTTTTCTTAAAATATGTTGCGTTATTTGTTTCAGAAGTACAGATCTGTGATTCAACAGTCTTGCACAATTCACAGCGCTCACCGTAGCACATACCCTCCCCAATGTCTATCACCCAGCCACCCCATCCCTCCCACCTAGATGGGCATTCTGAATGCCCTGAGCTTGTATGCAAAAAAAATTTTTTTATGTGCATATTTATATATTGCACATATCATTCATATAAATTCATAAATGCATTTTTTGTAGCAGTCATGGCTTCTGTTAGGGAACCAAAATGTCCTGAGACCCATAAAACTCAAGACCCGATGTCTCCTAAGTGGTTATTGACTCTTCGACTGTTTCCAGTATTTAACCTTGAAAGAATTCACCACTCACCTTGGGTGATGCCAAGGAATCCACTGAATCCTGAGTCCTGACTAATTGTATCACTGGAGTAGAGGGTAGTGAAATGCTCAGCTCCTGACATAGCATGTAATCCAGTGGGCTGTATAATCCAGGATGATCTTGCCCATGGCACCCTCGTAAAAATTGGAAGACCTTCCTTTCAATGGCAGTTCTGCTCCTCACATCCTGTGTGAGCACTGGTGTGTTATTTACCCTTTCAGTGTGTTAGGGGTTGAATTGTACCCTCCCCTGCCAAATTCATATATTAACTCTCAGTACCTCAAAATGTGACCTTATTTGGAAATAGGGTCATTGCAGACATAATTAGTTAAGATAAGGCCATTCTGGAGTACGAGGCCCCTTATGCAGTGTCTCTGGTGTCCTTATATAGAGGAGAAACTTGGACCCAGACACACACAGAGAGACCCCCATGTGAACGCGTAGGCAGAGATCAGGGTGATGTAGCAGGAGTCAAGGAACGTCAAAGATTCTAGCAAACCACCAGAAACTAGGAGAGAGGCCTGGAAAAGATTCTCACAGCCCTGAGAAGGAACCAACCCTGTTGACACCTTGATCTTGGGCATCTAGCCTCCAGAACGGTGAGATGGTTCATTGCTGTGGTTTAAGCCCTTGTCTGCAGTGCCGTGGAGAGCAGCCCCAGGAAGCGAACGCACTGGGTGAGGCAGACATGGGGACGCACTGCTGGGCTACTTGCCCAGCGGCAGGGAGCAGGGCCCGCAGGTGGCCTCCAGCCATCAGCCCGGCAGGGTCAGCCTCAACTGCAGAGAGCTACCTTGCCTGAGGTTTTGCCTTTTCCTGGGAAGCCAGGTAGGGGTGTAAAGGCCTGGCCATTTCAGCCTCACGTGGGACAACTCCCATGGACGGTATCTGCTCCAGAGCTCCTGGGTGGCTGGCTGACGCCTCTCTTTCCCACCCTGCTTCCTCCCTCTTCCCCTGGCAAGTGAACATGTTGCATCCCCAGACTCCGTTTTAGTGCCTGCTCTTGGAGACATAGGGTTCAGTTTTCTCATCGGCAACCCCAGCAACCCCTGGCATGGCCCTTTTGTACATAGAGGTCAGCGTCAGCCAATGTTGGTGGCAACTGAATTTCTGGCCGTTCTCTTCCTCATGCCACTGAAGAAGGAGGTGAAAAGGGCTTCCCACGTGAGGGAAGAGCATTGCGTGGGGGGGGGGCGGGAATGAGGCAGCCTTTTTGTTCCAGGGCTGCTTTACTGGCATGAGCAGGGGGGGCGGGGAGGCGGGGTTCTGATCTGTGCCTTTGAGCGGCTCTTGTAGGCTGCTACCCCCTGCTGATAGACTGACCCAGACATCACTATGGAACCTTCTGCAATTTCCTTCAAGACAGTAGTTGAGCTGTGTTCCAGAGCGATCCTGCCTGTCAGTAATCTTCTATAAGAGTTCCGGGTTGGAGCCAGCTATAGTTTGAGATGCTAAACATTGAGGATAGGGCAATAAGGAAGTGTTTTTCATTTTGGGGGTAGGGAAGTTCAACGTTCTGGAGTTCATTTCATTTTATGGTACGTGTATGCATGAGAGAGAGAGAATAAGAGAAGGAGGGAGAGGGGGGAGAAACTGTGGGGAGAGAGAGAGGAATGTGCCGATAAATACATATAGTAGATTTCCATCAGTGTCTTGTTGAAGATTCAATACCTGGTACCCTAACCAGAGAGTCAGATAGTAACAGTCACTATATCTGTCCCCCACTGCATGCTAAAAAATGCCAATCAAGTATGAAATATATGACCTATTTGCAGCATCTGAACTTTAATACATGTCCAGCTCTGTATCGCTACTAAATGTAGAGGAAATGCCTAATCGCCTGTGGATGCATTTTAGAGACCACATGAGAAATGGTGAGTCAGGAGATGTCTCACCCTCCTTGCTCCCCATCTTTGCTCTGTGGAAGACTCTCCATGGCTTCAGACGTGTGAGGCTAGCTGTGTGACCACTCGGAGCCTTGGATTTCTCTTCCGCAACAGGGGGATGAATGAATCCTAGCCCTAGGGCGGTAGAGAGAATGCGTTGCGTTTATGCATATGAAAGCTCTTAGCATAGTTAATCCTTGTTGGGGGATCAGAACAGGCTCTGAGACGGAGATTGCAGACAGGATGTTTATTGAGGAGGGCTCTTGGGATCAATACCAGGGGAAGGGAGAGAACCGGAGCAGGGGAGCAGAGGGAGGAGTTGGAGCTGCAGTGGGGACCCAATGGTCGCTTCAGCTGAGCCCGCAGGGAGCTCTGGAGCCAAAATGGCCAAGACGGCTGGGTCCGTGTACTCTACATCTATCAGTCCCTGCGTGGGCCTGTGACCTCGGGCCAGTGGCTCTACAGTTGGGGAGGCATGTCTTTCCTTGAAGACATCCCTGCAGCCACCACGACCCTCAGCAGATGCTACTTGTTACGGGATCTGTACTAAAAGGAAACTTGACTTTCCGAATGTTTCTCACTTCTTTTCTTTTTTAAAGATTTTATTTATTTATTTATTTATTTATTTATTTATTTATTTATTTATTTATTTTTGAGAGAGAAATAGCGACAAAGCGAGAGAGAGCAAGAGCAGGGGGAGAGGGAGAAGCAGGCTCCCCACTGAGCAGGGAGCCTGGACGCGGGGCTCGATCCCAGGACCCTGAGATCATGACCTGAGCCGAAGGCAGACGCTTAACAGCCGAGCCCCCCAGGCGCCCGTTTTTCACTTCTGTGAGGTGCAGGGCACTAGGCATCACAGCCATCCGTGCAGACATTCACTTAACAAATATGTGTTGTGCTGCTGCGCACCCGGCACCATTTTCTTTACTCTCATGGATCTCCCGTTTTACACGAGGATCTTGTGATCTACAAGGTTCACTCATACGATGGCACACCAGGCTGATTCCATGCTACTGGGAAAGAAACGAGCTTGGAACACACACACACATACACACACACAGCATCAAGGTTTGTGGTGAGGTGTGTCAGTTGCATCCTTCAAGCAGACACTGATAGAATTATGGGTACAAGAGGTTTATTGGGAGTTAACACCCGTGAAAGATCAAGGGGGAGGAAGAAGGACTGGCCAGGGGGAGGCTTCGGGCCATGAAGCAGACAGGATCAAGTCCTGGTTAACCCAGTGGGGGGCTCTCGAGGAAAGATTGCCCACTGGAGGGACCTGTGTTGGACAGCAATGGCCAGGCCCAGGCATCCCCGCCATGCTCAGGCATTGGCCTTGGCTTGAATGCTGCAGCAGAACCCAAGGTTCTGAGCTGGAGGAAATTCCTTCCTGAAGGTCTCAGCAGCAGGTCTGTATGGCTGCCCCGTGAGGATGGAGGAAGGACATGTGCACATAGTGGCTATGGCAGACGCATAGAAGGACTTTGGCACTTTTCCCCTCCCCTTCCACCTTTTTCTTTTGTGGGTTCAGAATTTGTAGGAAGAAATGGGAGAGTGTGAAAAGCCGGGCAGCATTATGTGGCTCTGGGAAGAGTGATATTGATCTATTGAGTGTGTCCTGCATGCCAACCAGGGCACGAAGCAACCTACGTGCATGATCTCCGTGAATCCCAACACAACACTTTAAGTTAGAGACTTTATAATTCCCGTTATACAGATGAGGAAAATGAGGCCCACGGTGGGAGGTCATACAGTGAATGAGTCCAGGCTCCCGAACTGGAAACTCTGCTCTGCCCCTTGCAGCCCTGGCTGTCACAGAGCAGAGATACAGGGCTCAGGAAATCTCCCCAGGAGGAAACTAGATCTGAGAGCCCAGTATCGATTATCTGGGCTGATGGCAAAAATGGCGAATGGCCTGATTTGCAGGAGGGAGGGTCTCGGTGATCCCCGGGAAGCTGTAAGGCTAGCAGGTTCCACTGGGACCCTAAAACCACTTACAGACAAAGTCAGCAGAAATGAAGGGAAGAAGGCATGCAGAGCTGTTGGGGACATAACCTTAGAAGCTTCTGTGTGTGTGTGTGTGTGTGTGTGTGTGTGTGTGTGTGTGTGTGTTAGCCTCTAATGAGAACTCAAATAAGACTTTTATCTTCCCTCTCTCGTTAACCTGAGCAGGAAAAAGTCTGTTCTAGATATAAATGGCTGGAAATGCCCCTGGGCAGGGGTTTGGAAATCTACTTGCTCTTTCTGCCAGAATCAGGATTTCACAGGGAGGGCAGGTCTTTGTCACTGCCCTGTCAGCAGAGGCTAATTGCTTTTTGAATCTGTGCCTGGCAGAGTCTGGGATGGAGAAAGACACTTTGCAGTTGGGCCTGCTGGAGATTAGGCACTCTGAATTTGGGGTTCACTAGAGGCTGGGGCAGGGATGGTGTGGGGAACCAGCCTGACTCCATGGCCTCCTGTCCCGGGTCTTACCCATCCTCCCTTAATTCTTTGTGCAGGATTATCTCTCAGTTCTGACCTGCCTGTTGTCCACCTTGCTGAAAGGCTTTAAAAGGCTCCCCATTGCTTATAGGATGAAATTCAGACTACTTGGTGAGCACACTGGGATCCAGCCCTGCCTACTTTGTTATTCATACTGATGAACTTAATTATTCATACTGAGCTGTTCTATTCTCTGAACATGCCTTGCCCTTTATTGCCTCCTTGCCTTTGCATAAGCGATTCCCCCTGCTTGGGCTGCTTTTCCCAACCTTCTCTACCTACGAAACTCCTACGTATCCCTGAAAACCCAACTCAAATTCACCTTGACTTTGACCCCTTTAGCCTAGGGTTTCTCAACCTTGGCACATTTTGGTTTTTTAATTTTTAAAATTAATTATTTTATTTTTAAAAGATTTTATTTATTTGAGAGAGAGAGAGAGAGCACAAGCAGGGGGAGGGGCAGAGGGAGAGGCAGAGAATCTTAAGCAGACGCTGCACTGAGCATGGAACTGATGAGGGGCTCGATCTCACAACCTGGAGATCATGACCTGAGCTGAAACCAAGTGTTGGTTGCTTAATTGACTGAGCCACTAGGCACCCTTTATTTCTTTATTTTTTTAAAAGTAATCCCTATACCCAACATGGGGCTCAAACTCACAACCCGAAGATCAAGAGTCACATGCTCCACCGACTGAGTCAGCCAGATGCCCCAACCTTGGCACATTTTGGACTGCATATTTCTTTGATGTGGGGACTGTCCTGGGCAGGGTAGGAGACTGAGCAGCATCCCTGGTCTCTCTCCACTAGATGCTAGTAGCATCCGCCTCTGCCGGTGTGACAATTAAAAATACCTCCAGACATTTACCAATGTCCTCTGGGGGGCAAAATCACCACTGTTTGAGAACGCTGCTTAGGCCACTATTAGCTGCTTCTCTATATTTATCTGGCCTCTTATCCAGGTATCTTATCTCACTGTACTCTAATTATTTGCTTATCTGTCTGTCCCCTCACCAGACTGAAAGCTCCTTCAGGCTGGGACTCTGTCTCATTCACCTTGGTGGCCTCAGCTCTTTGTTTTGGGCTTGGCACATAGTAGGTGCTCCATGAATATTAGTTGAGCAAATGAAGAGCTGTGACATGGGTTTGGGGATGGCAGCTGTCTGGAAATGTGTTTCTCTATAAAACCAAGAGTGATTAATTACCCTTGGGGAAGTAACAGTGATCATCTCATGGACTTATACAGATTGAATAATGGAAGAGATTTAAAACTCTGAGACTAGGGCCTGACACATAGTAGGTTTTTAACATGTGTTAGCTATTGTTGCTCTTGTTACTTTTCTCACTCTCCAGGGCACTCTGTTGCAGAGAAATTTGAGTCACCAATGGCATGGATAAGGTAGGCATGATGGGGATCCACCTTGAGGCTGGACACATCTACATTTAGGCTACTTAAAAGGAAGTACTTCTTTATAAAGTGAGTTGCAAATAGATTTGATGCCAAGAGATCTGCAGACAGAGTGGTTAGGGGTGAAGACTCTGGGCCAGACCACCTGGGTTGGAATCTTGAAACCATTCCTTACTCAGCCTCAGTTTTCTTGTCTGTAAAACAGGGATGATGATAGTGTCTACCTCAGAGTGTTAGGTGAGGGTGAAATTGACTGACAAATGTAAAATGACACATAGTAGGATTCTGTAAGTCTATCACCATCATCATTATTATAATTTTCAGATGTATTATTTTTTTCAGCTTTATTGAGGTATATAACTGATGAATAAAATTTTAAGATATTTAAAGTGTGCATCATGACGATTGGATATATGGATACATTGCAAAAAGATTCCCACTGTATAGTTAACGAATACATCCATCATCTCACACTTTTTGTGTCTGAGAACATTTAAGTTGTACTCTCTTAGCAAATTTCAAGTATATAATACCGTGTTACCAATTTTAGTTGCCATGTTTTACACTGGATTTTCAGACCTTATTCTTATAGCTAAAAGTTTGTACCTACCGCCTGGTCCCTGGCAACTCCTTTTCTATTCTTTGTTTCTAGGAAGTTGGCTTTTTTTTTCCCCCCTAAGATCCCACATATATTAAATAAAAAATAAAAAAAAGACGCCACATATAAGTGAGATAATATGGTGTTTGTCTTTCTCTGCCTTTAGCATAATGCTCTCGAGGTCCATCCACGTTATAAATGAAACGGCAGGACTTCTCTCTTACGGTTGAGTATTATTCCATTGTGTGTACACACACACACACACACACACACACACATCTCACATCTCACATCTCACATCTTTATCCATTCCTCTGTTGATGGACGCTTAGGTTGTTTCCATATCTTGGCTATTGTGAATAATGTTGCAATGAACATGGGAATGTGGACATGTCTTTGATATCCTGTTTCCATTTCCTTTGGATATATACTCAAGAGGTGGTATTGCTGGATCACGTGGTAGGTCTGTTTTTAATTTTTTGAGGAACCTCCATACTGTTTTCCATAGTGACTGCACCAATTTATAGTCCCACCAACAGTGCACAAGGGATACCTTTTCTCCACATCTTCACCAACACTTGTTATCTCTTGCCTTTTTGATGGTAGCCATTGTAACAGGTGTGAGGTGATCTCGTTGTGGTTCTGAGTCATATTTCCCTGATAATGAGTGACATTGAGCATCTTTTCATGTACCTGTTGGCCATCTGTATGTCCTCTTTGGAAAAATGTCTATTCAGTTTCTCTGCCCATTTTTAAATTGGATTGTTTGTGTTTTTGTTATTGAGTTCCTTGTATATTTTGGATATTAACCCCTTATGAGATATATGATTTGGAAATACTTTTCCCATTCCATAGGTTGCCTTTTCATTTTGTTGATGGTTTTATTTACTATGCAGAAGCTTTTTAGTTTGATACAGTCCCACTTGTTTATTTTTGCTTTTGTTGCCTTTGCTTTTTACATCAAATCCAAAAAATCATTGCCAACATCAGTTAAGGAGCTTACCCCTTGTTTTCTTTCTTTCTTTTTTTTTTTTTTTAGAGAGATTTATTTGAGAGAGAGAGAGAGAGAGTGAAGGCACAGAGGGAGAGGGAGAGGGAGAAGCAGACTCCCCACCGAGTGGAGATCCCAAAGTGAGGCTCGATCCCAGGACCCAGAGATCATGACCTGAGTCGAAGTCAGACACTTAACTGACTGAGCCACCCAGGCGCCCCGCCCCCTGTTTTCTTCTAGGAGCTTTATGGTTTCAGTTCAGTAGGTGATTTTTTTTTTTTTTTGAGAAAGAGAGAGCATGTGTGAGGTGGGGAGGGGCAGTGGGAGGGAAAGAATCTTAAGCAGGCTCCACGCTCAGCATGGAGCCCAGTGTGGGGCTTGATCTCATGACCCTAAGATCATGACCTGAGCTGAAATCAAGAGTCGGACACTTAACCGACTTGAGCCACACAGGTGCTCCTCAGTAGGTGTATTCTTAAATTATGTCTCCAAAATAGATCTTCCCCTAAGGGAAGCTAGAATGTTTTGAGAATGGTTGGCATGCCACTACTCCCAATTTCAATCCCCAGCAGACATGACTAATTATGCAGTACTTTTCCTTCTGAGCCATAGAATTATTCTCCAGGCAGCTACTGCCAGTAGATCATTATGTGCATAAAATATGAAACCTCTGCCTTAATTATCCCAAGGAATCTTCATTAAGTACTAAGTTTTGAGGGGGAAGGGAGAAAGTACACTAGGCCATTGGGGCAATGATATGAAGAATAGTTTCCCTGGGCCTTGGGGTTGAATTTGCTACGGCCCTTCCACCTGCTATTGTACCTAGGATACTGTCCCCCCAAACCTCCAAAATATCAGTGCCAGGTCCTAGGGAAGCCAACATGACAAGCTCCCTTGGGGCAAAGATGGGGCCAAATCCACATTCACAGTGACTTTGACCAGCACTAGTCAAAGTGCAGTCCATGGCTGATGCTGGTCCCTAAATTTGCTGGTCTCTGATGAGATAAGTATAGAAATGGAGAGTATGTTAGTTTTCTGAGGCTGCTGGAACAAATTATCCCAAACTGGGGTGGGGGGAGGGGGTGGGCGGCTTAAGACAACAGAAATGTTTTCTCTCACTGTTTTGGAGACCAGATGTCCAAAACCAAAGCGTCGACAGTGCTGTGCTCCCTCAGAGACTCTGGTTAGAATCCTTCCTTGTCTCTTCAGCTTCTGCCAGCAATTCTTGGCATCTCTTGCCAGAGTATTTTTTTCCTTCAGTGTTATTGAGGTGGAATTGACATGGAGACGGTGTAAGTTGAAGGTACATAGCACAGTGACCTGACTTGCATATACTGTGAAATGATCATCACAAGAAACTTAGTTAACTTCCATCACCCTTCTGGGGTCCAGCTTGATGTCTGTGGTCCGGGGGCCTCTTCAGCTTCACCTCACTCTCCTGCATTTTAGAATTTTCTCAGTGGTGTCCTGTCCATGAATAGTTGTCAGTCATTCTTCTTATGAGGGGGAGCAAAGTCAGGAACAACCCCATGATAGGACTTCTCCTCCTCTTCTAATAAGGACACCAATTATTAGACTTAGGGCCACTCTAATCAATTTGACCTCGTCTTAACCAATTACACTGGCAAAGATGCTGTGTCCAAATAAGGTCACATTCTGAAGTTCCAGGTTGACATGCATTTTGGCAGAGAGGGGCACTATGTAACCCAATACAGAGAGTAAGCATTTTTTAGACCACACTTGGATGATTCCACCCTTCTGCCATCTCAACTTCATGGTTGTCAAGGCGGTGATGAGGGTCCCTCTGGAAGGTGAGTGGGAGCATCATTTGGGGGAGCCAGACTACCTCCAGCCCAATCAGAAAGAGTGCGTGACCCACGGCGGGTCTCAACTAATGAAACCCTTCCCACCACAGACAGCAAAGCAGTTCAGCCAACTTCGTGCTGAACTTGTGTGGGTCTCCCTTACACATCTCACAGTCCTAGTGGTGGCTTATGTGTCCCGATGCCTTCTAAACCCAATTCTCTAACAGGTCCGTGGGTTCTGCGAGTTGGGTTTGTTTGCATAGGTGTCTGCTTGTCTCTTCCTTTCCTGACAAATCATTTTCTAAGGAAAGCAAAGCAGGGTCACAGCATGAGGTAAATGTACTCATTAAAGACAAGAAACCAGAATAAACAGAATTTGCAGCATCCCTAGGTATTCTTTCCCAAGAGCTGTTCATGAACTTGAATAAGTTTGCTTGACAGCAGAGGGGCCTTGGAGGGTATGCCCAGGACAGCTCTGTAGACATGACTGAGAATTTCACTATTCTTCTCTGCCAGTCCTATCTTCTCTCATGAGAACACCCAGTCTGTAAGTAAAATGGTAATTCTGTGAGCAGGTTACATAATGTTGTTGATGGTGGTGGTAGTAATTAACTCAATTTTTTGAGCACCTGCTGTGAACCAGGTGCTCTGTAAATTTTAAATCAATTTTGTGAGGTGTGTATTTCTAGCGCCCATTTCCTAGAGGAGTTAGCTGAGGCTCAGAGGGGTGAGGTTGTTAGTTTAACGTCGTACAAAGAGCTATCACACTAGCCAGAGTTGGAACTCATGCCTCCGAGTGACCCCCTTGTATCTACAGGGAGTGTTGCCCAGAATTTGGGAGGGTCATCTGAGTGTTCTCTGTTTCCACATGGGACTGTAGGTGCCACCCTGAAGAAATTTGCATTTGACCGCTGTGTTCTTCCATGAAGGGAGCTGTGATTTACTGGGCTGGATCAGACCTGGGTTCAGATTCTGGCTAAGCCACTTATTAGCTGTCCTGGTCCTGGGGGCTCATCCCTACAGGCTGCATTCCTCAGATTTCCTTATCAGCCGGCTTCCTGCTGGGTCTGACCCTGGGGGGGTGGTGGGGGGTGGGGGGGTGGGCACTGGCATTAAGCTAGAAGATGGGAGGAGGGGACAAACCAGGGTATTTCTCCCCACCCCCACCCCTGCTTCTCGTAGCTTTGCTAATTCCTTCAAGTTCCCAGCTTCCAACAGGTGACCCTGGCCCCAGGGTTCTAGGACACCACCACCTTCCTCCATCCCACCCACATAGGGGTAGAGCTTCTTTCTGCTATTGATAATCTCCAGGTGGTCTTTCCATCCCTGCTCCCACATAAGCAATTCCCTGCATTAAATCCTCTCTGTTCTAAATGCTCAAAATGGTCTCTAACTCTGATTAGATCCTGACTGAGGTACCAGCTAAGTGACTTCACTTCTCTGAGCCTTGGTTCCCCTATCTGTAAAAAGGGGATAATTATGGTACCTACCACATATTTGTGAGTATTAAATGAGATAATTTTAGTTAAACCTTTGGCTCAGTTTCTGGCATATAATAAGACTGGTTTTCCTGGATCAGAGACCCTAGGCATGGCTTGCTTGCTTGCTTTCTTGCCTTCTTTCTTTCTTTTTCTTTTTTAAAGATTTTTATTTATTTATTTGAAAGAGAGAGAGGGAGGGAATGAGAATGAGAATGAGCAAGGGGGAGGGGCGGAGAGAGAGGGAGAAGCAGACTCCCTACTGAGCAGGGAGCCTGACATGGGGCTCAATCTGAGATCATAACCCAAGCCTAAGGCAGACACTTAACCGACTGAGCCTCGCAGGCACCCTAGGCATGACTTACTTTCAGCAATTTAAGCAGTATCATAAATTCTGTAGTTAGCCACAGCACTATACTTTGCTTTACTTTTCTGAAAAGCACTGGTTCTGGGTGTGCCTATTAATGAGCATCACCACAACAACACATTCAAGCGATGAGACTGGGGGATCAACCCAATTGCTTCTGCCCCTCTCTCTTCTTTCCCTCTTTCACTACAAGCCAGCATCTCTCCTCACCGCCACGCACAGCCACATAGATGCAGAGAAAATGCTGAACTTTCAGAATCTCCTGGGGCTCCTGGAAGCTTGTTGTCATCATGAAACACAAGCTCATCCTATAAATCTGTCTTTCATCGAAGCTTCAGTTACTGATGCCAAGTGTCAACATATCAGATTGTTGGCTAATTTTAGCCTTCTCTCTGACCGTCTTGCAGACATGTAATTAATATCCCAGTTCAGCAGAGATCCAGGGACATCTCTATTTTGCATTATGATTGTGAGGCCTTGACCATTAGCGCTCAGGTTCAAAGTCTGCAAGTGCCACTCGTGTGTGTCATTTTGATGTGTCCCATTCCTGCACACTTCCTGGGCCACTTAGCCCTTTAAAATCAAAATCAAAATGGTCCAGGCTCCCATCCTGTGTATTGTGGGAAGTCCAATGCCTCCTCGAATATATCTGAGAATTCTCAGAGGGCTCCTGAACTCTTGGTCACTTCTTGTTTGGAATTCAAGGTGGCTTCATGAGCCATCTTATTTCCCGAAGCTGTTATCTTCTCTTTGTCTTGCTTTGAACATAGTACCTCTCCTGATGCCTCGAAGAATTACCAAAATAGGCGAGTTGTGTGTAGCAGACCTTCACTGAAGTTTTGGGGATGGCTGAGCTGGATCACAACTCGAGACAGACAAAGAAACAGGTTCAAGTTGAATGTTCAATGTTGTAAATTTTATTACCCATTCCTGCCACAGGGACTCTCTCAGCAAATGTTTTCCTTCTTGGTCTCCCACCTGCTGCCATGTCGCTAGGGTTCCTTGCTTCTTGATCTCTCTCTTCCCACCTTCTCTCATTTTGGTTTGCAAACCCCAAATTCATGCTACATTGGCACTGAGGGTGAGAAACATTTTCTCCCCCACTGGAATTCCTCATAGGCATAGAAATGGCTTTGATGAGTGTTTGGGGAGGGGATGAGCTTTCTGTCCACGCATCCTAGAACTCTCTCCAAAGCTTAGAAGACAGTGGAGGGGAGAAGAGATGGGGGGCAGAGAAGAGATGCCTGAGCAAGCTGGAGAGAGGCATGGGGCAGTTGAAGACCCAAGTGAAAGCCCAATAAATTTTTTAGGATTAGTGATGTCCACAGTGGCCACCAGTCATTGTTCATGTTGTTGCAATGTACACCTCTTCTTTGTGCCCCCTGTGGAATATTCAGGTAAAGATGACATAGTTAAGGAATTTTTGCTCTTGGTAGATTCTTTTGGGGGTTTGAAGACCAGGCTGCCAATACTGTAAATAAAGCTCATGTATCTGAAGAAGCTCCTGAGGCGCCAGGATAGAGGATGTTAAGAGGAACATGAAGACATCAGCCTCTGGGATGTGCGGAAATCAAGGGTCCAGGAATGTTCTGGAAGGTGCTGGAATATGCAGAAGTCTAGGGATGAAACTTTGGACTTTCTCAGGCGGTGGGATTAGTGACAGTCTGTCAGTGAGGGTCCTGGTAGGGAACAGTTGGCATCCTCTGACTGGGTTGAGGGGCTGTTTTATTACAGGGCTATTTCCAAAACTGTGAGCGGTTTGGGGAAACCAACAGGAAATCGTGTTGTATGCTGGGCTCTCATCAGTGGGGTCCCTGTGCCTCTGGGTCTGAAGAAGAAAGTCAGAGAGTAAATGCTACTCCTGGCATCATGGTGCCGTGGGCACGAAGGAGCCGTTGGGTAGCACGATGCCTGCATGTTCGTTTCTGTGGCTGCTGTAACAGGTCACCACAAACTTAGTGGTGTGAAACAGCACAGATTTGTTATTTCATAGTCACGGAGGTCAGAAGTCCAAACAGGGGTAAACCCAAGGTGTTGGCAGAAATTCTAGGGGGAGAATTCACTTCCTTGTCTTTTCCAACTTTTCCCCATATTCCTTACCTCCTAGTCCACAGCCAGCCTATCACTCTGACCTCCTGCTTCTGTCTTCTCATTCCTGGTCCTTCTTCTCAACTCAGGACTCCCTCAGCCTCCCTCTTATAAGCACCCCTGGATTATATCTGGGGCTTACCCCGATAATCCAGAAGAACTCCCCCATCTTACGACCTTGCAGACCATATCCCACAAAGTCCCTTTGGCCATGTAGGGTTCTGGGGATTAGGTGGTGGACATATTTGGGGAGGGTGGGATTCTGCATAGCACAGCATGAAACCCCAGGTCCTGCCGTTCACCCTGGCTCCCTCCATGCAGCCCAAACCACAGCATGTTCGCTGTGGGTATTGACCACAGACGTGCTGCCATGTGTCAGGCATCCTCGTGTGAGATTAGTGTCATGACTGAGATGCAGGGCTTTCTCTGTGGATCACACCTGTGGAAACACTTGCTGCAGATTGTCTCCATAGTGTTGCTGACTATATTTTAAAGCATGTCAGCTCCTTAGTTCCAGGGTAAGCTGCCAACAGTAAAGGCAACAAGCCAAACTTTGTATCCTCCTGGTACCCTCACAGAGACTCATACACAGTAGGTGCTCAATAAATTTCGTGGCTTGATTGTCAATCTACTCCCAGGGCTGTTCTGAGTAGCTGGGCTGAAGCATACACTGAAAAGGAGTTTGGGGTTTATCCTGAGGGCTAGGGAGCCACTGATGGTGTTCGGTAAGAGCATGACAAGATTTGGAGAGAAAAATGGGGAAGGGTTTGACATTCCAGTTTTACAAGGCTTTGAATAAAGACTGAGAGTTTTGGGCATTTTAAAGATGCAAATTTGGGGACAGGTGAGGTTACATGGGGAGACGTGGACCAGATTTCCTTCTGGTTTGCCTTTGTCAGCACTTTATAATACTTGCACACCTACACTTTCACACTTTTAGTCTTTGAGCTTGATTATCTTTGAAACTCCCCTGGCCTGGCACATAGTAGGTATTAATGAAAATTTTGGTGAGTCAGAGTGAATGTGGTAGGCTACCTGACCTTGAAGGTTCTAGGCTTCAGATTCCCCATTTATGAAACCAAAGGGTTAGACTGGGGCACTTAGCGCCCTGACTGTCTCAGTGGTATTTAAAATCCTGCTTTTTTTGCGTGAGGGCATTTCCTGGTGAGACCCATATTTGAGAGGGAAGTTAGACCAGAAGACTTTGGAGGATCTCACGCAGCTCAGAGACTTACAGCTTTACAGCTGCCTCTAACATTCATCAAATATCTGTATGCACCAGAGCTGTTCTTGGGCCTCATAGTGGGTTATCTCAGCAAATCTCAATAATCCCATGAAGAAAGGCACCATTAGTAGGCCCATTTTACAGATGAGGAAACCGAGGCTCAGAGCATCAGGAGGTTTGCCCAAGGTCACAGAGCCAGGGGATGATAGAGCTGGGATTTGAACTCAGGTCCCCAGACTCTGGAAACCAGCCCTGACACCCTCTTCTTTGATGTTCAGATCCTTCTAGTTTTCTTAACCCCTAAATACCTCAGTGTCTGTATTTCAGGAAAAAGGATGCTCTCTTGCATAACCACAATTCAGTTTGCAAAAGCAGGAAAGCTAACATCTCTCTATAACAGTATTATCTAATCCATATTCCGTTTTAAAATTTTGTCGACTGGCCCAGTAATATCCATTTATTCTCAGTCCAGAATGCAATCCAGGATTCTGCATTACATTTAATTTCTGAGTCTCCTAGCCTCCTTTCTTCTGGAACAGCTCCTCAGCCCTTCTCTGTTCCTTGACCGATACATCTTCAAAGTGCTCAGGCCTGTTATTTTGGAGAATGCCCCTCAATTCATCTTCCCCAATGACCATGATTAGATTCAGGCTGTGTACTTTTGGCAGGTACTATGCAGAGATGAAGCTGCATTTTTTCTCAGTGCATCCTATCAGGAGGTGCGTGCGTGCTGTTGATTTGTCCTGTTCGTGGTGAGGTTCACTTAGATGGCTCGGTTAGATGCTCTTTTTTTTTTTTTTTTTTTAACATTTCTTCATTGGCATCCTCCTAGAAGAAGGACTTTCCCTTTCTCCCATTTACTCATTTATTCACATTTACTTATACTGACTTGAGCCTTTATGCATTTGGATCTCTCCCCAATTATTTTGCCAGGTAAGCTGTCTCTTCCTCATCTGTACTGTGTGAATTCAGTGCCTCTTCTATCCTTTGAAAATCCAGAGGCCTCCACTGTCTGGAAATATTCAGTTTTAGCTAGAAAGGAGCAAATTCCCAGACTCCAGCTCTAAGAAGGAGGAGGGAGAGGAATGGATGCTTGGGGATTTTTCAGAACCATCACCAAGCCCCAAAGAAGCTTGGGCTGCAAAGCCTTGGGGAGCTGAGGTCCTCATACTGCTCTGTTGGTTGTTGTTGCTCAGCAAGCACTGTGGGGCATGAGTGGTGGCCACCCAACACTGTGGTTCTCCGGTGCTGGCCACCTCTATATGCCAGCCTCCCTCCATTCGTGGTTGTGGGACTGTGGATGCCTCTACAATATGAGCTTCCTGGGGAAACCCAGCAAGCCCATCCTGCTGGCTTTCTCTTCCCAAAGATTTGATCCAAGTGAGGTTCATCCCCCTGTAGCCTGTTCTTCCTTTCTTTCTTGCCACGGGACTCATGGAGTATTTAACATTTTTTTCCTCCCTCCCTCTCTCTCTCCCTCCCTCCTTCCCTCCCTCCCTTTCTTCTTCCCTCCATCCCTCCCTCCTGCCCTTCCTCCCTCCCTTAACAAATCAATGCTCTCAAACACCTACTATGTGTTTATCTGTGAACAAGACAGACACAACCTGCCCTCAAGCTCTCCTATGGGAGACAGCCATTAAACAAATTCACAGTGAAATACCTGATCACAGACTTTGATAATGCTGCCACAGAAAGTCGGAGTGGGAAAGTACCCTTTCATTTTACAAACGAAGAAACTGAGGCGCAGACCTCACAGCTCTCCTGAGTTGGGGAGGGTCTAGAACTTGGGTCTCCTGCCGCCCATGCCTGCCCTCCATCGCTCAACCCAAGCCCCAGCTGGTGGATGACAAATCTTACGGCTGGCTCTGCCCAAGCCAAGCTTGGGGCTTGCTCTCAGGCTAATTAAATATGCCCTTCTTGTGTAGGAGAAACCGCTGGGCATTGCAGGAGATCAAATATTTATATTCTCAACAAAGCAAAGTAAACTTAAGTAAAATGCAGACATCTGTCTCCTGTGTAAAAATAAGGCCATGAAGGTGGGGGACCAGGAGGAGGTGGCTCTGTGGTGTCTGGCTCATTGTCCCTGGCTCATTGTCCCTGGCTCATGGTCCCTGTCGGATCTTTTCATCCCACTGTTTCTCTGGTTCTGTCTTTGTCTTTTTCAGTCTCTGGCATTTGCTCTGCCTTGCTCTCTCTCCATCTCTGTTTCTGCCAGTTTCTGTCTTTCTCTGTCTCCCTGCATGTCTCTCAGACTCAGTCTCTGTTTCTGTCTCCCCCTCGTCCCCCAGCCGGGCCCAGTTACTCCATGCTCCCCCCAAAGTGCCACCTTCTCTCCCCCACCCCAGGTCTTTCTCCTTTCCGGGAGCACTGCATCTGTGCCCCCTCCCCAGATTTCTGCCTGCCTTATTCATCCTTCAGGTCTGAGTTTCAGTGTCACCTTATACTTTGAGGGACCTAAAAACTCCACGAGGACAGAGATTTTTGAGTCTTTCCTTCCCTGCTGTGTCTCTCACAACTTGGAATGGGATTTGTATGACAGATTATTTGCTGATTTCATTAATTGCATTTAGAACAGTGCCCGGTGCATAGCAGGTGCTTGGTAAATATTTATTGAATGAACGAGTAAGTGAATAAATAGGAGGCCTTCCCTGATGCTCCCAACCTGGGTCTGTGCCCCACAGTGTCTGGTACTATGGCTGTCATAGTCTTTCTCTCTATTATAATGGCTTAGCATATTGCTTAGGCTGCTGTAGCAAGATCTCAACAATAATTCAGAGGTGACGGCTAGGTCCATAGGTGGTCCTCAGTTATCCATGGACCCACTGACCTGGGCTGACAGTGGCTCTGCCATCCTCCACGTATGGTAGTAGGAATGACAGAACACAGAAGCACAGACCTGGAGGGTTTCACGGGCCAGCCCCGGAAGTGAAACCAATGGCTTCTGCTCACATTCTGTTGGCAAGAATTCAGACCCATGGCTCCATCTAACTGCAAAGGAGGCTGGGAAATTTAGTCCCATGTGTGCCCTGGAAGATGGGGAGATCAGGTCTGGTGACAGCGGGCAGCCTTGGCCACATATACTTGCTTGTTTGAATCCCTTACTTGGGTTTAAGCCCTGGGAAGATGGGGACTATGTCTGTCCTGGTCATTCTTGTGTCCTTGGCAGCTAACTCACAGCCTGGCTCATGTAGACTAGTGGTTCCCAAACTTGGCTGCATGTTGGAATCATCCGGGGGTATTTAAAACATCCTGATGCCTGGCTCCCACCCTTGAACATTCTGGTGTTATTGGTGTGGCGTGTGACCTGGGCATTAAGATTTTTAAGCTTCCCAGGTGATTCTAATGCATAGAAAGACTTAGGGACCACAGTGATCAACCCCAAACAAATGAAATGAATGTTTGAATAAATGAATGACCAAATCTGCCACCTGTTGTTGATACTCTGTACCAGCGGTTACAAACTCATATCTTGGGAGATGGCATGTTTTGTTTGGCTTATAGGGAGCTTAAATCTTTCTCTTTTTAAAATTACATCGATTGCCAAGATTTAAAAGTCGGAAGATATCTTTTTTTTAAGATTTTATTTATTTATTTGACAGAAAGAGACACAGCGAGAGAGGGAACACAAGCAGGGGAGTGGGAGAGGGAGAAGCAGGCTCTCTGCCGAGCAGGGAGCCCAATGCGGGGCTTGATCCCAGGACCCTGGGATCGTGACCTGAGCTGAAGGCAGACGCTTAACGACTGAGCCACCCAGGAGCCCCGTAAAAGCCGGAAGATATCTTGTAACATTTTTTTCCCACATAACATTTTGAACTTTTGGTCTCTCTTAAAAAATGGAAATGATCTGTTGGCCCCGAGATCCTTGAGATGGACATGTGTTGTCCTGTCTGCCCCAGTCCCCACCACTCCCTTATGTTTGCCTGCCACATCCTTCACCCGTTTGTAGCTTCTATAGAGCTTGGTCTATAGATTCTCTTGATCTAAGTAACCTCCTGTGACTTATCTCAAGAATTCCTGTTTATCCCAGGCTCAGTCTTCTTTGAGAGAGTGATGTGCTCTCAAGAGCATTCTGGGCCAGGCATTTTTCCTGTCCTTGCCTTCAACTCAGTTGATCCACCAGCTCCCAGTCCCTCCTCCTGGGAACACATTTTGTCTATTTCATCAGCACCCTGGGGTGTAGGCAGAGGGCTTAGTGGGACAAGCACTGAGCTGGGAGTCAGGCTGCCTGGGCACTGTGCACTAACTCAATTGGGAATCTTAGAGACTGGGCACTTTTCTTTCCTGGTATCTGCTCACTCCTCTGTACAAGGGGGCAGTTGAACCCAATGAGCTTCCAGTTCCCTTCCTAGTCTCAGACTCAGGGAATCAGGTCTCATTTCAGAGTCTAGAGGATTTTCCCTTTGAAAAAGGTTATTTCCGAGCTAAGAATCTGCTTAGTTTATGGCTTGTCTCTGAAATGAAGCTGCTCACACTCCTTTTCCTGATAGAAATCAGCCACTTACCAATGCTGCATCCAGCCATGCAAAGCTATATGGCAATTAATTACATCAGTAAATAAATTGTTGTCATACAAATTCCATTAACTGGCACTAAAGGGGAGATTGCATCTCTTAGGAGTGAGCTTAAAAATTAATGTGTGGCATCTTTTGAGGAAGGGCTTCTTTTTTATCTCTCAGCTGGACCAATAGTTTGTTTATAGCAAATGTGCCCAGGAATGTGAAATGTGCCCAGAAATATGAAAAACCCTAATTTACCAAGGGCTGAGTCAGTTTTTAGAGTTCTCTCTCTTTTTACTAAAGGAATCTCACCATGGAGTCCAGATGTCTGTATCTGCAGGATAGACTCACAGTGGGGTGCTTAATACCGCATTCTTGTCTGGTCACTGTTGATGTAGTTGTGCATACAAAGTGGCATCTGAAGGTGAAGGAGGTAGCTTAGAGCTAGATACTGTTCTTTTGGCAGATGGGAGAACCACCAAGTCAATGTCTATCATCAGCCTTAAACACTGCAATTTTATCTCTTTGGAATGTGCCTATACTAGACAAAGACCCAAAACAATATGTTGTGGGCTTTGTACCATGTTACTGTTGAGTTTGTGTCCCTAAGATGTAGACCCCAGGTCAGGGAGTCAAGTGTAAGCGGTTTATTGGGGGGTGGTCTTAGGAAACACTAGCAGGGGACTGGACTCATGAGAAGGAAAGAGGAGGAAGCCCAAACAGGGTGAGCCAGTTATTACTGTGGGCAACTGGAGCTCATTCCCACCGGAGAACTCTGGGAACTACTGAAGAACATGCTCCTCAGTTGATCAACCTAAGGGTTGAGGGAGCCGGGGTATTTATACACCTACTCTCTCCCATCCAAGTACTAATTGGGCCTGACCCTGCTTAGCTTCTGAGATCAGATGAGATCAGGCGCGTTCAGGGTGGTACAACTGAAGATTGTACACCTGCTCTCTCATCATTGGTCAAAGGTTGCTCCCTGGGGACGTTAATTCCCTGATACTTCTCCCTGCCGTGACCAAGGGTAGACTGGCGTGTAGCGTCCCCTACATTGGCAAGGCCCAAGAGGAGAAGGGTGGGGCACAAGTGTGTATGCTCCAGTCTCCAATCTCCGACCTTTCTTCTCTGATAAGTGTCCTGAATTTCATGCCACATTTTTTCTATGATAGCCTTGGAGGAAGCTAAATTTACCTTCACTCTGGGATCTAGGAAAGGGCATATGCAGCTCAGGCTTAAACTCATCATCATAATCCTACCTCCTGGCCACAGTACTGGTTCAGGGTGAGCACATTTGCAATTCAGGACACTGAGAAGCTGACGGATACTGAGAAAGATCTCTCACTTTCCTGAGAGGGCTTACAAAGTCAACCTTCTCTTGTCTGGACTTGGGGAAGAAGGCACACAGCCTTGGGAGTTGTCAGGGACCATGTTGAGACCATGGAGGAGAATCAGATGGAGGATAAAGCCAGCACCATAGAAGACAAGGAGAAAAAACAAGACCTGAATGTTGGTCTCCCCACGGTGCTTCTCAGTTAAGGCATCCTTGACACATAGCCTCCCTTAGGACTTTTGGTTATTTGAGGCAATTAATCACTTTATTATTTAAGCCAGTTTGAACTGAGATTTTTGGCATTTGCAGCTGCACACTCCTTGCCTGGTACAAATGAGAATACTCAGTAAAAGGGGGCAAAAGTGAGGAGATGGGCTTTCTCATGCACTGTAGGTTGGATGATGAAATAATACGACGATTCTGGAAGCCCTGTGATTAGTAGGCAGCACAGTGCTATGATTGTGAGCTTGTCCTTTGGAGATGGACAGACCTGGGTTCTATTCCTGGCTCTGCCAGTTTTTAGCTGTGTGACATTGAGAGGTTATATACCTCTCTGAGCCTCAGTTTCCCCATCTATAGAATGAGATATAATAAAAACACCAGCCTCATAAGATTGTTCAGAAGGTAAAGGAATGCGGTTCCTGGCGTGAACTTCATGCTCAACAATTGCTAATACTAATGATTATTCATGTTATGAAAGAGTGTATGTGGTCGCAAGGATCAGATGCCTTCAGAATGTGTAAACTTCTTGACACAGCAAATAGGACTTCCAGGAATTTATTCTCAGTAAACAATCAGATAAGTGCCTAAAGATACATGTATGAGAATTTTCTTTGTATCATTATTTCAATAGGTAAAAAATTGGAAACAATGTAATGTTCAATGATGGGATCTCTGTTATACCAATAATGGTACAAATATGTAACATAATATATTGAGGTTATTAAGAGGATGATACATATTGTAGTATTATGACACACGAAGATATTCTTTATATATTAAGTGGGACAAAATTGGATTGTAAAGATTGGTGCTGCTTTTGTAAGTAAGGACACCAAAAGCATTAACTTTTGCTCTCTTTGGTGGTACAATGTGGGATTATGGGTAACTTTTGGTGCCTACTTTCCCTGGTGTTTGGGTGTTTAATTATGCAATGAGCACAAATTACTTTTATAATCAGAAAACAACAACAAAGTTCTTTCTATTTTAAAAACACAAATGAGGTTCAATTCTCTTGATCTGTTACATTTCAAATGCCCCTTTGATGCCTGGCATTTTTCCGAATACACAGTGGGTTTGCACTGTTTCTCACAAAAGGTCATGGAAAGGGTTTTCCTTAATCTTCATTTGTTTCTCATGGCTAAAGTAATATGTGTCCCTAATACCAAGGTCTTGCACCTCCCATTCCCTATTATTTCACTCCCAAATTGCATATGTGTGTATTTTTAGCTTTTCTATGCATATGCTTATCTCTTATGTTTACTCTCCATGTATATGCTAATATATATCTCTTGCATTTCTTCTTTTGTGACCCACCCCCAGTGGTAAGCTACTCTTTTCACTTAATAGCCTTTTAGTAAAACACAAAATGCTATATGTATGAGAAGGCAAGTCTTAATTCCAAAAATAATTTGAAAAAGTTTGCTTCTTAAAGATCAGAGAACTAGAATGTATACATATATTGGTTTTTCTTTATTGAGTTATAATTTACATACAGTGAAATGTGCAGATCTTAAAGGGTACAGTTTAAGAAGTATATATATTTATATATATTTAACATGGAACCATACTTTATACACTTTCTCGCCACTTGCTTTTTTCACTGAGCACATTACGTCTTGGACATTTCCCCCCGTCTATCCCATTCTTTTAGTGGCTGCGCAGCATTCTATCATTGTGACTATATGGTCATTTATTTCCCCAAACCCCTATTGATGGACATTTGGGTTGCGTCCATCTGTGGCTGCGCAGCATTCTATCATTGTGACTATATGGTCATTTATTTCCCCAAACCCCTATTGATGGACATTTGGGTTGCGTCCAGTTCTCTTGCTGTTACAAACAATGCAGTGAATATCCTGGTATATCTATCTTTGTGTCCTTGTGGGGGGATTTTTCATAGGTGGATTGTTATTGATGTCTAAGCAGGATCGGTTCATTAGAATGCTTCATGTAGATTGTTCAAAAGATGTATTTTCTGTTCTCAGAAGGGCACAGCTAGGCAAACAACATCTTGCTCTTGTTTCTTCCCATTTATGGTCCTGACTAGGGACCTCAGCTTTCACATTAACCCCTCCCAAAGATGAGGAACTGGGGACAGAGCCCACTCAGTTTCCTCCCCTATCTTCAGGTTTTGTACCCAGGTGAAATCCTACCCACGGAATCAGGGCAACTTTGGGGTTTGCATTTGTCAGTGGAAGGCTAACTCTGTACGGTGCTCTTTGGGCTCTTGATACTATGGTGGGTGTGATGGATATGGCCCCACTCTCCTAGGGCTGACGTTCTAGTGGAGGAGGCAACAAAGGAAACACATGAATAATGCAGAAAAGCCACTTTTCACCACATCTTGAAGCCTCACTTGGCTAACAGCAGGGAAGAGCAGGGGGACCGATCCTTCGATCCTTTGCTGCCCTACCTTATGAATAGCCCTACCGCTCCCATTGGAATGGGGAAATTTCTCTTTGGTAGAGTGTATTTTTTCTGTGTCTTGTCCAATCTGTGGAGAAGCGTGTTCCTCTCCCTTTGAAGACCCACAGAGGCCCTGGGATTAATGATTTTATAGAAATAAAGCCTGGATTTTGTGGATGCACCAAAGTATCATGGAAAGAGCACATGATTAGGGGTTACAGAAGCCTGGGTTTGAATCCAAGTGATGGATAGCTAAGTAGTGGCCCTGAAACATATCCATATCCTAATTCCTGGAACCTGGGAATATATGCCTTACCTGGCAAAAGGGACTTTGCAGATGCCATTAAGGTAAGGATTTTGAGGTGGGAAGAGTATCTGGGATTTTCTGGGGTGAGGGAGCGATGTAATCACAAGGGAGGCAGGAAGGTCAGAGTTAGTGGTAGATATGACAATGCGAGCAGAGGTGGGAGTGATGTGGAGTCCTGAGCCCAAGCCTCTAGATGCTGCTCCCCTATTCTCCCCATAATTCTCCCCATTATTCTCCGGAATAAATGCAGCCCTGGTCACCCATGTGGACACCTGACCTTCAGAACTGGAAGATAAATCTGTGTTGTCTTAAGTCACTAAATTTGTGGTAACCCGTGAGTAGCAGTAGGAAAACTATATACCAGCCCTGCCAGTTACTGCTGTATGACTCCAGACAAGCCATTAATCTCTCTGAGTCTCAGTTTATCATCTGTAAAATGAGCCTAATGATACCTCTCCTGTGGGTTTTAAAAAAATGACTGGAGAGAAAACATTTCAAGTGCCTGCCTCAGTGCTTGGAGCATAATAGGTGCGAAGTAAATAAACAGAGGGCATCATATTATTGATGCTGTTGTTGTTGATAATTTAGTTCCTCCGCATTATAAAAGATTTGAGCCGCTGTATAAGAACACAGACCATGAACCAATGACAAAATAGAAATTGAGATTCAAGTTCACCAAAAATATAAGGGCGGGCGGAAATTCAGTTCAGAGGAAAGACGACACATGTGTAGGCATTCTGGCTTTACGGAGTTACTCCAGTTGAGCTTCTGATTTGGCACGGAGCTTCCTGGCTGCCAAAGTGAAAAGGATGATACATTGAGTCTTACACTTTTTAATAAGAGAGAGAGAAGAATTCAGTTACTAAGGAAAGCTTTGCTTTCCTATATGTAGAAAATATAAGAAATCTATATATTTTTCCTGTGGTGTGCTTAGTGCAGCCAACGAATTATTTGATTATTAAATTTAATTTATTTTTTAAAAGATTCTGTTTATTTGACAGAGAGAGAGCGCAAGCAGGGGGAGCAGCAGAGGGAGAAGCAGGCTCCCTATTGAGCAGGAAGCCCGATGCAGGGCTTGATCTGAGGACCCTGGGATCATGACCTGAGCTGAAGGCAGATGCTGATTATTTTAATCTGTTTCCATTTACTAGACTAGTTATTTTTAACCCTGGTATCACACCCAAATCCCCTGGGACCTTTTATTTTATTTTTTTCATTATGTTCAATTAGCCAACATATAGTAGATCATAATTTTTGTTGTAGTGTTCAACAATTCATTAGTTGCGTATAACACCCAGTGCTCATCACAACACATGCCCTCCTTAATATCCCTCACCTTGTCACCCCATCTCCCCACCCCCCTCCCTTCTGTAGCCCTCAGTTTGTTTCCCAGAGTCCAGAGTCTCTCATGGTTTGTCTCCCTCTCTGATTTCTTCCCATTCAGTTTTCCTTCCTTTCCCCTGTGGTCCTCTGCACTATTCCTTATGTTCCACATATGAGTGAAACCATATGGTAATTGTCTTTCTCTGCTTGGCTTATTTCATTTAGCATAATCCCCTCCAGTTCCATCCATGTCAGTGCAAATGGTGGGTATTCATCCTTTCTGATGGCTGAGTAATATTCCACTGTATATATGAACCACGTCTTCTTTATCCATTCGTCTGTTGAAGGGCATCTTGGTTCCTTCCACAGTTTTGCTATTGTGGACATTGCTGCAATGAACACTGGGGTGCATGTGCCCCTTCTTTTCACTACGTCTGTATCTTTGGGGTAAATACCTAGTAGTGCAATCGCTGGGTTGTAGGGTAACTCTATTTTTAATGTCTTGAGGAACCTCCATACTGTTTTCCAGAGTGGCTGCACCAGCTTGCATTCGCACCAACAGTGTAAGAGGGTTCCCCTTTCTCCACATCCTCGCCAACACTTGTTTCCTGTCTTGTTAATTTTGGCCATTCTAGCTGGTGTAAAGTGGTATCTCATTGTGGTTTTGATTTGTATTTCCCTGATGGCTAGTGACGTTGAACATTTTTTCATGTGTCTGTTAGCCATTTGTATGTCTTCCTTGGAGAAATGTTTGTTCATGTCTTCTGCCCATTTCTTAACTGGATTGTTTTTTGGGTGTTGAGTTTGATTAGTTCTTTATAGATTTTGGATATCAGCCCTTTATCCGAAATGTCCTTTGCAAATATCTTCTCCCATTCCATGGGTTGCCTCTTAGTTTTGTTGACTGTTTCCTTTGCTGTGCGAAAGCTTTGGAAACAGTCAACAAAACTAAGAGGCAACCTGGGACCTTTTAAAAGTACATATGCCTCCTTCCACACCAAACTAATTACAGTCTGAGTCTCTGGGAGTGGAGCTGGACATGAGTATTTTTTAAAAGCGCCCCAGGTGGCTCTGATGGCAGCCAGAGTAGAGACCACTGCCCCCAAGTATTAGCTACCTGGAGGCAGAAATCAGGTCCATCTTATTTACAGCTCTGTCCCCAGGACTTTGCCCAGTGCCTGGCTCAGTGTGCATTTTTAACTTATTTTTTTGTACAGGTAAACCATTGACCTGATTTAAAAAATGTCAGAAGATAGACAGTGGAATGTCTTCTTCCTTACCTAGCCTCGGTCCACAAGTTCTCACTTCTCCCCAGCCCCCCAGTAGAGGTTATCATTGTTATAGTTTTTCTTCAGGATACCTTTAGGTAAAAATAAGTAAAATTGAGTATTTGTGTGTGTGTGTGTATGTTTATGTAATGTTAGTTGAGTTGTTGGTCCCATTCTTCACTGTTCCCTGGTGATATTATATATCCACACCCCTGCTATGACCTCATGGTGGGTAAAGTGTTCTTCTTCTCCCCTTGACTTTGAACTTGACCATGTGACTTGTTTTGGCCAGTGGGATATTAGCTGATAAAACATGAGTGTCTTGAAAAGTCTTTGTGTCAGTACTGTTCCTTTCTTGTGCTCCGTGATCCACCATGAGAGGAGCATGCCATGGCTAACTGTTGTCCCCTTCAGCCTGGCCCTTGAACAGGGAATGTGGAACAGAGTCCACAAGACCTGAAGCTTGCAGCCTGAAGCAGAGCCACCCTGCTGAGCCCAGTCGAGAGCAACAGAACCCCAAATCTGAGAGCATGAGAGTGAACAATTACTCTTTTAAACTTTTGGGGTGGTTTGTTAGGCGCATTAGTGTGGGTACGCCATATCCAAGCTGCTCTATGCCTTATTATTTGCCACTCTATCATGGAGATCTTTCTATATCAGTGATTAGAGAGATATTTCATTCTTTAAAGAAAAAAATCTACATAGCATGTCATTGCTTAGATATATTCTTATTTATTTAAGGCATCTAGATTGTTCCCAATATTTTGCTGTTAGAATTCTGCAGTGAATAATGTTGTATATACATCATTTTGCACAAGTCCAAACATCTCTGTAGGATAAATTCCCAGAAGGAAATTGCTGTGTCAAAGAATATCCACTTTCATAATTTTGATAGATATCGTCCAATTATGCACCATAGGAACACTCCTGCCAGAAGCGCTTGAGAATACCTATTTCCCCACAACCTTGCCAACAAAATGTGTTATTAACCTTTTGGATTTTTGCCAGTCTGATGGGGAATATGGTCTCTCAGTGTAGCTTTAATAAGCATTTCTCTTTTTTTGAGTGAAATTGAGCATCTTTTCAAGTGCTTAAGAGTCATTTGTGTTTTATTTTCTATGAACTGTCTATTCATTACCTTTTAACCATTTTTCTATTAGAATATCTTTTTTCTTCCCGATTACCTCAATACATACTTGCTGAAGAAATGAATGAATAAAATAAGAGGAATTTAAATAGGGAGCACTAATGCCATGGCTCCATATCCCAATGAAACCCAGCAGAAGCAAGAATAGATTTGGCATGGCTGTGGTTGTTCATCATGTCCTTTGATAAAAAGCCCAGGATCTCACATTTAAATGCCACTCCTGATGGACAGCTCTGCAAGAGGCTGAGGTAACGAGGTCGAGGTTGAAGGAAACAGCCTTCTGGAGCCAAGAGCTGAGAATATCCAGAGGGCTGTGGCAGTCCTTAGCAGGACATTCAGTGGGAGTGGACCAGGGTGGGATCATATGCTCCTGGGGCACAGAAGACCTTACTCATTCTCTGAGACGGCTGGTCAGGAGTGGATCTATATGCTTTAGACACTAGACAAGCATGTGGCAGGCTGACATCCTAGTGTGACTATGTGAGGAGGCAAATGTGGATGGAAGGTGTAGCAGGCCTGGTGTACGGGCCTTCCGGGACCTGCGTACCTGCCTTGCTTTCTGGCCAGAGTGGGCTTAGCAATGGTTCGTGATGTTCTCCTGTCTGGGAGACACTGGCTGTTGCCACCAGCCTTGCTATTGCCATTCCTGCTATTGTTGTTGGCAGTTGCTCTGGTCCCTTACATTTCTTATATCCACTGAGGCATGAAGCATTGTGAAGTCCGGTTGATCTCCAACTCTATGAAATCAAAGTGTGGGGTAGCTGACACTCCATGAGAGCTCGTGTGGATATATTATTTCTGGCTCCAGATGGATAGTTCAGAGGTGCAGCCTCTCTGAAGACTTCTTCTGAGCAACCAACCTGTCCCCAGCTTCATAATACCCTCCATTTACTTGAATCCCTTCTTTCCTCTCACTCCTGCTTCCTTGGGATTGCAGTCCCCAGGACATGTACACTTTTGACCCATCCTCTGCTTTCTCAGGAATTCTGGCTAGGACAGAAAGTATACTCATTTCCATCTGGAGGTTGTGGTTTTTCTAACTTCATATGGAATACCTAGAACCTAAAAGCAAAATGGCTTGTGGTATAACTGCAAAGAAAGTTTAAAAGAAAAATTCTACTACTCATTGAAAACACATAATAGGTGCTAACTTTGTGCTCAAAGTTTCACCTATGTTCTGTCACCTAATTCCCACAGTATCTCTGTGAAGTAGCACGGCTGTCATTTTTTTTTTTTATAAAATGTTTTTTTATTTGTCCCATTATTTCCTTTTTTTTATTATGTTATGTTAATCACCATACATTACATCCGTAGTTTTTGATGTAGTGTTCCATGATTCATTGTTTGCATATAACACCCAGTGCTCCACGCAGAACGTGCCCTCCTTAATACCCATCACCGGGCTAACCCATCCTCCCACCACCCTCCCCTCTAGAACCCTGTTTGTTTTTCAGAGTCCATCGTCTCTCATGGTTCTTCTCCCCCTCCGACTTACTCCCCTTCATTCTTCCCCTCCTGCGATCTTCTTCTTCTTCTTCTTTTTTTTTTATAACATATAATGTATTACTTATTTCAGAGGTACAGATCTGTGATTCAACAGTCTTGCACAGTTCACAGCGCTCATCATAAACGGCTGTCATTTTACCAATAAAGGAACTGAGACTTTGGATGTTTACATTAGTGGATGATGGAGCTGGGCCTTCAACCCCATTCTGCTCCACCCTAAACCAGTACTAATGGGATACAGGTCACACAATATGTTGGAATACATTTGAAAACAATGCCTTAACAGAGGAGGTCCCATAAATATATTGAGATGACCCTTTATAGACTCACTCTTCTGTTTCATGGAAGTAAGAAGTTATTAACAACAATAGATAAGTTTTTGGAAAAGATTTTATTTATTTATTTGAGAGAGAGAGAGATCATGATGGGGGGTAGGGAGGGAGGGAGAAGCAGACTCCCACTGAGCAGGGAGCCCAACGTGGGCTGGATCCCAGAACCCTGGGATCATGACCTGAGCTGAAGGCAGATGCTTAACCAACTGAGCCACCCAGGCGGCCCAACAATACATACTTTACAGATGGGCACCACTCTGTGCCTTCCAAGTTCTTCCATATTTGATCTTCCCTACTAATCATGGGCAAATGCCACTGATAGACAGCAGGAACCAAAGCTCGGAGAGGCTGGAGGCTTGCCAAAAACCACTCAGCTTGTGGCCACTGGAAACAGGCTTGGGTCTTTGGTGACCCTGTTTATCTAGAGCTCACCTTGCTTCCCATTGAGCATGGTTGTGAGATTCTTGTTGCTGACTTGGAAATTGTTTCGGAAACATGCAACAGTGAAAACAAAAAAAAAATTTTTTTTAAGCAAAGAGTAAGAGATAAGTTAAAGACTTATTTTTGCCTCCTTGATTTTTTCTTTTACAAAATGTGAGTCTTTTCCATTCACCAGAATATGTGTGCATGTGTGTCCTTTTAGTTATCTTATGAATATCCTAGGTTACATGTCTATGCAGGACACCACATAAAGCACTCAGATGGCAGCTCACTGTCTACACCCTGCTCGGAGATGGTTTCATTTCAGCCCATGTCGGTTGCCTCTCTCGTTTGAGTAGTGTTTGTTGCACAGTGTGGATGGATCATAAGTCATTTGGCCGATCCTCCACTGAGAGCAGTTGGGTTGTCTTCTGCCTCTTGCTGTGCATTTGTAATTAGAGAGTATGGCTTGATGGATGAGAAGATGGAAAAACAAAGGACTTGTCCAAGGTCAGGCAGCTTTTGGTGGCAAAGCTGAGATCTGAACATAGGTCTCCTGACCCTGGTCCACCTTGTTCATGGTTCCTCCATGATGTTGCAGGGCTTTGGGGAAAGGAGGGGCATGGCACTAAACCCTCTAGACCAGTTTGTGGGGGGTAGGGGTGCAGACAACCCCCCTGCTTCTGGGTGTTGTCTCACCTGGCCATTCTTTTAATTCTCTAGAAGGCTCACAGTCACCAGTGACCTTCCTCAGTGCCCCTTATGTCCCTCTGCTCCTCATCAGCACAGCAGCTCAGCAAGCCCCAGGATACCTCCCTCCAATGACAGGTAAGTCATTGATCGGCCCTGAGAGCCAGCAGAGAGCAGGATCTATTTAAAGAAGCACATGTTTCCAGGTGCTGAGTCACTTTGGGCTGGACCAGCAGGTTCAAGTT
The DNA here is from genome assembly GCF_003265705.2 of Callorhinus ursinus. NCBI lineage: Eukaryota > Metazoa > Chordata > Mammalia > Carnivora > Otariidae > Callorhinus > Callorhinus ursinus. The sequence continues at coordinate 8,452,178 of NW_027397103.1, read as the reverse complement.
CAGGCAGCGTGGATGCTCATGCACAGCAGGCACTGCAGCTCGGACTTTGGCAACCACCCCACGGAGGCTGAGCTGAAAGGCCACATTTAACGAGATGAAACACAGCATCTCGTGCACCCCCATCAGTTTCTAGATTTTAAATGTAAGTATTCTCATTGCCTCCCCACTGACCATGGATCTATTATAATGGTGATCAGTCAGCTAAAATTGCTGTCACAGAGACCCAGATTTAAATCTTTGCTCTGCTGCTTACTAGTTGTGTGACCTTGGGCAAGCCGAATAACCTCTCTGAGCCGCAGTGTTTGTGAAGTGGGATTAATAGCTATCTTGCAGGGTGTAGGGGAGAGATAAATGCAGCAATAGGTAGGAATCCCATATCAGAGCACCTAGCATGTAGTCAGCATTGAACAACTGATAGCAAATTAAATTAAATTAGATTACATGACATTAAATAAAATATAAATTCAGCATCCTGCTAGGCAGGGTAGGAAAATACCAAGCACAATGCAATATGATGCTGGATATCATGAATGTTGTTTAAAGATATAAAGTAGTGAAGTTATAATTACATAAACAGGTCTGAACTTTGTGACATTCACATAGTTATTGAGACTCTGGCTCAGGCAAGGCACTGACTGAGGCTCTGGGGATGCACGAATGTCTGTGACCTCAAGCAACTCACTATCTAACTGGAGAGACATGGAAACGTACAGTTACATCCCAATGGGAAAAGTACTCGAATGTGTTTAAAGTGGTGTGGGAATCCATGTCAAGGAGCAGCTGATTCTGCCTGGAACATGTAGGAAAGACTTCTTCTTCTTCTTCTTCTTCGTCTTCTTCTTCTTCTTTTTTTTTTTTAAGATTTTATTTATTTATTTATTTGACAGAGAGAGAGAGAGAGAGAGAGAGAGCACAAGCAGGGGGAGAAGCAGGCTGAGGGAGAGGGAGAAGCAGACTTCCTGTGGAGCAGGGAGGCTGATGCGGGGCTCGATCCCAGGACCATGACCTGAGCTGAAGGCAGACGCTTTACCGACTGAGCCACCCAGGTGCCCCTGTAGGAGAGGCTTCTGACAGGAAAAGAAGATGGCACATGCCTGGCCTGTCTACATCACTCTCCATCGCGTGTCCATGGTAGCCGTCAGTCATCAGTCTTGGCCCTGAGCACGAAGTGATGACCCTCTGGATCCTTCTCAACACGATGCTCTAAACAGCCATTACCAGTCTGTCAACACTGATAATGATAAACACCACCTGCCATCCACAATTAAAAGGTATCTTGAGGCACTAAAAGGTGTCTAGCCATGGGATACAGAAAATTAGGGCTCTAGATCTCATGGAAGAGAGCTTGTCGGGGGAGAGGGATGAGGCAAGTGGGAATTTGGTTGTGGCTTTGACACTTATGTGCCATGTGATCTCTTCGAACCTGGTTTTCTCCAAGTGGCTCTGGTTCTCAGAGCTCTGAGACAAGAGAGGGGGTTCCAGTTTGGGTGTTTGAGGAATGCTTACCACAAGAGGCAGGATTTCAGGGGGCTTTGAAGGGTGGGCATAATTTGCATCAACAGGGTTAATGTGTGTGTGTGTGTGTGTGTGTGTGTGTGCATGTGTGCGCGCGCGTGCATGCACTCATGTGTGCTAGCTCATGCATGCACATTCCGAGTATGAGAGAATATGGTTGGTAGGCAATGGGTGGACTTCAGAATCTATTCCCAACTACCTTCTCCAAAATAAAAAGCAAATACACTCTATGCGGTCTGCTCTGGTGTGGGGAGTCTGCAATGGGACATCAAGTTGCAGTACCTTCCAGGGGGTTGTCACAGTCATGGGAAAAGTGGTGTCATCCAAGGAAGACGGGCTTGTGGGGGAGGTGTGGTCAGTGGCAGCCTGTTGCTCCTTCTCCTTGCATTTTAAGTTCCATGTCCTTTGAGAAGGGTCCCGCATGTCTTGTGTTCTCAGCAGAGCCAGGCAGCCCCAGAGCCCATGGGGATGCCGACTGGTGGGTAAAAGTGCTGTTTGCCATGCAGACCTGTGACCCACAGCCGGGCCCTCCATGGGCCATCTTCCGAAATGAGACCTGGGGCAGAGCAATTTACAGCTTGGTTATAGACTCAGTCTTGACATTCTGACTTCCTTTCCTATTTACTTTTCTCATTCCACCTGTAACTCAATTGACTGCTCAGCAAAATGGTTCAAGTATGTGGACTCAGCAGTCACACTGCTGGTGTTCAAGTTCTACCTCTGCCACTTCCGAACTGTGTGACCTTGGGCAAGTGACTCAACCTCTCAGAGCCTTAGTTTCATCATCAATAAAACAAGGGGGACATTCCGAGCACCGACTTCATAGAGTGGTGTGTGGATTCCATGAAAAAAATCTAAGTAAACAGAGTGCCGTATCTGGCACATCATAAATAATAAGTATTCACTATTATTACATTATCAGTTATAGTTTTCCCCCTTTTGCCTCATCTTCCCCCAGCTGGATGGGAAGCCCCCTGAGGGAAGGAACCATCTCCTTTGTACTCCCCACCATGCTGGACACAATCCTGAGGTGCTTAGAACTCTTGCTGATTATTTGAGATAAGAGTAGAAAGTTGTAGAAGCTCTTGGCTCTGTGACAGAAGTTCAGGGTCCTCTTCTGAGGGTTCAAGGCTCTTTAGGTCCACACCCACACCTTTCCAGATTCACCTTCTGCCCCGTTCTTTTTACAAATTTCTACCCTCCAGGCACATCCAACTATCTGTGGTTCCTTGAATACATCACCCCCCCTCCTGCTTCTCCTTGCAAGCCTTACTTCCTCTGCCTTTCTGCATCTTATCAGTCAAGGCCTTTTTAATCGCAAGCGACAGAAACCCAACATAAAAAGGCTGAAGCGAAAAGGACACTTTTATTCGTTCAAATAACTGGATAATTATTGGCCTCAGGAATGGCTGGATCCCCCAACTCAAATGATACCATCAGGGCTTCCTCTTTCTCTCTGATCACTTTCCCTTGGTGTTGGCCTCATTCTTCAGTATGTTCATTCTTGCTAGTGGCAAGATTTCTGCCCGCAGTCCAGGCTCACCTCCAGGCAGAGTAACAAGACTAGGAGAAAGAGCGCTCTTTTTCATGAAGGGTCCTGGGAGAGTCCAGGATTTCTTCTCATCGGATCGGTCTGGTCACGTGCCCATGCTCCTGTCCAGTTATTGTGGCTAGGAAAATGGAATGTGCTGATTGGACAGATTTGGGTCATGTGCTCATTGCATGGGAAACCAGCGGGACTGAGAGTGAATTAAAGGTCATCCCCCAAGGAATGTTGGATACGGAGCAGATAAAAACAACAGATGTCTCCCCCACATGGCAGACCCTTCTCATCCTTCGAGATGAAGCGTGAATGTCATCTCAGTGAGGTGACTCCATATCCACCACTACTTCCAGGTTGAGTCATATGTCATCTCCACTCTCAGCCCACAATTAATACAATTATAAATAACTCTCTCTCAAGGGAGGGGCTGGGTATTGTTAGTGTTGTGGGTCCTGGACACCTGGCTTAGTGATTGTTTAAGAAACGTTCACTGAGTGAGTAAACGAATGACTTGATGAAGCCAGAGTGTGGTGGTCTTGGGTCCGTCTGCCCTCAGATCTATTGCTCTCCCATCCCTGTTCTGTTAACATGGGGGGAGTGTGGGGACTTTGGGCTGTGTTTCTTGAGGTCCCTAGCTTCTGCCTGGGGGCAGCCTGGGGGAGACTTTGGCTATTGGAGGAGGGTGGGAGGAAGAGAGAACTTGGGCCATTTCTTCCCTACCTCCCTCTACCTTGAGAGCTCTCCCCACCAATGGCTGCATCTCCTCTACAATTCTAGCTTTTGCCTTGTGACTGTGGTTCCTGGGCTCTGGTGATACCTCTTCCTCACTCTGTCTCTCTAGACCTAGGGACAATTGTGGCCTTTTGCTGTAGCCAATCTCTGGGTGGTCTTGCCATCCCCTCTTGGCTTCTGACCTTCTCCATCCCCCATATAACCAATTTCCTGCATTGTGTTTCATCTGAAATGGAGCGGTGTCTGTTTTCCTGGTTGGTGTCTGACTGATACCAACCTGTTAGAGGTTTCATTGGGAACCCTCAAACCATTAGGAGCACACTTGCTCTGTGGAATTGTCTGATGCATGAAGGGACTTTGGTTTGCTCTGAGGGGAATTTTTCAGCTGCTGGTTTGCGAGGGACATGTCACCTCTTTCGGAAGACTCTGTATTCACTAAAAGTTCTCCACTCATCAAACATCCCTGCTGCCTGTCTGCATGGTCCCAGCCAGTCAGGGAGGAGCTTATCTGTGGGAAGTCCAAAGAGGATTCAACATGGAAGTGGTAGAATGGAGCGTGTGATGTTGTAACTGTGTGTTATTAGTCTTTTATGCCCCAATTCCAGTTTTTTATGGAAGAAAGGCCAGCTTCCCCCAGTTTTGACTCTGAGAAGTTATGCATGGCTTGTGAGATTACTTCTGCTCAGTGCAGGGGTAGAACAGGCAAGTGAAGACCCCACCGCTCCCTACTGTGCCTCACGGAGCAGAGCACGGACACACAGTGCAGGGAAGCTTAGTGCTTCAGACTGTGGCCTGTAGAGCCTGTCACACCCAAGCTGGTGTTGGCTTTGCCACTTAACACCATCACCTTGTGTAAAGGACTTAACGTCTCGGAGTCTTCATTTCCTTGTCTGTAAAATGGAGCTTATTACAGTGACTGCCCCCTAGAATGCATGTAAAGAGCTTGATATAACCTACCATATAAGCCTATGAATAGTATCTCAAAACGAAAACAAAGCCAAGATCTTCACACTGATGCTGACCGTAGTCGGGGACTGTACCTCGTCTTACTACCCACAGTGCCTGGCACATATAGGAATTAGTTCAGTTCCAAGGAACAAAAATTCATTCAAGGTGTCTCAGGTCACAAGGAAGGGGGTTGTATGGAATCAGAGAAATCTTTTGGAACTCATTGGCAAGAGCTGTGGTTGGGCTTCATTGCAACAGAAGACTTCTGATGTCTTCTCGGACGCTTCCCCCTTGCTCTTCCCTCAGTGCTTTTCTGTTTCCTTTTTCTCTCTATACACAGATGCCACCTCGCCTCTGGCACCTGGCCTCCCCAAATGCCGGCTGTGTTCCCCAAGCTGACCCAAAAGGCAGCAGATCATAGAATGGTCAAGAGCCTGGCTTGGAAAGATTGCCTGGGTTCCGATCTTAGCTCTGCCACTACTGACTGGGCAGCCGCAAGCCCCTGCAACTCATTTTCCTCGTCCGCCAGTGGCATGTAGTAATAGCATCCTCCTCTCAGTGGTGTTGTGGAGTAAAGTTAATACAGCTGAAGTGCTTGTAATACCTGCCTGGCACATAGTAAGTGCTCAGTAGGCTTTAGTGGTAGTGATTATGACAGGACTTTCCAGCTCACCTCCTGGGTTGGGTGGTTCCCAGCAGCAGACCTGAGACAAGGATTCATGTGAAAGGCTTTATTAGGAAGTGTTCCTGGGGTAACAGGGATGGCTATAGGTGGGGCAGGGTTAATAAGAAAGAGCCAAGGGGAATGGATGGCATCTTGAGTATATGGATGCTCCTCAGCAAATATCTGTTGGAGGAAAGCTGTGTGCCCAGCGCCATGCCAGCCTCCTAGTAGAATGCATAGATGGCAAAGTCAGGAACACCACAGCCTCTTCTTTGTGGTAACATTGGGAGAGCCCTTTCCCCAACTGCCCTGGGAACTTTTCAAGGGCAGGGATCACATCTTGTTGACATTGACACCTCCGTTCACACAGATTCTTGCACATGGTCAGTGGTCAGTAAAGACTTGCTGAGCTGCACTGATGTTTGTGAGTTTGACCGTGGGGGAAGGCAGCACTGTTGGTATTCCTCTCCCTTCCTCCCTCCCTCCCTCCCTCCCTCCCTCCCTTTCTCCCTCCCTCCATCCCACCTCCAGGGTCTTACCTCTGCCAGGTCCACTCTCCCTGGCTTAGCCACTCCACCCAGAATGAGAAGGTCCCACTGGTGCCACAAGAACATGCTAAAGTGGACCCCAGATGAACAGGAGGTCATGACATCTGAGTCTTGGTCATGGCTTTACCCAAACTCTATGAAATCAGGGCCTCTGTTTCCCCAGTCCAATGAGGGGCCTGATGAAGGTCCACCATTCATTCAGTAAGGCAATGAACAAAGTAGTCAAGTAGGCAAGGCTTGGAGCCAGACTTCTGAGTTCAGGCTCAGGTCCTCCTCTGTCCTGGCTGTCCTTGGGCAACTTACTTGACCTTTCTGGGCTGCAGTTTCCCTCTGAAAACTGGGCATGATAACGATAGTGTCTTCCTCATAGGGCTTTTGTGGGCATTTAATAAGATACTGTAATATTCTTCAGCCCTACAAAGGAATGCATGGAGGAGCCTTGAAAACGTGATGCTCAGTGAAAGGAGCCAGAGATGAAAGACCACATTTTGTATGATCCCATTTATATGAAATGTCCCAAATAAGCAAATCAGTAGGGACAGAAAGTAGATCGGTGGTCACCAGAGACAGGGGGAGTAGGAATGGGGAGTTGACTACTAATGGCCATAGGGTTTCTTTTGGGGGGATGAAAATGCTCGGGAATTAGAGTGTTGATGGGTGCTCAGCCTTGTGAGTATGTTAAAAACAACGAATTGTACACTTGGAAATGGTGAATTTTGTGGTATGTGGTTTATATCTCGATTAAGAAAAATAAAACCAGAAGATATGGTATGTAAAGTCCCCAGCTCACAGTAAATACTCAGTGAACCATCTTTCCCCTGGATTATTACAGTGACCTCTCCCCTTGCTCCCCACAAGAGGATCCAGTGCTGTGTGAGTTCACATCACTCATGCTCTCTAAACTCTTCTGTGGCTCCCATCTCTCTTGGTAAAAGCCCAGGTCATTATAACGGCCTCCGGCGCCCTACACCATCTGGCTCCTGGCTTCCTCTCTCATCTTATCTTCTGGGATTTTCCCCTTGCTCTCTCTGCTTCAGCCATATTAGGCTTTTGCTGCTCCTTAAACATATACCAGGTATGTCCCTGTCCCAGGACATTTGCACTTGCCACCCCCACTGCCTGGAACAAACTTCCCTTAGATATCTGCTGGGCTTACTCTTTTATCTCCTTCAGGTGTTTGCTCAAATGTCACTTTCTCAGTGAGACCTTCCCTGACCACTCAGTGTATTTCACATCAAAGCCTCCTACCTGATACTCCCAGTTCACCGTCCCAGATTACCGTAGCACTGATGTTATTGGCGGGACATCTCCACAAAGGCAAGATTTTGCTGTGTCTTGTTCACTGTTGTATCCCCAGTGCCTGGCACAGTCAGTACTCAGTATTTTTTTGACTGAATAAATAAATGTTAGCTCTTGCTATAATTTATAGTAAACTTTCTGAGGCCTTTAATCTTTCTTATTTTCCTCTTATGAATGTCTCTTGCAGATTTCAACCTGACATTTTTTTGAGGCTTCTTTCTTCCTTCCATCTTATCCCTAGTGGGTGTTGGGTTTTGAGGTAAACATCGTCTTTGTGGTATAATTATGGAGTTGCTCTAGAAAATAGTTTCATCTCACTTTGAAGTTTCATCTCACTTTTTAAAAAGGCATCAGAGCTCCCTTCTGAATTCTTCATTGTAATGAAATTGGTTTCCTAAAGCTGACGCGGAAGCTAATTTGTGTATCACTGTCGGTTGTAAGGCTTTAAAATTAATTGTCTTCGCTAACCTCGTTGAGATCTAACCATGTTAACGTTTAGTGCATAAAAACATTATCTCCTCGTTGGTGTCTGGTGGGATGGGAGTCCTGCCCTATTCTCTCCTGAGCAGAATGTAATTTTTGCTGGTTTGAGAATGAAGATGGAGAACTGAATGGTAGTGGGAAGAACTCTCGGGTTGCAAGGCAGATTTTAGAATTCAGATTCTAGAAGTAGCCCTGAAGTTGACTGATTATGTAGCCTGGGGTTAGGCTGTTCCCTCTGAACACTTGTGAGGGGGTATGTCCTGAATTACATAATTACATGAGTGATACAGAAATAGCTTTTTATAAAAAATAAAAACTTACAAACAAAGCTAATATCCCCTTTGACTGTGATTCTTCTGTGCTCCTGAGTATCCCGTCATTTGTTAGGTGTTTATATTTCCAGATAATGTTCTGTGCATTTGTGTATAAATATGTATATTATTAGATGAATGTGCATTTTACATAAATGTAGGATACTATAACAGTATAACTACAACTTGCTTTTTCCATCCAAAAATGTCTAGGAGTTCTTTCCATGTTAGTACATATATGTTTCTTAAATATTTTAAAAAAGATTTTATTTATTTGAGAGAGAGAGAGAATGAGCATGAGCCAGGGGCCTGGGAGAGGGGGGAGAGGCAGAGGGAGAAGCAGGCTCCCCGCTGAGCAGGGAGCCCGACATGGGACTCGATCCCAGGACCCTGAGATCATGAACCGAGCTGAAGGCAGACGTTTAACCCACTGAGCCACCCAGGTGCTCTGTTTCTTATTTTAAATACATCATGCCATTTCTATGAGTCAGCTTGAGCTGCTATAACAAAATACCATTGACCCGGGTTGGGGGGAGCTTAAACAACAGGCGTTTATATTTCACTCTTCTGGAGACTAGAAAGACCAAGGTCAAGGTGCTGGCTGATTTGGTTCTGGATGAAGGCCTCTTTCTGGCTTCTCTCGGTGTCCTCACATGGGAGAGAAAGAGAGAGAGAGAAAAAGAGAGAGAGAGAGGGAACTCAAGAGAACACTCTTACACGGTCATTAATCCCGTTATGGGGGCCCCACCCTCATGACCTCATTTAAACTGATCACCTCCCAAAGCCCCCCCCCCAACACCATCACATTGGGGGTCAGGGCTCCAAACCGTGAATTTGGCAGGAGTTGAGGGATCCCCCTCTAGAAGGGTGGAGGGGGGCATACACATTGAGTCCATGACAGTGTTCCATAATATAGATGTGTCATTACTTAGCAATTTTCGTATTGATGAATGTTTAGACTGTTTTCAGTTTTTCCCTGTTATAAACCATGCTGTAATGAATATCCTCATTCAGACCTCTTCTCTCAATAGACACAGAGAAATGGAGCGGCCGTATGTCATAGTCTGTCATTCTTAAAGTGAGGGAACCAAACAAGTTAAACTTGGAATCATAATTAATTGGGGTCCCACGTGGTCCAATCTTTGCATCAATTCAAGGAAACAACAGTTTGGCAGAAAAAGGTAACTGGACACAGTTCCATTTTTGACTTGTTTGCTCAGGAAACCCCCAAAGGTCATGGTGTGGTGGTGGGGTAGTGGGGGTCAAAGTTAAGAGTACGTTCTTCATCGTGAATTGGTTTGTTTGGTTTTCAGGCAGAATTCTGAGTCTTGATTTCAGGTAGAATGGTGTCTGTCTCTCCTGGTTGAGGTTGGTAAATCAGTTTTATTTCTATCTTCGTTTTTTTTTTTTTGAAGATTTTATTTATTTATTTGACAGAGAGAGACACAGCGAGAGAGGGAACAGAAGCAGGGGGAGTGGGAGAGGGAGAAGCAGGCTTCCCACCGAGCAGGGAGCCCGATGTGGGGCTCGATCCCAGGACTCTGAAATCAGGACCTGAGCTGAAGGCAGACGGTTAATGACTGAGGCACCCAGGCGCCCCTCTATCTTGTTTTTGGTTATACATACACACATAGATAAAAGGTGTATGTGGTTACAAATTAAGAGAGTAGAGAAGGGTATTAGGTTAAAATCTGCCTCCCATACCTGTTCCCTAAGTCTCTTGCCAGAGACACGTGCTACTTCCAATCCCTTATGGATCCCCTTGTCTGTTAAAGCAAATTGGCTTAAACACAAGTGGTGGCATACTACACGTAGTTTGGACACTTGTCTTTTTTACCTTTTTAACTATGGAAAAATTCACACATTTACAGAAGTAGAGAGAGGAGTATAGTAAATCCCTCTGTCTCCATCATTCAGCTTAACAATTATCAGCCTATTGCCCTTGCCTTTTTAACTATATGATACATCTTGGACCTTCTTCCATTTTAGTTCATATAAACTTGCCTCATTTATTTTCATGGTTGCTTAGACTTCTGTAAGGATGTCCCATAATTCATTTTATCAGCATCCTACTGGACATTTATATTGTTTGCAGCCCGAGGTCACAACAAACAATGCTGCAGTGAATATTCTCTCACATCCATCTTTGGGCACATATGTGAATAAATATGTAAGAAATTCCTGGAAGTGGAATTGCTGAGTCAAAGGCATATGCATTTAAAATATTGATAAAGACGACCAAATGGCCCACTTAATGGAATTGCATTAATTCTTGCTTCCATTAATAGTTCATGAGAGTGCTCATTTCCCCACATGCTCATCAACATAATGTGTTATCACATTTTTTTTTAAATCTTTAAAATGCTCTTGTGAGGCGCCTGGGTGGCTCAGTTGGTTAAGCGACTGCCTTCGGCCCAGGTCATGATCCTGGAGTCCCGGGATCGAGCCCCACATCGGGCTCCCTGCTCACCAGGGAGTCTGCTTCTCCCTCTGACCCTCCCCCCTCTTGTGTTCTCTCTCTCATTCTCTCTCTCTCTCTCTCTCTCTCTCTCAAATAAATAAAATCTTTAAAAAATAAAATAAAATAAAATAAAATGCTCTTGTAATTACAGAGAACAAACTGGTGGTTTCCAGAGGGGAGGAAGTAGTGGAATGGGTAAAATGGGTGAAGGGGAGTGGGAGGTACAGGCTTCCAGTGATGGAATGAGAAAGTCATGGGGATGAAAGGCACAGCACAGGGAATATAATCAATGGTACTATCATCATGTTGCATGGCGACGGATGGTGGCTACACTTGTGGTTAGCACAGTGCGACATACAAAGTTATTGAATCACTGTGTTGCACACCTGAGACTGATGTGACACTGTGTGTCAACTATACTTCCATAAAAATAAAGAGTAAAAACAGACAATAGTAGTAAAAAACAATACTCTCTTCTACTTGTGTCTTCAGTGTTGGTTTTTACACCAAGAAGTAAGCTTTATTTATTTATTTATTTATTTATTTATTTATAGATTTTATTTATTTATTTGACAGAGAGAGAGATAGCGAGAGAGGGAACACAAGCAGGGGGAGTGGGAGAGGGAGAAGCAGGCTTCCTGCTGAGCAGGGAGCCCGATGTGGGACTCGATCCCAGGACACTGGGATCATGACCTGAGCTGAAGGCAGACGCTTAACGACTAAGCCACCCAAGCGCCCTGAAGTGAGCTCTATTTAGTGAGTTATCAAGTCAGTTTAGTGGGTAGAAATCACATAGAATAGAACCTATCGGAGAACGTCATTGGTGGTATGTGGAAGTGTTGTTTTGTGAAACTTTTGCTTCAGTCACACATCTCTGTGCATGCACGTTGAGCTGGGTTGTGATGTAGAATGTAGTTCTTACTTGTGGGTCTTGGCTTAAAGTCTGAAAAACACTGCTGTGCAGTGATGGCAGCTACTTTCTAGAATGATCTTCTCTGACTCTAAAATTTAAAAAAAGAAAGTCTCTGCCCATCCTCTCTTGCTGGCAGTTCCCTTTCATCTCTGGTGCTGTCCTCTTGAGAAAAATGTGATGCAAACCCCCTTCAGCCCTTCTCCTTCCCAGCTTCCAGTCCTGGCTCATCTTCTGTCAGATGTGAGCTGGTATAGACGGACTTCTCGGAGGGCCTCGGAAGGCTGGTGCAGCTGCTGACTTTACTTGACAAAGGAGAGCTGCTCACACTCAGGGCAGAGCAGTCCTCATGGTCAGGTGTTGTCCTGCACCTTCAGGGCATTCAGAATCCTTAGCCCAACACTAAACACCAGGAGTGTCCTCCTCGTCGCTGCAAAAGAGAAAATGCCCCTTCCCTGCTTTTCTGAGCCCCCCACCTGCAATCCCTACCACCCCCAATCTAAAACACCCACCACCTTTGCTGTCCTTCCCGCTTCTGGGCCTTCCAAAGCACTATTTCCTCTGGAACACTCTACGCCACACTCACTCCCCACACCTCCTCTCCCCCGCAGTGCATGGCCATGTCCTCTCATCCTTCAGGTTTAAGTATGACGCATCTGGAGAGGCCTCCAGTTGGAAGCCCTTCCCACTTATCGCTGTCCACAGCCGCAGTGCTATTCTAGTTCTCGTGTTTTCTCTGTATGTGATCTGAATCTCCCTAATGTTTACACTTCCTCCAGGTGGGACCCTGATTGTCCCATCCACTGGTGTGTCCCCCAGGGTAGTGTCTAATATCTAGAAGGCACACCATAGATAGTTCTAGAAAGAATGATTTATATATGTTTTCATTTCATCTCAGAAGAGGTACTGATGGAGCAGTGACCATTTTCTGAGGGTACTAAATAATCCTCCCTGTGGTGCCAGGCTCTTTGCCATCTGTGAAGTGGCAGTCTGAGGCAATTCTGATGAATTGTCCTAGGCGGGCAAATCAGCCAGGGGCCTGGCAGGGACAGAGGAACACTCAACCCAGAAAATCTGCAGAGTATGAAAGGGCTATTTACAAAGATGTAGGCGGGGTTTAGGGAATTTGCCAGTTTGGGCATCAGGCCACAGACTTGAACCAGCAGGAGAATGTTGCCACCTCTAGGTCTTAAGGGGCAGGTGAGGAGAGAGAGAAGTTATCCGCACCTTGAGAGAGAGAAAGTTTGGAGGCGGCCACCTGACAGGGGCTGTGTGGCATTTGGCCAAGGCAGTTGACCAGCCCATGGTGACCCTGCAGGGAGCAGACATGGGGATAAAGACCCCAACCTCTCTTTCTCCTCAAGCTCTGATCTCCTGTCAGAGCCTCCCATTGATAAACCCAATGGGCAAGGGAGCCCAGTGATGCGGCGTATATGCGTCAGTTCCCGTGTGCCCGGAAGGAGAAGGAATAGTAATAAAAGATGACCGGCAGAGTGATTTACGTCAAGGGACAGCAATGGTGATGGCCTTGAGAGGCCATGGAGTAATTAAGAGCATGGGTGCCAGAGCAAGTCCTTGGGTTTAAATCCTGCCTCTTCCACCCCTTTGGTATGTCGCCTCTCTGTGTTGCCCCCTACAAAGACTTATGTGGGCCCTGAATGTGTTATACAACATGTCAGATACTTAGATTAGTGAGTGACACACGGTAAGTGCTCAATCATTGTTAGCTCTTGCTGTCATTTAAAACATTGTTCTTCTAGGCTTGTACAGAAATTTAAAGGGGTGGGGGAAATGAATGAGACCTTTTGTTGAGGGATGGGGCTTTGCAGAAGCAAAAGGAAGTAAAACATAATGGCAGTGGAATGGGTTCCCTGGTGTGAAAAAGATCTTCCTCTTCTTTTCCGTTATGAGACCCGACTCCAGCTTTGAAATTTTGATTGCTAGCACAAATTGAGTTTATTTATTTTTTCTCACATTCAGCACTGTCATTTTTTAAAAAAATAATCTATAGGCTGATGGAACATATTTGAACCGAGATATTAAATGAGTTTTCATTCACTACTTTGAAATGTTTTAATCCCCTGAAGAGAGATTAAAGCTCTTTACAGCAGGTAGATAGGGGTGTATTTTTTTTTTAAATTGAAGTTGATATTCAGCATTCTACAGAACCTTCCTTCATTTCCCAGCATCAGTGGATGGATGTCCATTTCGTTGTCACCGTCACCACCAGGTCACTGTGAAAGGACAGGTGGGGTGGGAGACAGCTGAGGCTGCTAGAAAGGAAAATAAAGGAACAAGTTGGCTTTGAAAGGCACCGGGGAGGGAAAGGATCCTGGGATGTACAAAGCATGCCTGACAAAGGAAGATGACATGCTGTGAAAAAATATCTATCTCTGTCTTGATAGTAGATAGACAGATAGATGTAGATCAATAGATACCTTGTATTAAAAAATTTCTAATCAGGGCAGAGTTTGGAATGAACAGAGAACTTTCTCAGGCCTGAGAGACAAGTTCTCAGACTGTCACTGGCATACAAAGTGTTATGATGATGAAATGTGAGCAGAATATTTATGAAGAGGGGACACTAAACCTGATTCGGCTGGGAGTGTCCTGGAGACTTCTGAGAGCACTGAACTGAGAGTCTGGAGAACTGGCTTCTCCCTCCAGGGCTCCCTCTCTCTGGTTTATTACCCTTCTGAGACATGGAGCTTCTCAGTCTTGTATCATGATCATAGTATTCTAGTATTCCCACTGCTTACCTTGCAAGATTTGGGTTGGTGAGAGTGAAAATCCTTTGAAGAATATAGAGTTGTATAAGGAACATAGTATATGTTCAAAATGTAATAATAAGTAAATGCTAAGTATATATTTGTACAGTGTGCAAGGGTGATTACTTTGAGGGGTAGAGAAAAAACAATGCTAGGTGTATAAGGCAGTAGGGAGGGGTTAGAATTAAACTATTCTAGGACATTGTCTTGGAGGAGGGTAGAGAAGTAGATTCATTCCAGATGAAGTCACATATGCATGTTAAAAAACGGAAGGTATGGGGCGCCTGGGTGGCTCAGTCGTTAAGCGTCTGCCTTCGGCTCAGGTCATGATCCCAGGGTCCTGGGATCGAGCCCCGCATCGGGCTCCCTGCTCGCCGGGAAGCCTGCTTCTCCCTCTCCCACTCCCCCTGCTTGTGTTCCCTCTCTCGTGTTCTCTCTCTCTGTCAAATAAATAAAATAAAACAACAACAACAACAACAATAAAACGGAAGGTAACCACTGAAAGAATAGGAAGGAAATACAACCTTGGAGAAGTGCTGACAATACTGAGTCCATCTTTGGCCCTCCAACTCGTTCATGTGTGCTCTATGACCGCTATGTGTTCTGGGCTCTTTGGAGGTTAATATACACACATTAGAAATGCCTGTGGAGGCTGGGATTGGAGGAGACTTGTTTTGGCCTCCCAAGAATCTGTTGGAGATAACGGTCTTTCCCCTTCCTGATGCACAGGGGGTGCCACAAGATCGAATTAAGGGTTAGCTGTCAGTTAGGTGCATGCAAGCCCTTTGAGGTGCATGAAAACCCTTTGATCTCGCTACAGTGCCCTTCTGCGTGTCCCCTCACTCTATAAAATCTGTGGACTAAGATCTGGACTTAGCAGAGAATAGTTATGCAGCTGCTGTGGATAATTTTCCACCCTATCCCCACCCTGTCAGTAAGTTACCTTGAATAAAACTTTTGTAGACTGTATGGAGTCACCTCTTCCATTTTCTGGTCTCAAAGTGCCTTCTCAGTTTGGGAGATACTTTTCCGTCTTTCCCTCCACCTTCTAACAAACCTCCCTACTAGCAGAGGGGGAAGTAGAATGCCAGGGAATACCATGCAAAAATCAGGGCAAACGAGCACAAAATAAGATGCTAGAGGGAAATTCAAATATATCAGTAATCATAATAAACTTGTGAATTAAAAGATAGAGATCAAAGGTAGGATATGAGCAGAACCAGGCTATATTGAACACATAAAAACAGAGAAAAGTTGGATTGAAACCTATTCTTTTTCCAGGGGATAGAATGGTGTCATACCCATCTTTTTTCACTTCCTGCATTTCCTCTTTTCTCTGTGGACTTTATAATAGGGCAGGGATTGATTCAAACTGGTTGGGGAGAAATCAAGGGTGACAAAAAAGAAATGAAAGGGGCATTTATTTTTTTTATTATTTTTAAAGATTTTGTTTATTTGAGAGAGAGAGCGAGATGGAGCAGAGGGAGAGGGGACAGAGTGCAGAGTCCAACATGGGGTTCAATCCCACAACCCTGAGATCGTGACCTGAGCCGAAATCAAGAGTCAGCTGCTTAACCAACTGAGCCACCCAGGTGCCCCCAAGGGGCATTTATTGAGCCAGGTACTGTGCTGGGTAATTTTGAAAGAGAATAAACTCACTTAGGATAGAAATATACATTCTGGTGTAACTTATTTGTCAAATGCTCAGACTGTCATGTCAGGCAGACCTAGATTTTGTTTCCAACTCATTTATTCATTCATTTACTCATTTAGCTGATATTTGTTGACTACCTACTATGAGCTAAGAAATTTGCTAGGAAGTCACTTTAATTAATCTCTCTGTGACTTAGGTTCCTCATTGTATCAGTCTGTTTTGACAATAATGATATGTAAGAAACAACTGCAAAACCTCAGTGGCACATAGCAATAAACATTTATTACTGTTCACTAGTCTGTGAGTTGCCTGGGTAGAAATGACAAACTGGACAGAGTTTGGCTGATCTTTCTGAGCTTGCTTTATGGGCTGTGGGTCTCTGGGAGCTGGCTGGTCAAGGATAGCCTTGTCTGGGCTCAGTTCTGTCTCATGGGGCCTCTCATCTTCCAGCAGGCTAGTTTAGGCTTATTATTGGGCAGGATTTCCAGAGGTAGAAGTTGAAAGGTCCCCTTGAAGTCCAGAATCTTGGCATTCTATTGGCCAAAGCAAGACAGAGCCCAGCCTGATTCGAGGGGCAGAGAAATTGATTTCATCTCCTGAAGGACAGAGCTGCAAAATCACACTGCAATGTGAAGTCACGTTGCAAAGGCTGTGGGTACAGGAGAAGGAAGAATTAGGGCCACTTTTGCAACCAATCTACCACAATCATGTTGTTATGCAGAGATAATATTAGCACCTATTTCTTAGAGTTAATTGTGAGAATTCGGTGAGGTCATGCATATAAAGCAGTGATTTTAAGCCAGGCTTGCAGAAGGTGCTCAGCAAGTAGTAGCCATTACTGCTGCTTCTGTTGCTGTGATCATTAAGTTTGTTATTATTATTATTGATTTGAGTCCTCCTCATCCCTGGGCGTCTGCTCAGTGCAGTTCAGAGGTTCAAATCCCTTAGTAAGCTTTGCTCCTGCCTGCCTGATTGCTTTTTCCCTTAAAGGAGCAAGTCAGCTGATGGAAAACTTCCTTGATTTTGCGAACACAGATGCCACTGTGTGTTAGCATCCTTTGGCCATTAGCTGTCAAGGCAGTCAGCACGGAGATCTATTTAAAGAACATGTAGGTGCCTTTGCTTTTTGCCGTCAAAACTGTGCCAGGGATGAAGGTACATCAAAAAGAAGGGCAGAAGGGTCCTGATAGGAGACAGAACTTCCATTTGCCATTTGCATTTACTCAGGAAAGGGGAATTAACTGCATAGTGATGTTCGGGCTCCTTATGTTAATTAATGATGCCTCCAGTTAAACATTAATGGTTTATTATGTGTTTTTATTTCCAAAGGAGAGAGATCGAGCCTTGAGTTAGAAATGCCTCACAGGCCACCGTTTTGCTGAATTCTGTAGTCCTGTTCACAGTGCCTCAGCAGGCTGGGTGCTCTTACTGTTTAGCTAGGAGAAAAAGGATTACTGAGTCTTGGCTTTGTTGGGGTTCTAGTCTATTGCCAAGCAAAGAGTGGCCAAGATGTTTTTCACTATGTAGGATCAACCTCAATAGTGGTTGATATTATGGGCCTGATATCAGCCTCCCATCCAAATGGGAACATTTGCAAAAATAATCCATTTAGGGAGAAGAGCAGAATGAATTTATTGATAGAAATCCCCAAATTTTGATTTTTTAAAAGAAGGGAAACACTTTCTTCTGAGTTTCATCCCCAAACAGGAGAAGAACCAGAGATGAACTGTTTATGATTCATCAGAAAACAGATTTTATTTCTCTTATTTTCAGAAGTAGCTGTCTAGGTACTGGGTTCTGTCGAATGAGAGAGGGATTATATTTGGAAATCCTAATTGTGGAGAGGCTTTCTTTAAAAAGCAGCCTAAAGCCAAACTGGCTCCCACTGATGCTTCTTTGGTTGTTTCTTTTTTCTCTTTAATCCTTCTGACACTCTGAAAGTAGTTCACACATTGAATTAAAAGAATCCATTTTGTCCATCCTTGATGTTTACTTGACTTTGTAGTTCTTCCCCAGAAGCCACAATCTCTGGTCCTCCCTTTGAAGAATCATGGCAGGAAAATTATGGATTTAATTTTTTTAGTTGGAACACTCAATTCAAATAGGCTAAAGCAAAAAAAAAAAAAGAACATATTGACATACATTATAGACAAGTATAAGGGTTTCAGGCATGGCTGGATCCAGGTGCTGAAATAATGGTATCAGGAATCAGTTTCTCACATCCCTCTCTCTCTCTTGCATCAATCTCAGTCTCAGGCTGGAGGGCGGCAGAGATGCTCCTCAGCAGCTCCAGGCTTGCATTCTACCAGCTTAGCAGCCCCACTGCAAAAGATATATCTCCTTCCTAAAAGCAGTAACAGAATTTCAGGTAAGGATCCATGGGCTTACATCAGGTTACATGCCCTTCTCTGTACCAGACATTGGCATTGTGGCCAGTCCAATAGAAAGATTGGTCAGGCTTGGGCATGTGCCTGCCCCTGGAGTAGAGGGAGGCATCAGCTCTATCTGGACCTCATGGACCAAGTATGGGCGTAAGAGTGTGATTTACTTAAAGGGTAATCAGGAGCAGGGACATGTGTGCTGACTGGGCAAAGGTAACAGATTATTTCTGGGATAATGTTCTGGTCTGGGTCCTCCCAATAGGCATACACCAAGATGGGACTAAATGTGCAAGGACTTAACTAGGGGAAATACCCGTGGGAGAAAATAGGAAGAGTGCCAGGAAGCCATGGAGAGCTACCAGACCCTGAGTGAAGGGGAGAGGGAAGGATGGGTGGGGGGCGTCTTAGACTCCCCTGTAGTCTAAAGAAGCTTCCACAAAGTGTTAGGAGTCCTCTAGCCACTGCCAGAGGAGAGCCTGTCTCCCTGGAACCGGCCCGTTTTAGTATCCCTGCTGCACTCAGTCATTGGCTGGGAGCAGCCCATGGGAAGGGTGGCCTCGTTTGCACCAATGGATTTGAGAATGTAGCAGCTGGGGCCCTTGGTTAATTAAACTTCCTGTAGCTGGAGGTCTGCAAGGTATTCTCATGGCTGCCATGGATAATAACTCACAGTTATGAAGTACATCACAGATTAAAAGATGTTGTAACAGTTCCCAGCTTATTTGATCCCTATTATGCAAACAATATTATCATCACCTTCTCCCATTCTACAGATGGGGAAGGCCAGGCAGGAGGGGTAACGATTTGTCCCAGGTTGCTCCACTAGTCAGTGAAGAGCTTGGCCTCAGAGCCTGACCACTCAGGCTGTCTGTCATAGAGAGCCTCCCTATCTTTGATACCCCTTCTGCCCTGAGTTGACTAGCATCCCCCGAAGTTCATGTCTACCCGGAACATCGGAATGTAACCTTATTTAGAAATAGGGTCTTTGTGGATAGAATTGGTTAGGTTAAGATGAGGTCATACTGGATTAGGGTGGGCCAGAAATCCAATATGACCTGTGTCCTTAGAAGAAGAGATGAAGACACACACAGAAGGGATAGGGGGAAGAAGCCATGTGATGATGGGGCAGAGACTGGGGTGGTGCAGCCATGAGCCAAGGGATACTGAGGTCTGTGGGCATCCACCAGAAGCTAGGAGCAAGGCATGGGACAGCTTCTTCCCTACAGCCTTCAAGAGAGAGTGTGACCCTTTTGTGACACCTTGATTTCAGACTTCTAGTCTCCAGAACTGTGAGGGAATAAATCTAGCCATCAAGTTGGTGGTAGTTTGTCATGGCGGCCCCGGGAAATGGGGGCCTGTCGCCCCTCTGGTTCTTTCTGTTTGTCTTGTGTGACCCTGCCCCCCACCCAGCCCCATGGGCACTGCTGAGCTGACGAATCCAAAACCACAGAGCTTGTGTTCAAATAGCAGAGGCCCAGAAATGCTGACCAATAAGACTTGGAGCATATGCAAAGAAATACCCGGGGGCCACTCAGAGACAGGGAGAACACTTGGTTTATGATGGACCTCTTCCACATCATATGAGGTCTGGCTAAATTTCATATCTTGTTTTTGTATCCATCCATCCATCCATCCATCCATCCATCCATCCATCCACCCACCCATGTACCCAGCCATCCATCCATTCATCCAACAGATTTTTGTTGAGCACCTATTGTATATTAGACACTATTCTAGGTGCTGGGATAAAGCTGATTATTAGGTGTCTGCTCTCATGGAACTTATATTGTAGCAAGAGAAACAGATTCTATCCATCTATCTGAATTGATAATAAACCATCAGGTGGTAATAAGTGCTATGCAGAAAACTAAACTCTGCAAGGAGGGGGAGGTGATCAGAGAAGGCCTCTCTGAGGAGGTGACCTAAGCTAGGACATGAATGACAACAAGGGAACCCACTGTGCAAAGAACAGGAGGAAGTGAGTCCAGACAGAAGGAAGGGCTGGTGCCAAGGCCCTGAGGTGAGAACAAGCTTAGGTGCTTGATAAACAGAGCAAAGGCCCGAGGCTGGAGCGTAGCAAGAGAGGGGAGAGTGGTAGGAGGCAGGGCAAAGGGGCATGGGGTGGGAGAGGGGGGCCAGGTAAAACCTTTTCTTTTTTTTTTAAGTGCAATGGGGAGAGACCAGAGGGGGTTCAAGAAAAGGAATGGCATGTCCTTATTTGACTCTGAGGCTATACGGCTGGCCATGTGCGGTGAATGCATTGTAGGGAGGCAACTGCCATTGTCCAGGCAAGAGGTGATGGTGGTGGGGAGGCTGGACCTCGGACTCCATGAGAGCCATCTCTGAGGGGGTTTCTGTTTCTTGCAACCAAATATGTGCTGATGATGACCCAGGGCTCCTCATGCCACACCTCTGTTTCCCCACTGTGCTCTGATGTCCTCAGTGAAATTAGCAAAACCTTCCTTTCATACATCTTACTTCTTTTATTCCTTGTCTGAACCTTCCTTTCTCCCTTCTGTGTCCAGCACCCTCATAATAATCTCTCTCTTCTCGGGGCCCACCTTGGCCTGATGTCTGACAAAACCCCTCACAATCCCTAGTTTTCCCCTTCTTCCTTCAAAACTTACCTGTCCTTCATCCATTCTTTTGAGAGGCTAGGCTGATAAATGTAATCTTTCTGGTATTTCTTCCAGATAACACTGGAATTTTATGGTGATTTTTGTTGCCTTCAGACCAAGCAGGTATTTGCTGAATGTTTCCATTCGCTGAGCTCTGTGCTGGGTCCTTTTGTGTGTTTCAATCCCCTTTGATTCTTACAAACATCTAGGAAAGTAGACCCCCCTTACTCCCACTTTATAGAGGACAGAGAGGCTCAGAACATCTGCTCCCTTTTCTTGCAATGAATTATGGGAATATCAGGCTAGGTCCATGAGAACAAATGATCTTGTTTTGATGCCCCTCAAGGCTGACTGGAGAATGACATATAAATGCTTATGAAAAGTACCCTCTGGAACTTATCTGGTTTCCCTGAAAAACTAGTAGGCATTTTCAAATGCAGCCAGACTCATGTCCCCCGAGGCTTTTTCTCTCTTTGCTTTCTGTGCTGGAAAGGGCTGGTGTGAGGTTCCTGGGTTTGCTGTCTGAGTGAGCAAGAATGTTTTATGGAGCTGCAGCTTTAGAAGCATCAGCTCGGGCAGGGGCTGTGCAGCTGACCTCCCCTGCAGCGATCACTCCCCATTTTTTCTCCAAGCTTCCTCTTCCATGTGGTCGGGGCCATGAGAGGGGCTGTGGGTGAATGGGCAGCCTGAATTTCTTCCTGCTCCATTTCTTTGCAGTGTCCTGGGTGAGATGACGGTGCAAGGCTCAGTGAACTCTAGGCATCTGGCCCAGAGGAAGAAAACCTTTGATCCAGGAAATAAATGGCTGGCAAAAATGATGCCCCCTTTCATTCATTCATTCATTCATTCAATCATTTATTCATCCACTATTTATTTGGTATTTATCCTGTGCCAGACCCTGTGTTAAGGACATAAGAGAGAGATGTGGTCCCCTGTCCCTAGGAACTGATATCTGGATGTAGCCAGCATCTCTGACACTCCTCTTTTGGGATGATGGTCTAGTCTAGGTCCTTCTAACCTTGTTCATGGACAGCAGCATCTGGAAGGCATGGGGTACCTTAGAGAATCCCATTCACTACTGACATGAACCATTTGTGGTAACTAAACCTGCAATTTAGGGTGGTCAGATGTCTCCCTCCCCTCATGCTGGGCATCACGGTGGAAGGAGACAGGCTGTTGCAGTGCCTGAATCATGTGCACTGGGGCCAGAGAAGAGGAGGGTCCAACTGCATCCAGAGGAATCAGGAAAGGCTCTTGAGAGTGCAGACAGGTGCCCTTTGCTGGGCCCAAACAAGCCCTTAAGTGTGTGTTTGGCACAAACGCAGTGCTTGAAGGTGTGGGGTCTGACCTAGGACAGGTGTAGACTGAGTCCCTGCTTGGTTATGTGGTGATGTATGAGTCTGAACAAATATCTTACTCTGTCTGAGCCTGAGTCTTCTCATCTGGGACATGGAGATCAATCCTAGGATTTACTCTCCAGAGATGCTGTAAGTATTTGGCAATATTCTACATGTAAGGAAGTTAGCTGAGGTCTTGGGAAAATGCTGTTATCATCCTTCATAAATTCTGGGGGGACTACCAGGGATCAGAAAAGAGGACCCTCAGTCTGGACTGGTGTAATCATAGAGGTCTCCCTGAAGGAGGTGAATTTCAAATCTCGAAGCTTGGCAAGAGAAGGGAGGGTGTCACTTTTGTGTCCTTCTGTATCCCTAGCATCTAGCATGTAAGTCTGACCTCGTCTTAACATTTGTTGAGTGAATAAATGAATGACCAACCAGGACTTTGAAGGAGCATAGAGGGTGCATGTATCCAAAAATGGGATCAAATTATATATACAATCTTGTAGTCTTTTTTTTTTTTAAGTATCAAGATTACATCTTTTCAGGGTTCCGTCAAAACTGTCCCAGTGTGGGGCTGCTTCATGGCCACTGGTATGGACTATACCACAGTTTATTCAAATGACTCTCCCATTGCTGGACATTCGGGTTGTTTCCAATCTGTCATTATTATAAGCAATGCTGTGATACTAAATCTCTGTGTATATGTCTGATTATGTCCTTAGATTAGATTCCCAAAGAGAGTCTAATGGGTCAGATGGTAAGTGTGTATAATTGTTAAGGTTTGGACACGTAGTGCTGGATCACCCTCCAGGAAGGCTGTGACAGTTTACTCCCCCCTGCCAGCTAACCTGACTGCTACTCTGCGGCCCCACACTCCGGTCCCTCTCCATCTCTGCGCCACTCTGTGTTGCCTCACCTGCTTAGCCCAATGGGATTCGTGGGGAGAGCTAGCCTCTCCTTTTTCAAGCCTGCTGGATATCTGTCGTGTCACATCAGGATTACATAAGGGCGATGTTGAGAAATCTCCTTGGAGGAAAGATGGTCCCCCGATGTTGGAGTGAGGACTGGAGTAGGGAGGGAGAAATGCTTGGGGCACTGAGAGGTTGGGCATGTGGCGCACCCCCTGCCACCTGCCGCCCACCCACTTCCCAGGTCTCCTGTAGAGATAACTTGTTGCTCCTCTCTCTGCCACCATGTGTCACAGAAATATATATCTTCCCTCCAGTATGCTTTTCATGGCTCTCTCATAGCGGTTACCACTCTGTTTTGTCATTTGGAGGTCTCTTTTCTATCTCTCCCGTTGGCCTGTAGCATGGAGGGGTGCA
Organism: Callorhinus ursinus; assembly: GCF_003265705.2. Lineage (NCBI taxonomy): Eukaryota > Metazoa > Chordata > Mammalia > Carnivora > Otariidae > Callorhinus > Callorhinus ursinus. Next base: position 8,428,678 of record NW_027397103.1, on the reverse strand, counting down.
GTCTTACTCATGTCACGGTTTCCCCAGCATCTGGCAGAGGGTAATGATAATAATCATAATAGGAATAACACCTCATGTGTTGAGCGTTTACTATGTGCCAGCACTTTGTGGGCTATACCAAGCCCTTCACATATTTTATCTCTTTGAATGGTCCCATAAACTAATGATGTAGGTATTACTCTTACAGACAAGGATGCTAAGGCTCAGAGAGGTGAAGTGACTTGCCCAAGGTCACACAGCCAGTGAGTAGACGAGGTGAGATTCCAAGCTAACTCCCTTTCAACCATTCTTCTAGGAGCTTGGTGAGTAGCTAAGCCACTAAATGAGGAGTCACCTCTCCCTTTGCCCCCTCCCCAACATGAGCTAATGACTAGGACTTGTTGACCGATGCCTGGCAGAATTGAGGAATTTGGCTTGTTCATTTCAGGGAAAAGCCAGAGGGTCTTTCTGGAAGAGTGCTTTGAAAGACCCAATAGGAAATAGCTCTGACCTCCCCTCCTCCAGTCACATGCCTGTCATCCCTTTATTATAGATTCATTCCTTTTCCATCACAGCTTAAAGCTACTTTTGGAAATGTCAGCCTCCTCCATCCTGAATGCCTTGATGGGCGTCCCGTCTGCAGAGCTTTTTTCTCAAATGGCTCTTCCTCACTCTACTCTTTTTTCCCACTTGCCCAAATTCAACCAGTTCAAATCTTACTCCTCAGGCGGGTGTCCTGGCTTCTCCCAACTTGCTCAGCCCTTTTCCTGTGGCTAGCAACTCTGGCATTGATCATCTGAGATGATGACCTGGCCCAGGTCTTCCTAAAATTGTTCATTTTGAAGACATGGGGCTCCTTGCAGGATCCCACGAACCACTGACATATGCCATTTATAACTAACCATGCAATTTCAGGTGGTCAGATTCCCCGTGTCTGAGACTGAAGATAAAAGAAACAGGCATCAAATGTTCTAAGAATAATTCACTTATTCAACATGGACCAGACATCAAGTTTGTTCTGGGCCCCGAGAACTCAGAGATGCACGAGACTGAGCTGTGTTCTTGGAATATTCAGTGCGATGGGAGAGCCAGTCATGTGGGCTGGACCCTGGGAGAGGGTTGGCTGGATTGTAGGAGCTCAGATGAGGGACACACATATCGTCTCTCTTCAGTTACTGCTAGTTATTTATTCTTTATAGACCAGAAGCAGATTCTGAAGGGGACCTGGGACAGGGAAGATCCTGCATTCTTCCTTCATTTTCTTGGCATAAGACTTTGCTTCTGGACTTACTGGAATGACTGAAGCGGCCCTCTGAGAGATGCAGTTACTACAGGGAGGGGAGTTAAGTGAACCCAACACACCCAGAGGGCTGACTTCAGGGCAGATAATGCCATTGAGGTGTTGAAATAAAAGAGAAAAGCAAACTTATTTTTGCCCTACATTCTACATACTTAAGTACGTTTATAGACAAGAAAATGTTAGGTCGCTACTGGAAGGGGGAATACAATTTTTTTCTGATGCACTTTAAAATAAACGTGCAACACTCAGACCTTAAAAAAATATGTACCCACAGACCGCCTCACATCATCTTTCGTATTTCAGCCCCACATTGTATCACCCTGGGGAAAATGCATCTCGTCAATAACAATCATCATCACAACAGTGAAAGTAATAAAGATGATTTGCAGAGGGCTTCCTATATCCCAGGCACCGTTCTAAGTGCTTTTACGTATATTTGCTCATGTGATCCTAATGACAGCCATGTGAAGCGGTACAGTTATTATCCCCCACGTTACAGATGGGGACACGGGCACAGAGAGGTTTAGCAACTCGGAACCCAGGCAGCCTTACCCTAAAACCTGGCCTTTTGACCATTTCGTCACTCTGCCTCTGCCAATGGCCTTTTCCCAGCACCTCCGGTCGTTTGGGGCTAGATGCTTAACTAGACTCTGCAGGGAGGAGAAGGACCCTTGTTTATATCAGTTAGCTCAATGAAACGTCCTGGCCACACAGGTAGGTAGGTGGGGAAGGGATTGTAGTTCCATTTTAGAGTCAAGGAAACTGAGGCACAGAGCGTGCAGATGACATGCCCAAGGTCACACAGCTGGTGAATGGGAGAGCCAAGAACCAAGCCCAGAGCACTGGAAGGCAACCCCAGCCTTATTTGCTTTGGCAGCGCCTTGCCTGGTAACACCAAACTGACTGATGAATAACTAATACTTGTTGACTTGTCATAAAAACTTGTCCCGCCAAGTCCTGCAGCATCTTATCTGTAATTACCCTCTTTTCTCCTAAGGGAGCTAACGGGCCTCCCCAAGACTTGCCTCTTTCTCGATGGGAAGGGATTTTTTTTTTTTTAAGATTTTATTTATTCATTTGAGAGACAGAGGGAGCTGGAGTGGGGAGGGGGTGGCGGGGAAGAAGGAGAGGGAGACGCATACTCCCCGCTGAGCAGGGAGCCATATGCAGGACTCAGTCCCAGGACCCCAAGATCATGACCTGAGCGGAAGGCAGATGCTTAACCGACTGAGCCACCCAGGCGCCCCTTGGTGGGAAGCGATCTGTCGGAGAACTTAAGCTGGTCTCAGGGACCCAGCAATTCTCTCTTTTTTTCTTACTCTTCCTGACTCTGCTCCATTTACTTGTTTTGTCTCTGACTGATCCCCAGTGATGAGTTGTGCTCCTGGAAAGCTGCCCTGTGACATTTCTTCCCTTTTGTGTTCCTGATGATAGCATTTCCCCAGAGGCTCTCAAAGAGAAGGAGGGAGTGGAGGAGGCAATGCGTGCCCCGCAGTGCCATCCGGCCACAGAGCCTGGTGGTCCAGCTAAAGCTTTGAGCTCTAGTCCTTTCTGTTGTAGGGCCTCCGTCTGTGTGCACGCGTGTGCAGAGGCATGTGTGCACGCGCACGCGCGCACACACACACACACACACACACACACACACACACACACACACACTGTATGGTTTAGAACAACTGTAAAATGATGGAAGTACCGGTTCCTCTGGCCCAGAGGGAGCTCAGTCGAGATTGCTAAGGCTGATTTGGGGGCTTCTCATTGTGGGTTCCCTGGCAGATGCACCCTATTGGTTTCCTTTGGCTGCTATAACACGGAACAACAAAGTGAGTGGCTTAACACAACACGGATTTATTATCTTATAGCTCTGGAGGTCCTAAAATCAAAGTGTTGGCAGGGCTATGCTCCTTTTGGAGGCTCTAGGGGAAGATCCGTTTCCCTGGCCTTTCCAGCTTGGAGAGGCCGCCCTCATTCCTTGGCTTGCAGCCCCTTCCTCCATCATCAGGGCCAGCACTGTAGCATCTTCATCTCTCTGTCTCTCAATCCTACACTCCGACATCACCACCCCCCTCACCCTCCTTCTCCCTTTTCCCTTTGTGAGGATTCTTGTGATTACCTTGCGCCCACCCATTGTGCCAATCCAGGAATCCTCCATCTCAAGATCCTTAACTTCCTCATATCTGTCAAGTCCCATTTGCCATATAAGGCAATATATTGACCACTTCTGAGGATTAGGACGTGGACCTCTTTGGGGGCCATTATTCTGCCCCATTTGCCAAGTGAAATGGGAGCATTCTTTCTGTGCTACCTCTGTACCCATCTCCGTGGGAGACAGTACATCACACTGGGGCCTGAAACTATTGAGATTCACACCCTGAGCTTCCCCCTCTTTGTAGTTCTGTGTTAGCTTGGGCAGGTCACCTGACCTCTCTGGGCCTAATTTCCTCATCTTTAAGATGGGTAAAATTTCATTGTGCTAAGTTAAGTCATGAATAGCATTGAAGTAATACAGCATGTCACTGGGTGAATAATAAACACCAAAAATAAATGGGAGTGACAGTTATAATTAGGGATGCCATATAGCATGATAGTTACAAACTCGGAGGGTTTGTTGTGCAATCCCAGTTGCACTACTTATGAATGAAATGGCCTCGGGCTAGTTGCTTTAGGCATTTGAGTCTCAGTGTTCTCATTTGTAAAATGGAAATAAAATGATTACCATTTGAACACATAGGGTTGTTGTGAGGATGAAATAATGATAACGTGCAAAATGAGTCACCCAGAACATAATGGGTGGCTTCTGTGCTTGTAGTTAAAACCATCACCAGCATTGCCCATCCTCCCTGGGGGTAACCGAGAGACTTAGTAGGCTGCCTCTGGCCTCAGCAGAGCAAGGACAGGACGGGGCAACTTGCTGAATCCAAGGCCCTGAGAAATCCCACAGCACTCCTCCATCCTTGAGAGGATCAGAGCCTGGCTGGGCTGAGCCTTGAGGTGTCTGGTTTCGAGGTATCTCCCTGCTGCAGAGCTGTTGGAGCTTACAGGAGCAGCCCGTTCTTTGAACTAAGAGCTCTCCAGGAGCTCCCAGGACAGAACCAGGGTTTAGAGATGGTGACCAGGACAGTGCAGAGGGTGGGGCAAAATCCCCAGAGAAGGTGGGGCTGGTTCCTAGATGGCGTGGTCATCAGGGACGGTGCAGAGCTTTGGTTTCAACCATATTATCATTTTTAAATTTTGCTGCAAAGCCCTGTTTCAATGAAGGCTTGGGCAGATGCCCAGTATGCAAAACACTTAAAAGCACAGCTGTTCTGGTTGAAACCAGGATGTGTGTGTGGGGGGGGCAACTCAGGCCTCCTTTTCACTTTACCAGGGGCCTCTAGGGGGCCCAAATTGAGGCAGAAAACTAACAGGGTGGCAAAAACAGAGGCCTTGGAGTCAGACAGACCTGGGATTGCATCCCTGCCTCTGCCACTATCTAGCTGTGAACTTTGGGGTTTCATTTCACATGCTTGAGCCTCAGTCTTCTCATCTGAAAATGGGACCATAAATAGCAACCACCTCAAGCACTTGTGCAAACTGGAGATAGTAAGTGTCAAGTGCCTAGCATAGCGCACAGCAGGTGTCTAGGCATTTAGCAGGTGGTAGCTATTTTGATTTCCTAAGGGAGATCTGGATTAGAGACAGACCCTTTTAGAACGTGTGCCTAAGCCTGGAAGCTGTGCTGTGGGGTAGATGTTCCTTGGGACTAGGAGCCAAAAGACCTGGGAAATATTGGGTCCTCATTCTACCACCAGCTCCTCTGTGACTTTAATCCCTATCTCCCTGAATCACTCTAGATGTTTATTGCCTACTATGTACCAGGCAGTGTCCTAGGGGCTGGAACATAGGCCCTGGCACCTGAAAGGCCTAAGTTCCGGACTCAACTCTGCCACTTCCTAGCTCTTTGGCTGTGAGCAACTCACTGCCCCTCTCTGGTCCTCACTTTCTCCATGTGTAAAGTGAGAGGATTGAACTTGTGTCATAGGGTCTTCCCAGAAACGATCCAATGAGATCCTGCCAAAAAAAATTGTAGAACGTATTTGAACTTTACTCTCAGAGAGAGACATTCTGAGCCATGGGCTTCAGCATCATACAACCCTGGGTTTGAATTCTTTGTCTGCCACTTACTGCAAGGGACTTAATTTCTTGAGGCTCAGTTTCCTCATCTGTAAAATGGAAGTAATAATAGTCTCGTCAAAGGGTCATGGCGAGGATTGAAGGAGCTGGTACATATAAAGTTTGCAGGAGAATAGCTGGGGCAGAGTCAATTCCCAATAAATGATAGCTGCCATCGCCACTGCCACCACCATAACCATTGCCATCATCACCATCATTGTGATCACAATGACCATGAACATCTATAAAGTGAAGCTCTAAATGATCGCTAAGACCCTGCCATTTTAAGTCCTACTTTTCCAGGGGAGAATTAAGTGACAAATGTAGTAGCTCGCTCTGGGCCATGTGAGTGGGACACTTTAGAGGAGGGTCCCCAGTAGAGAGAGTTCTCCTTTACTTTTCAGGTCTAATCAGATCTTGGTCTACTTGAAATTTCCTTTCCTTTTCCCATAGTAAGCAAGAACAGGACCCTTGAGATCTGGAACACTGGAAGCTATGGGAATTAACGTCTCTTTGTATATTTCTTCTTTTCATGGTTTTATTTTCTTGTTCATACAGTGATTTCACTTCAGATCTTTTGGGGGTGGGTCTTTGGCCGAGGCGCAATTGTCTGATTTAGACCTCCTATAATGTCCCAACTTCATCCCTCTCACACCACATGCTGAAAGGTGAGGCTTGGTGCATACCATCCTGGGTTGGCTATCAATTCCTTTCTCCTTCTGTCAAAACATTTGAATTGTAGGAGGTTATGATATCCTAGCAGCCCACAACTTTGGTGTTCTTATTGTTGCTTTTTATGTTTAGGAAAATTGGATAGTCATATCCTCATTTTACATTTGGGACTTGGAGACATTAAGTGACTTTTCCAAGGTTGTATGGGGGCCAGAACTGGTTCCCAGAAATCTGTCAAATGCTTATTCAACTAAGCCCCTTAGAAATTTATGTTCGTTAAGCCTTTCATGCTCTGAATTCTGAGGCACTCAAGATACAGGTCAGAAATCTGAAGCAATGTGAGTGAGGCCAAGTCAGCTGGGCTGAGTTTTGGGGGCAAAAACCACTTGGAGCCTCCCACACTGGGGTCAGACTCTTCCCAGCAGAGAGGAACAGTGAAGGTCTGGGGGTGTGTGTGGGAAAGGGGCTGTGAACGCACAGCTCCTGGCTCTGAGAGTGAGCGACAATATTAGAACAAGTGTGTGGTAGGTAGGCTGTCACTGACTTCACTGTGTGATGTCGAGAAGTCCCGTCCCCCGCCCCCCGCTTCACTACTCCCCCTTCTTTGCTCAAACCATCCAATAACTTAACTTCGCTGCCTGAAGGTTCACTTCCCGCCCATCCCTCCGCCGCCCGCCGCATCTTAGCGCTGTCCGCGGTGCTGATCGCCAATCTCTTGATTGCTGTTTCCACCAGCGGAGATCTCTGGTGCGCCCGACCTCTCCTCCTGGCCTCCCACCTCTCTTTCTCCAGGCACCTCACACATAAATCACGGGTGGGAGGCCGGCTTGGTTCCCCCTGCGCCGGGAAGCTGCTGCCCCCTCCCTTGCTCACACGGGGTTTTGCAGCAGTGGTGGCCGCTGCCACTGATTCGGGCACTGGGGAAGCAATTGATTCGTCTACTGCCAGCAACCTGGAGTTGCCTACGGGGACGCGGACAGACAACAGAGAGAAAGAGAAAGAAAGAGAGAGGAAGGGGGTGGGGGGAGAGGAAAAACCTTCTTCATCCATGTGGAGGGCGGTCTGAGGGAGCCACTGTCTTTGCCTTGTCCACAGACTGGTCTGAGTTTTCTCTTCTTCTGGCAGTGGTATTTCTTTTCGTCTTGGTCCTGCATGATTTAGGGGTAGTTGCTGTGTGTGTGTGTGTGTGTGTGTGTGTGTGTGTGTGTGTGTGCACGCGCGCCCGTGCCTGTGTGCATGCCGGCGCTTTGATTTTATTTTGGGAAGAGTAGGGGAATCAGATGAACTATTTTCTTTCAGGCACCTCCACTGAGCTTTCAAACCAAGTCATTGGGAGTTAGTGTCTTCCCACCCCGGAAGGGAAGGGAGGAGTTGGCAAGAATTTGGCTCACCCATTCCGTCTGCAGTCCTCTGGTGTGGAGGTAAGTGCTATTCTTCTAAATTGTGTAAATGGGCTAAGGGTATTGAGATCCCAGTTGGGATAAGGTGTGTACATGAGCTGGTGGGATAGAGGGTAGGTGGGGGGGAGGGATGTCGAGGAATGACCACATTTATTTGCCCACATTCCGCAGTGTTTGATCGCCTAAGCGGCACCCTAAAGCTAAATGAGATTTCGGCTCAGTGCCCGGGGAGGGGGTAAAATATGCTCCTGTTTTAGGCAATGCGATCAAATTTGTGGCTTCTGCCCAATTTACCCTCTCCCTTGCAGCAGAAGCTGTTGAAAGTAGCCAGCAGTTCTCAGAGTGGATTAACCCTTCATGGGCTGGCCAGCCTGCATGGAGGGTCTCTGGATGTTCTGCTCTGTGGGTGGGCACCTTGGCCCTGGATGAGAGAGGGTCAGCTGAGGCTGAAAGGTTAACCCTTGCTGAGGGTCACCTAGGCATGCCAGGCGAGGCTTACATAGGACAGGGCTCAGACTGTACCATCTTCCAGGTATAGCTGAGTGATTCAAGTGTAGTGATTTTTGCAAGCTTGACTGTTCTAAGCTTCTTGAGATGGGAGATCTGGGAGCCATGAAAGGACCACATTTTGCTTGGAATGAGTGGTCAGGCAGCCCAGAGGGGAGCAGGCAGCAGCCTGCTGAGCAGACGATGTTTTATTTTCACAGGTGGTGCAACCTGTAAGTGATTGTATGGGTGGTGCATCCCTACACCAGCCTGGGGGACTCCATCCTGAGCCTGTCTCAGAGTAGACAAAGAAGGGAACAGAGTTTGTTCAGATTCTGGGGAAGGACCCCAGTTTCCGGCTTTGGATCTGTTCCAGGGCAGACCAAACCCCGCTCTGGTTTCTTTCTCTGAGATCCCGATGGGATAAGCTTGCACCAACCTGTTAGTGAGTGGGAAGTCGAGGTTTCTTGTCACTGAATCCAAAAACTCACCTTTAATTTTAAAACGCCTTTGCTGCTAATCTATGACCCGTCAAAAGGAGATTTCTCTTTGTTTTCTGTTTTGATTACATCTACCTTTCTGGAAATGAATGTCCTTATTTTTAGCATCTTCACAGTTATCTCAGGGACCACTTCAGTCTTCTGCACCCCCAAGGATTTCTCTGTAGGATCTTGTTCTTGGAGGTGGGAGGAATAAACATCAGCCCCAGAGACTGGCAAGCCTGAAATGTAAGCAGGGCCCACTCAATCATTTTCTCGGGTCCCGGAGCCAAGTGGGGATGCCGAAATCCCGGGGCATGTGCCTGCTCAGGGAGAGCATGTGAAGCAGAGGGGGTGGGCTGCTTGGTGGTTAGTGTCAAAGACGGAGTCCTCAAAATCCCACGCTTTTCTCACTGGGTGACCTTGAGGATTCTCAAACTAAGTTGCCTTAGTTTCCTCCCTGGGAAGCCTCAAGTAGGAATGACTGACATGCAGAAATTTGGTTCAGATAAGAAGCCACGAGATCTGGCCGTGGGTGAAATTTAAAATATTGAACTTTGGCATTCACTGGTCAAACTGGATGGCTGGGGCCCTGGAGTGCTCTTAGGAGTTCTCTATTGTGCTAAGTGTTAACCCTTTAATTGCTGGATTGTGGCGGTGGGGGGGTGGTACTAGGAGAGTAGCGGGGAGCCCCAGGGGCCTCAGTGCAACATCACCATCTGGTACAAGAGTGTTTCATTGTTTTAACAACTGGTTCAGCCATGCAGAGCATGCATGCTAGCCCAGCTGAGGTTGCTGGGGCTGGGTTGTTAACATGTGGGTGCTTTGAAAACATCTCCTTGCTGCTTCTCAGCCTTACTTCCTTGGGGGTGGCTAAGATCCAAAAGGCTGCCCTCCCTCCTCCCCCATCACTTTTGAAATGGTGCATTGTGGTGCACCAGGGAGAGGGAAACAGAAGCTTCTGGAAGGAGGCTTGGGCTTGGACCAGGGGACCTGGGTTCCGGCCCCAGCTCTGCCTCCCCTTTCTGGGCCTCAGTTTCCCTGTGTGTGCAATGAGGCAGATGGTCTAGGTGACTCCGGGTCCCCTTCCAGCTCAGGTTCTGTGACTGTGTGATAGGAGTGTGTGTGCAGGCATGCTTCTAGGAAGGATGTGTACTGTGTTTGGGAATTTATCATGAGTGCTGAGGAGGCCTGTTTGGGGTGAGTCAGGACTGGGGGTCTCTTGTGAGAACTTTGCTAAGTTCCTAGAATCCTGTGCTCAGCTGGAGAGGGGTCTGCTTTATTCGTGGCCTCAGATACATAGCCATACAGATATAGTAGCATTTGAAGGCTCTATAGAGACTTATCCCAGGGGTGGCAGCAAGGACCCCTTTGAGAACCTCCACTCTGAAAAGATGCGTATCCACACAAACACACAATACCCAGGGACTCGTGGACCCTCCCTAATGCTCATCTGAGCACCTCAAGTTCAGAACCTCTGATCTAGTCTGACACCTTCAGGGGGGCCCAGAGAGGGAAAGCAACTTATCTAAGACCACACAGTACATCATGGCCGAGCGACATACACATCTGCTGTCATGAAGACAAGGCATCATCCCTTTCCTCCTTGCTCAGGCAGCCCCCACTCTCCCCACCCAGCTGGTACAGAGGGAGGACATTCTGCGGTGTCTCTCTAGCCAGTGCTGGTGATTGGGAAGCATAGCTGTGGAGACAAATGTGGGCATTTCCTTTCTCACTGGTGGGAGAGATGCAGCCCCCGGAGGCTCTGCAATTCTAAAAGGTGGCCTGGGAAGACTCACCAGCTGGCTCTCCCTCTCCGCCTTTCCTCCTATAGCTCGTATACATTCAGGCCACCTGTCCAAGGCTATGAGTTCTTGTCGGGTGGCTGTGCTGGGCATTTATTTGTAGGATGTGGTATTTACTCTTTATTTACCCCCCCACACGTGGGTCATAGAGAGTTTGTGACTTTCTACTAAAAACCATCATGACATTCAGTCCCATCTCCTGTTCTTTATCCCCTTTGAGTGGGGAGCTGGTCGTAAAGGCAGATGAATCAGGAGTTGATGTGAAGACCACGAGAAGCAAACAGTATGGTAGATTTCTGTTAAGGGCTGAGGCTGTAACCTGGGATAGAAAGATATCTGGGACCCAGTAGTTGTAGGCTAGAGCCAACAAACTTAAATTATTCAGCTGCCACCCAGGATGGAGCTCCCCTTATGCTGGGACTGTGAAGGAGTTACCACAGAAATGGGCCCCTCCCCTTCCTGTTCTCCACCCCCTTCTGCCTTCTTAACCAGCTGTCTGAGGGGCTGCAGTGTGGGACTCTGGGAGAAGCCAAACCTGAGTTCAGTTGTGACTCCAGCGCTTCCTTGCTGTGTGACTTCAGGCAAGACCCTTAACCTCTCTGAGCCTCAATTTCCTCAGTTAAGTATATTAAGGTAGTATGGCATGGAAATAGATCTCTTGGGTTTAGATCCTTCCAGTTGGGTCACTTCACTTCTCTGAGGCTCAGTTTTCCCTTTGTAAAGTTGAAGATACTAAAGGATTTAGGAAAACTTTGAGTTAATGCTTGCAAAGTACTTAGTACTGAGCCTGGGGGGAGTAAGTAAGCAACATACATTAGCCACGGGGATGATGTTGGTGTTGGTAACAGTGAAGTCACCCTGGACTGAAACAAGATTGGGGGAAGGTAGAGGAAGGTGAATCCTGTGGGCCAGCTCTGCAGCTTTGGGGCCCAGGAGAGAGAAGACAGGGCCTGGAGACAGGAGACTTCTGGTCCCACTTTTTCCCTCTGTGGTGCTTGTGCAGTTGGTGGTGGTCCCCGGAACCTCAGTTTCTGCATCTGTGAAATGGGCATCATGGTCTCCTTTCCTCGAAGCCCATTGAAGCCCTGAGGAAGCAGACCCTCGTGAGTGTGGTGGTCAGGCCCTGGAGGACGGGATCTGGGAGAAGCCCTACCAATTCTTCTGTCTTTTGTTCCTCCACATCCTTGGGAGGTTTTTGCTGAATCATTCCAACTCACCAGCTCAGAGCCCGTGAGTTTTTTCTAGGAGACCTGAGCTTTCCCTGCCATGGTGCTAGTGCCTAGGGCTTTGGAGGTGCCACAGGCAAGATCCTAAAGGGTCAAGGCTGTGCATCTCAATTTGTAAAGTCAAGGTTAGCACACGGCACTTGTTTAGCGGTGACCTGCATGCACACAGGGATAAATGAGTGGAACCTCGGTTGACTAGTGGACAGGTCAATTCGAGGAGGTGCCTTGGACCTATGATCCAGCCCGAGGTCTGCATACAGTAGGCACTTAGTGTTGGTTGGTTCTGATGAGTCATTGGTGCCGAGTTTAGAAGGACTTGGCTTTCATCTTGGATCTGTTACAGGTAAGGCTGGGCCTTTCTCTCCTCCTGCCAGAGCATCTTTGACACTCATGTACCATGTACTTCTTGAGTACTTACAGTACACCTGGCACCATGGTGGGTATTGGGAATAAAATGGTGACAAAGACACCATCTCTTTTGGGACTTAGATTAAGTAAGTGGCTGCCTACAACATGTAAGCTTCGGGGGGTGGTACACAGAGAGGGCTTCCTTAGTCACCCTTTTTGGGGGTGTTTTCACTTAACTCAATGACATCTGAAACTCCATTATTAAAGCTTTGTTTTTTTGTCTGAAGGCCTTGCTCTTGGACAAAGAGCAGATGCTTCGGATGGGATAACACATCTGGCCTTATTAGTCATTTATGCTTTACTGAGGAGGAGTTGGAAAATCCCTTCCAAAAAGTGAGGGGAGAGCTGTTTTGGAGTGGGGAGTGGAGTCTGCGCACACTGAGCTTGCAGGTTAAAGAAGGGACAAAAGGCAGGAAAGGCACGTGTTGCTGGATTCACCTTCTGCTGGGGGTAGAAAGCTCTCGATGTCTAAGAGAATCCAGGATAGATTCTTGGGATATGCCTTAGACCCCCTCCAGCAGACACTCTGAGTGCGGGGCCTTGAGACTTGTGTTTTTACATACCTCCACTGCTATAGATAAAGGAGTGTTTTTGAAATGCAGAACACTTCTACAGGTGTTAGTTATAAGAGTTCTAGGTGTGTTGCAAGCCTCAGACTTTCTCCAAAGGTTCTCTCCCCCATTGCTCACCATTTCCCAAGGGGCTGAGCTGGGTAAGATTCAGGCCTGTTGCCTCCCCAGCGCCCACCATTTACTCTCTGCCCCTGAACCCGTTTCCCACAGGAGCGCAAGCTTGATCTAGCAGTGTTGACCCCATTCGCTGCTAACTTCTGAGCACCCCACGGGAGGGGGGCGGGTGCTTCTTTCTCAGGCAGGACCTAGGGACTTAGGCTACCAGATGGCTCCGGGGTGAGGCAGCGGGGATCAGCCAGCTTTCTAGCCTGGCCGGGCCTTCAGGGTTTGAGAGAATACAGCCGGTTCTTAGCCCAACTTGCTTTCCATCTGGGCCAAGGAAGTGTGAGCCTCAGCTGTACCAAGGTACTGGGCTGCCGAGTGCAATGGCACCGTGGTTTCCTTGAAGTCATTGTCTTGCTGTCATTAGTTTTAATGACATAACGCATGGTTAAATCTCATTGTAATGGAGTCGTGTCAGACTCTGGCTTAGTAATCCAGTTAGTGAGCAAGATAACATGCCTCAGGAAGCCGGGGGTTTTTGCCCACCCTTCTGCAATTAATCAACGAGAGGAAGACCATCTGACGGCATCATGATGATGTGTGGTTTGTGAAGGGTTTATTTGGAGAGCCAAGGGGGAAAGTCTCCTCATCTCTCAATATGATCTGAGTGAGTTCATTCAGTTGCCTTTTTCTTTCTTTTTTTCTTCCTTTCTTTCTCCTCTTTAATGCACCTACACAATGACAGGCAGCAACTTGTGAATGGAGACAGCTCTCAGTAAAGAACAGATTATGTAAGCATGTTCCGGTGCCAGCCGTTGATGGCGGGGTGGCGTTCCGGGGCTGCCGAGAGGAGAAATGATTTCTCGAAGTTTATCGGGAGGCCTTCCACACGAGGTGCTGCCAAAATAGCATCTGTGTGGTCCATTCTGGCCCTCAGCCTGCCCCTTGTTCCTGTCCCTGGCTACCTGTCAGCATTTTCCTTTGTCACTCTAGCGCTGCTGTGTCCCCAGATCTCTCTCTCTGGGTCTCTCTCCCACTTTGAATGCCCCTGTCCCCTTGCCCATCTCTCCCACCCTTCTAAAGTCCCTTGTCCCATCTCTCCTGTGTCCCTGCCTGTCTCTGTCCCTCCTTTCTTCTCCCCACTCTCTTGCCCCTGCCTCATCTCATGTTTCTCTCATCTGTGTAGATATACTGAGTGGCTTGTGAAGGGAAAGCATTTGTGAGCCCCCGAGACCCCGAGTAGGGTGACCAGCTGTCCCAGTTTGCTTGGAACAGAGAGGACTCTTCGCATGCCAGCCTCTCTGTGGTTCAAACTGGAAAAGGCTCGGGCAAACCAGGACGAGTCGGTCATCTTATCTCTATGTCAGATGCTTGGAATATTGAAGAGCTCTCCAAAGACCAGAGACGTGGCTTTCTGGGGGAGTTACCTGCTCTCCTACTCAGGGGGAGGGATGCAGTGGTCTCTGGAGCCCTCCCCAGCCTTCACGTTCTCCGTATGACTCTAGTCAGACCCTCTGCCTGGGTCTGCAGAGGCCAGTGGTCAGTCAGGGGCAGGGGGCTGGCTCCCTCCTCCCTCCCTGCCCCTTCCCCCTGGCAAGACTGACCACCCAGCTAGTCATTTGCTCATTTGTCACAAGAGGGGCTCAGTGAGAGATTGTAGATGGTTCTACGCCAGACGTTCTCACACTTGAGCCTGTGTCAGAATCCCCTGAAGGTTGGTTAAGGCAGGGTTTCTGATTCTAGTGGGACTAAGATGGGGCCCAGGAATTGGTGTGTCTAACACATTATTCCCAATGATGTAGTTACTGCTGCTCCAGGAACCCCACTTTGAGAACCGCTGCTTTTGACCAGTTCATTCCCGAATATGTATTGTTCGCTACCATGTGCCAGGCACTGCCGTAGGCACTGGGGATTCAGCAGTGAATGAGACAGAGTTCTGTAGCCCTCCTAGAGCTGACAGTCTAGTAGGGGACAAAGGCAGTAATTAAGTAAACACATCAACAAGATGATTTCAGGAAACGATATGACATGATAATGAAAGACAAGTGTTAGGTAAGGGGGGGCTAATTTAGTTATAAAAGGGGGGGCTAGGGGAAAACTTTGAGAGATGACAATGTTTGGATTGAAAGCTGAGTTTCTAGAAAGAGCCAGAACAATCCAGGCTGGGGGAACAGCAGTGCAGAGGCAGAGACAACCGTGGTGTCTTGAAGGAACAGCAAGACCAGCGTAAGAGGGGAAGTGGGGGGGGGGGGGGGGGGAGGGGGGCAGTGAGGGGGGTGAGGTGGGCGGGGGGCTGGGGGCTGGGGGCTGGGTCATGCAGGACTCCAGTGCAGGCGAGGAGTGTGGATTGTATTTTATTTTGGGGGAGGGTTCTCATCAGGAACGTGACATGATCTAATTCACAATCTCGGTCATAATCACTTTGGTTTGTTAGTGGAGAAAGGACTGCAGGAGGCAGGGGTGGAAGCCGGGAGACCAGAGAGTGGGGGCCCAGTGATGGGGCCGTGGACCAGGGAAGAAGGTGGTCAGATTTGGGTGTATTTTGCGGGATCACAGACAGGTCTTATGGAGGGATAAGATGTGGGGGTGCAGGAGGAACCAGGGCCCACTCCCGGGGAGACAGGACCTGTTCTTGGCATTGGTGCAGCACTTGTGATTCTGGGGATCACAGAAGGGGCCTTGGCTGCAACCAGGGGCCAGTGACTTAAGAAGCAAGGGCAATAGTGTGTGCCAAGCTCGGCGGGGGGCGGGGGGGGGGCTTTCAAGGAGATTGCAAATGCTCCTTCCATGCTCGCTAAAATGCACCATCCCTCTCTCCCCAGAGGAAAAGGCAGCAGCTCAGGGTTTTTTCTCTCATGAGCGGGGCTGAATTAATCTGCCAGTGCTAAGCAACATACTGGTAGGGGGTCTTTCTGCTGCTGTGTCAGGCGGGGATGTGGCCGAGTATTTCTCCCAAAGGTCTACAGATGGGGGAGCTCTTGGGAAGGGCTGCTAGGCAGGAGGGAAGACACGAGTTCCTGGCGTTGGCAGCATTCCCTCTGATCCTTAGAGACCTCCATGTTGTTCACCAGAGCTGGTGAGCCCCGGCCAGAGGGGGTCATCAGCATTGGCATGTCCCAGAAGCTCCACGCAAGATGACCCACCCCTAGAGGGGACATGCAAGGTACAGACCTATCACACAGCTCCTGCGCTTGTCACAAAGAGACCAGCTGGCCATTTCTTTAAATTTGTTTTTTTTCTGTTGTTTTTTCCCCCCCTTCAGGAGGGTTTATCTGGCTGGGACTTACGTATTCTCTGTCTTATCTGCAGGGGGTCTGGGCGCATGTCCTCTTCTGAACACTCCATGCCTCTTTGGAGAGCAGTCCCCAGGGAGAAATAAATAGTGCTCCCATGCTGGTGGCCAGGAGGGGGCTTTGCTTCTGATTATAGTGTGAAGAGAGCTGGCCTCCTTTGGAGCTTCTCAGGTTTCCACCCAGAACTCATCTGCTTTGTAGATGAGTGCGGAATTTTTGTTCTGGCCCAGGTGCGGAAAATGGAGTTCTTTTTCTCATTTCCTACGACAAGACCACCGTTGATCCCTAAAGGTTTCTTTCTCAGTTTTTCGTTATTTTTTCTCTTTATCCACATAGGCCATTCCCCTCCCCTCACAGGCAGCCCTTCTATCCTATTTAATGGACATCTCTTTTGTTTGTATATGCACCTTCAAAATATGGACTTTTAACTTATATAAACGGTATGTTCTATAAATCTTCCTGTTGCTCATTTTTTTTTTTACTCACCACCGTGTTTTTAAGATCCTTCCATATTACAAAACGTACATCTAGTCCTTTGCTTCCAATTGTTGCTATAGTCCCAGCCATAAATACCCCCACATTTAGTCCCAGCCATAAATACCCCATTCTCTTAGCCTGTTAGCTTCCTTCCAGTCACCTGGACTATATTGGGACTTTCTTGCACTAACCAGCTGGGATTCAGAACACAGAGACTTATTTTAATAAAGATTTAATAGTCATCGGGGAGGTGTGGGGAGAGGCTTCGCTGTTTAGCTGTTGATTGTTTGCTCAACAAACACTGAGCACCCACTCATGATGCCCTATGGGTAAAGAGAAGGAGGCAGTGGTGACATTGGTGGGGTTTGGAGCCCGGCACAGATATGAGTTTGAATCAGACTCTGATACCCACTGGCTGTGTGACCTTGGGCAAAGTGACTTTGCCCCTCTGAGCCTCAGTTTCTTCTTCTGTAAAATGGGGAGAATGATAGTATTCATTTGATGAGTTTGTTGAAAGTGAAGTGAGAGGCTGTATGTCATTGCTTTGTGTGATAAAACTTTTTTGGCACCCTGTGAGGAGGGTTGGATAGATGTTTATATCCCCTCCATGTTCTGATGTTCTGCTAGATCTACCGTGTGTGTGTGTTTGTGTGTGTGTGTGTGTGTGTGTGTGTGTGTGTGTGTGTGTGTGTGTTGGGGAACAGTTTCCTAGCTGAGGCCGAGACAGTGGCCACCCTGTTGAGTAGTTCTTTTCCCATCTATGTGGAGAGCCCCTGGTCCTGTTCCAGAGTCAGCCACACGAGCCGCCTCTGTGGGTCCCCAGGCCCAGGGTTTCTACTCTAACACTGACGTGGCCTCTGGAAATGGACTGGTGGCAGCAGAAAGGCTCCTGTTGGTCCTGAACATGGTCAGAGGGTAAAACACCGTAGAAACTGGTAGTGGGAGTCTTCAAGTGGCCAGAGAGCACCCCGCCGGCAAGGACCCCCTCAAGGCCCTGGGACTGAACAGACTCCAGCTCTGGAAAATTCTTCCTCTGGTTGTCATGGCAGTGGGTGTAGGATGGGAACCTTCATCCCCATGGGGCACCAAAAGGCTGAGATTTTGGGTTGACAGACTGTAGGGTGGCCTCAAGTCTCTATGCAGGGTGGTCTCTGATGCCCTGGGGTGGGACAGGGGGGCTCCCTACCTATTTATAGCATTTCATCATCCTCTTGCTAAGAAGACCCCTGAGCTAAGAGTATCTAGCTGGGTTCGAATCCTGGCCATACCATATAGTCGTTATGTCCCAGAGCTGCACTTTGATATGGGAGCAAACGAATTGGATCCTATCCACCAAGTCACAGAGCAGTGACAGGGGGCTTGACCTTGGGCTTTGCACTTACCTAAGTGCAGACCAGAACTCTGAGGCTATAGAGGACAGAGAGGTCTCAGTTCCCCAAATTCACACTGCTGGTCAAGGGGAGATTCAGGGACTCCAACCCAGATCCTTTGGACACCAAAGTCAAAGACAGAATTTTCGTAGCGAGGAAATGAACCTCCCAGGGACTCATTCTGCTCTGTAAAATGAGATAATCAATCACCACTTATTGTTCGGAGTTGTTGTGACGATCTAGCAGCTTAGAATTTCTTTCTTTAATAGGTAGCTCTGCAGAAATGGACTCTGTAGTCCTCAGATCCTCCTGGCTCGGATCTGGGGTCTTAAGCATGAATGTTACTCCGATGAAGGGCGGGAGGGCACGGATCGGTAGGAGGCCATAGCTCAGCGATTAGAGGTACAGCCGCCACCCCAGAGCTCCTTGCAATTCGAGCTGTGCAACTTGCCAGCCTGTGCCCTTGGGCAAGTTATTTGGTCTCTCTGGCCTCAGTTTACTCCCCTGTGAGATGGGAATAATAATGGTGCCTCCCTCACAGGGGCGCTGTGAGGACTCTATGACGTCATTCATACATGAAGCACCCGGAATAGCGCCCAGGACGTGGTACGTTGACGGCATAAACCTCAGCTGCTTATGATTACATAGAACTTTTTTTTTTAAGTTACTTCTAGAGTCAATGTTTTTTTACCATAGCCTCCCAAAAAGGAGGGTTAGAATTATGAATTCCATTTACAGATGAAGGAAGTAAGCCCCTTGGAGGTAAACTGATTTCCTGGGGATGACAATGGCCAAATCACAGAGCTCCAAAGCATAGCAGGTCCACCAGACCAATGACAAAGCATAAATCTGACAAAAAGTGACAAAATGACAGTCCCAGAGGCTGGAGAAAAGCAAACAGTGAATTCGGTGGCCTCAGGATCCTTCCCGATGGGTGCCAGCAGCTAGAACTGTCAGTACCTCCAGCGCTCAGGGACCCGCACAAAACGTTTTGCCAGATGTAAGTAATAATCTATTGGGAACTGGAATCAAGAAAACAAAAATCTCCTAGGGATGTAGATGAAATGATTGAATGTCCATGTATACATAATACATACTTCATTAATTGTATGACACATACTTAAGATAACATTTTATATAAAATAATCGATTAATTGATTTTTCCTCCTGCTGATATATATTTAGAAAATAACTAGCGAACCAGAAAAATAAGGAAAGTTTTATAACTTTAACAAAACTCATCTACTGCAGATAATTTTTGTTGAAGAATAGGAAAAGGAAGAGACACCATTTGGAGTTGCCTGGTGGTTGAAAAGTTCAGAAAGAATTTACTTGAACTATTTTGCTATGCAAAATAAATTGAGAGAATGAGAGGCGCTTGACAGTGTGGAAAAACATCTTGGATAGAAGACGCTTTCTGAGGAATCTTTGGTTGGGAAGATCCTTACCTTCTATTTGTTCACTTATAGCATTTGCCAGGCACTGTGCTCAGTGCTGGAATATAGTAGAAAATGATTTCGATTTGGTCCTTTCTCTCAAGGAGGTAGACATAAATCAGTAATCATGCATGTGGATCTTATATATATATATAAAATTAAAACCTGAGTGTACTGAAGAGGTCTATGAGAGAGCATCGCAAGGAAATCTGGGAGGGCTTCCCTGAGGAAGCGACATTGGACCTGAGAGATGAATAGGAGTTAACTGAGTAAAGCAAAGAGAAAAGAACAGTTATGGCAGTGAGAACAGCACGTGGAAGGGCCCTGAGGTAGCATTCAAGGCTCTGAATGAAAGCCAGCATGATCGGAGCACAAGCTTGGGGGAGCCCAGTGTGAGATGAGGCTGGTGGTACCTGCAGGGCTATGGTGTGGCAACTTGTCTTTATTCTGAGAGAGGTTTGGAGAGAAACTCTGTTTTCAAAAGCGGATGACCTGATCTGATCCGTTTTATAAAGTTAGCTGCGGCACAGGATTCACATCCAGGGGAGGACGTGGAGCGATTTGACAAATACTCTTGAACTGATGCACAGAGAGCTTTGTGTATGGGCCCAGCCCCCTGTGCCCTAGCCTCTTTACAGCACCAACCCCCTGGAAGGGGGGAGGGCAGTGCAACCCCAACCAGGGAGAGATTTTGTTCTGCGGTGAATGGTGAATCGTGGTGTGGGGCTCCTCCCTGAAAATCTGGAGAGAGGGGGTAGGGATAGTTTCTAGTCCACCTGGGTTGAAATCCCAGCCCTGCTGCCCTGGGACTCTGAGCAAGTTACTAAATCTCCCTGTACCTCAGTTTCCTCATCTGGAAAATGGGGCTAGCAATCACATCGACCTCACTGGATTTTCTTGGGGATTTAATGATTCCATATATATCATCTTTGCTTGGACCGGCATGGCACATGAGAGAGGCTCAATAAACCTTAGTTATTACCATCTTCATGGCGATGATCACGGTGATGACAATGAAATCTCAGAGCTCAACATTCTAGAAGGGGTTCTCCTAATCCATTTCACCCTCTGTCCCCTGCCTCACCTTCTGTAGCCCTTTCCTCAAACATCACCTTCTCAGAGAGGC
This sequence comes from Callorhinus ursinus, assembly GCF_003265705.2. Lineage (NCBI taxonomy): Eukaryota > Metazoa > Chordata > Mammalia > Carnivora > Otariidae > Callorhinus > Callorhinus ursinus. Next base: position 8,408,395 of record NW_027397103.1, on the reverse strand, counting down.
CTTTTCCAGATCATCTTATTTAAGATTGCACCCCCGTGCCAGAATCCTAGGTCCTCCTTGTGTGCTCATTTCTCCCTAGCACTTAGCACCATGTGACACATGATCTTACTACATTATTTATTTTGTTCATGGTCTGTCTCCCTAGTAGAATGCCAGCTCCCACAGAACAGGAACATTTGACTCTTTTATTTACCACTGTCCACTCAGTGTGCTGTATCCCACAGCATCCAGCACCTAGTAGGTGCTCAGTTAAGTATTTGTTGGATAAATGAACGCTAACTGTGCCTCTCTAATATTCGTGCTCTTGTTCAAAACCTGACCCGCTCCCCAGGCTGCTGTAACTCACCTTGGTGGTTCATTGAACAGCAAAAGCAGCAGTACGGAAAAAAAAAAAAAAAATCCCCAAGGCCTAGAAGGGGTGGGGGATGGACAGGGAAGGTGTTGAGGCACCGGAGATTTTGGTGCTGGGGGAAAAAGTGAAAAGTCTTTTATAAAACCAGCTCAGCAGCCTGATCTTTTTAACCTGATTTAATCACATTAAGACTTAGTCAATATCCACATTCCCTCAGCCCTGGCCACAGCAGCTGGTGGAAGCAGACTTATTCAATATTTAAGAAGACCTGCATTGCAGGCGAAGGGTTTGGGCCGCGTGTGGAAGAACAAGCAGCAAATGCTCAGGGACAGTCTCTTAAGTGGTGGATTGTTTTTTAAAAGGAGAGAAACAAGAGAAGGAGAGGCCCCAAAGCCTCCAGCCTCCCCCTGGCCTTCCCAGATTTCTGATGACATTGACCAGCGCACCCCAGAGTTATTTGCTCTGACTCAGGGCGAGAGAGTGTTACCTGCAGAAAGGAGGCTGGCAACCAGGAAGCTTGGTCTCGTGGGTCCCCTTTTTCTTTTTTATTTATTTATTTATTTTTTAAAGATTTTTTAAAATTTATTTATTTGACAGAGAGAGACACAGTGAGAGAGGGAACACAAGCAGGGGGAGTGAGAGAGGGAGAAGCAGGCTCCCCGCTGAGCAGGGAGCCCGATGTGGGGTTCGATCCCAGGACCTGGGGATCATGACCTGAGCCAAAGGCAGACGCTTAACCAACTGAGCCACCCAGGCACCCCGGTCACCTTTTTGTAGCATTGGCATAAAGTGATGGCTTTCAGAGTGTGGTCCCCAGACCAGCAGCATCAACATCACCTGGAACTTACTAGAAATGCGAACTCTCGGGCTCTGTCTCAGACCTCCTGAAACAGAAACCCCGGGGCGGGAAGGGGGGACATCAGTCTGTTTTCACGAGCCCTCCACGGGACTGATGCATGACCAAGTATAAGATGCCCAGGCAGGAGGGACGGGGGCCTGAAGAGGGTGTGGAGCGGGGCCCATGGTTCTAAGCTGGTGGGTCTCCATCCTGGCTGCACATTATAATCTTGCCAGGAAGACTTCCAAAAAGTGTGATGGGAATAGTCACCACGACGAGTTTCTTCTTTAGGTGGTTTGCTTGGGATCCTGGAATTAGCATTTTTGTTTGTTTTTGGTTTGCATATATTTTGCATATTCTACTTTATTTTAATTCCCGTATGCTGGAATTAGCACTTTTTACAGCCCCCTAGTCCCTCATGCTTGGGCTCACCACCTGAGAATTTTAAAGAGCACCAGAGCGCATCAGTTTGGAGATTACTGCACCTGGGAGAGGACCGGTGGACATGAGGCACTGAAGGTGGGGGAAAGAGAGAGGAGAAGTGTATTAAGTTCAAACCTTACAGGCTGTGCTTGGCAACCAGGACTTCATGCTAGAATTGTCTTTTTTTTTTTTTTTCTGAAACGAGAGCTCCCACTTCCTGAGCATTTAGTGTGGACCAGCACCGTGCTGGGAACTCTGCATGCCTCATTTCATCCACCAGCCCTGAGAAGAAGGAATATTTGTAAGCCCCATTTTCCAGACAAGGGAAATGAGGTACAGAGAGGCCAGGGAACGTGCCCAAGGTCCCAGGCTAGCAAGGGACCAAGCCAGGATGGCAGCAGTGAAGTGTCTGAATTTAACCACTTCCTGTCTCACGGGTCCCTACACTGAACACAGGTTGGCTTCCTAGGAAGGGTGATTATTGAGGAGAGGTCCTGAGGATGTCTCCAGAAGCACCGGGTGAAGTGGCTGTTGGAGAGGCTGAGTCTCGTGTCACTTCCTCCTCCTCGTGCCTCTAGATTCAGACCGTAGTTTCAGTTCTGCCAGAAGAACTTGCTTTTCCAGGAGCCTGGTTTTCCACCCAAGGCTTCCGCATCCCCAGGTCCCACGAAGGCTTGTGAGGGACACTTTTGTGTTCTTTCTTGCTTTTCATACGGCAGCTTGGCCATTCAAAACCAGACCAAAAACTCGCAGATAACTGCCAAGCCTCCACTCATGTTTCAGAGAGAAATGACCTTCATGCTTTCTTTCTTTCCTCAAGTTTCTTTTCTCAAAGAGAGCTAAGACTCAGGGCCAAGGGGACTCACTCTTCACTTGCCCTCCGCTTTGAAAGATGAGGACCTTCGTACTCCCTCAGATCAGGCCTCAGTCAGTGACCCGGTTTATGGCAGAAACTGAGCTGCAGCCTGGTGTGAGAGGAACCACGGGCAGCCGCCCCCAGCTCACTGCAAACCTTGTTCCCCTCGGTGCCCACGCCGTGGGCGCTAGAGATGGCAAAGACACTTAGAAACCCATTTGCTCCCAGCCCTGCTTCATTATCCGATCAGACTCCAGAAAAGCCATGTGCTGGACAATTCCTGTAAGTTTTCCGTCCCTGGCGAATCCCCAAACCAATGTGTTCCCTCCTGGCTGGTTTCCATCCTCCCAGCTCACCTCGTTCTGCTCCAGAAAGGTGAATGGTTGGAGGAACGGGGTTTGAAATGCACCTTGGATGTCTCGGGGGAGAAGTTGGCCAGGAAACAAGCCATAATGACAGTACTCTGTAGGTCCCTGGCGCTTTTCCTCCCAAATTGCCTCTTTACATCAATTATCTCATTATCTACACCTTGCCTCAACCACACTCTGAGAAAAATAAAACAGAAAACAGACCAAACTACTAAACGTTTGCCCCACTAAATAGTCCTCATTGTAAAAGGGAAAGTGGAAAGGTAGGAGCACTTGTTGACTAGTATTATATATATATAAACATCTGCGTATCCTAAGATATATAGCATATTACACATTATGCATATAGTATACTTTCTACTTTATATATACACACATATATATGTATGAGAGAGAGAGAGAGAGAGAATTGATTCTCATTATTTGGAGTAGTTACATTCTGCAAAGTCACCATGATCACTGAATTAGCAAATACTGAATCATTGCTCCTAAGGCAAAATAACGGGGTTAGGTCCCTGCAAGCCTCTCCTCACACTTCATCAACCGATCCATACATATCCTTTGTTTTATGTGTGTTTCTGCTTAAAGACGCCTTATTCAATACATGTCTTCGTCTGTTCAGGCTATGGTAACAAATTACCTTAGACTGGATGGTTTATAAACTACAGAAATTTCTTTCTCATAGCTCTGGAGGCTGGAGGCCTGAGGTCAGGCTGCCAACAGGTTCGGGTTCTGATGAGGATCCTCTTCTGGCCTGAGGACTGCTGACTTGTCTTTGTGTCTTTGCGTGGCAGAGACAAGAAAACTCTCTCGTGACTCTTAGATGGGCACCCTTAGATGGGTCCCATCACGAGGGCCCCACTCCCATGACTTCAGTTAACCCTGATCACCTCCCATGGCCCCACCTGCTAATACCATCCCACTGTGGGGGTAGAGTCCCAACACATGAATTTTGAGGGGACACAAACATTCAGTCCGTAACAGTATATAGTATTGTTGATTCATTAACATTGAACTCACGACCAATGGCACATGGCACATGAACTTATCAGACAAATGTAGTTTCTCTTTAAGGCACATCACAGGCTTCTTGCACTTAGGAACACCAGACAGCACCTCGGCGCTATGCTCAGGGGCCATTTTAAACAGTGAAATCACCGTTTTATCATCGTCATTTTATTGTTTGCAATAAAAATGCAAACAACGTGGCATTAAATGAGACTTTGAAAAAGAGACTTGTCTGCAGTATGAGAGCTGAAGGCAGAGTTGCCAGTGGACTTTAGCAGCTAACATGCATGTTGGGTGACTCAGTTTTTTCTGGCTGTTCTGTGTGTGTGTGCACACGTGCACATGCCAAATGACCATGAAGGTGCTACAAGTATTGCTTTGGGGGCTACAAATAAAAGTTAGTGAGTAGGCAAATTCACAAATATGGAATCTGCAAATAATGGGAATTGGTTCTGAGTGTGCGTGTGTGTGTATCAATCAGGATTACATTGATTGTAAACCTCACTCAGGCTAGTTCAAGTGATACAAAGGGACATTTATTGGCTAATGTGCTAGAAGAGTCCACACCACGGCTGAAGCATGACTGTATCCAGTGGCTCAAAAATAGCATTAGTGGGGCGCCTGCGTGGCTCAGTTGTTAAGCGTCTGCCTTCGGCTCAGGTCATGATCCCAGAGTCCTGGGATCGAGCCCCACATCGGGCTCCCTGCTCAGCGGGGAGCCTGCTTCTCCCTCTCCCACTCCCCCTGCTTGTGTTCCCTCTCTCGCTGTGTCTCTCTCTTGTCAAATAAATAAAATCTTTAAAAAAATAGCATTAGGTTGGAGTTCCAATTCTCTAGCTCTGCTTTCTTCTGGGCTGGCCTCTCTCTCAGCTGGGCTTTCTCCACCTGGGAGAACCCCACCAATGTCCTTAGAATGCAGAAACTCAGGGCTTAGCTTTCCACAGTTCACAGAAATCATTCTCCACAAGATTGACAGCTCCATGGGGGGCTGAGGAGCAGACATGTGTTCCTCCTTTCTGTGGTACCAACACTCCAGTTTTCTTTTAGGAGCTACCCTTTCCATATCTCAGTGCATGGCACTCTGATGGGGACCTCAGCTCTGCTCGGGTCATATTCCCATTGGCCAAAGAAAGCTACATGCTAAGTCCAGAGTGAGTGTGGAAGGAATTACCCAAGGTGGAAGGCATGTTTGTTGAGGGACATTAATTTAACAATCTCCTCTGCTGCTCCAGTACAAACTGGACCATGGCCTGTGTTTGTATTTTTGCTGTTGGCGTCATATACTTTTGAGAGCTCATGTCAGTCCCTGGAAATCTGGAGGCTGAGAGGCCCCTAATGCAATAAAATACTTCACCTACTAGAGCGAGTACCTTTGAAAAGAAGAGAAACTAAATCAGCTTCAGATGTAGTTTTTTTTTTTTAGAGATTTTATTGATTTATTTGAGAGAGAGAATGAGCAGGGGGAGGGGCAGAGAGAGGGAGACAAGTAGGCTCCTCACTGCGCAGGGAGCCCGATGTGGGTCCTCGATCCCAGGACCCCGAGATCATGACCTGAGCGAAGGCAGATGCTTAACCGATTGAGCCACCCAGGTGCCCCCAGATGTAGTTTGAATATGATGTCTTTTCAGAAAGTCTTCAAGTCAAAGGATGGACAGTGACTTATCGGATGCACCTTAAAGAAATTGTGTGTGTGTGTGTGTGTAGCGTAGTGTATACAAAAATGGACTCTGCCATCTGGGGTTTGGACACGGACTCTGCCATCTGTTTAGCTGGAGACTTTGGGCCAATACCTAACCTCTCCTTACCTTCGTCTCCTGGTATAAAATGGGGCTAAAGACTGAGTTGAGGATTGAGATAGATAACCACCTGTGTAGAACACTTAGTGCTGTAACAGAATAAATGTTCTCGGCTGATTTGGGGGCTCAACGAAGGGGGATGGGCAGGAGGAAGAAGATGGCAGTGAGTATTTAGAGTCGAACTGTGCTTGACTCCCAGCCTTATTACTTACTGGCTCTGGTTCAGTCTTGGGGAAAGCCAGTTAACCCTCACACGCCCCAGTTTTCCCATTTGTGAGAAGGACTCTGGTGTCTCTTGGCAAGCATGACATGAGCCCGTCGTAAGTGAATCACACGGTGTGGCCCCTGGCACCTGATGGACAATAAATGCCATTGCAGGTGTTACCAGCAGCCTTTATGCCCCAGAAGTGTGACCAGGGAAGCTTGCCTCTCCTTATTCAGTGCCAACCATGTGCCAGACACTGTTCTAAGTGCTTGAAACGTATTAACTCATTTAATCTTTCAATGTCCCCCACCCCGAGGGAGGTACTATTCTCACTGCTACTGTCCTGTCTGGTTTTCATGAGAGGGAAGTAAGGTACAGCGAGGTTAAGTGACTGTCCTAACACACGGATAGGGAGAGGCGGGGCTGGGATTTGAGCCCTGGCAGCTCGGCCCCTCTCAACCTCCGTACTTCTCTGCCTTCAGTGATGAGGATCTCATGCCTGCCTGCCCCCGTGATCGTGAAGACCCAAGGGCTTTGTAAATCGCAGGGAGCTCCATCTATACTTGATGTTCTGATGGCTATTTCCATGGGGACGTGGGGAGAGAGAGAGACAGGAACTTTGTGGTTCATTCATGTCCCCCAGCCAACACCAACCGAGATTCCTTTTTCTGTTACTTTCTCCCACCTGGCACCAGGAGGGTCTGGGCAGGGCAGGGGGTGGAGGGAGGCAGGTCTTCAAGATCTACTCTCATGGCAATGAAGAGAAGCTTTCTGTTCTTTTCAAAGTGGTCTCAGATTTCTTAGCATCCACACCCCAGGGAAGTGGCCATGGCCACACTGTTTGAGGCAAGAAGTGTCCTTCCTGGCTGGAGACTCTGGAACTCGTGTTATTTTTCAGGTGGCGGAGTTTCTGGAAGAACACCTGGGTAACACCTGTGCCAGCACTGGGCCAGGTAGTCTTTACTACTCTGTTTTCTGCTCCCACCTCTCACCAGCCCTAGGAAATAGGTGCTGTCACAGCACCCATTTTACAGATGAGGAGATTGAGGCTCTAAGAAGTTAAATAGTTTGCCCAGACTTACCCAGCTTGGATTTAGCTAGCAGTTGGACCCAGGTCCATGTGACTCCAAAGCCTGAGCTCTTTTTTTTTTTTTTTTTTCAAAGCCTGAGCTCTTGATGGAAAATTCTGTCATGAAATTTGTACCATGGGTGAAAATGAGGGTGATGTGTGTGTGCATGTGTGTGTTCTCGCCAAGGCGAGAAAACAAGTAGGAGCCCTTTCTGGGGTCCTGATTGCCTCTGCTTCACAAGGATGAAGTGGAAATAAACATTTTCCCAGGACAGGGAGCATCTGAGGCCAGAGTACTTAATCTTTCTGTCTTAAGACACTGGCTCTGCCTGCTTAATAAGAGAGTCAGACCAAGTCAGGGAGTTAGTGCAAGGAGGTGACTGGACCAGGAGGAGTCCATGAGCTTGAGCTGTTCCTTTCCAAATGCAGAAAGGAGAGGCCATTTCAGAAACGCATGTCACCCTCTTTACAGCAGCCCCAACAAGTAGTTTTGCTGTTTGCATTGGATTACTTCCAGTGATGGGATCTCCTCACCTCTCAAAGCAGCATACCCTCCTTTGATACCTCTGATGGTGAGAAAGCCATTCTTGACCTAAGCCCGTCTCCCTCACTGTACCTCCCACCGCTTGGTCTGTCCAGGCAGCTGTGTTATAAGAGTGGTGGTCCAGAGAGGTGGTTTTTAAATTAAATTAAATTTAATTTAATTTAATTTAATTTATTTATTTGACAGAGAGAGAGAGAGGAGAGAACAGAGAACAGCAGGGGAAGTGGGAGAGGGAAAAGCAGGTTCCCTGCGGAGCAGGGAGCCAAATCTGGGGCTTGATCCCAGGACTCTGGGATCATGACCTGAGCCAAAGGCAGACACTTAACCAACTGAGCCACCCAGTTGCCCCCAGAGTAGTGGTTAAGAGTGTTGGCATTGAAGGGAGACACACCGGGGCCTATAAGCTGGCTGGCCCCACTGTTCCTGGCTGGTGACCTTGGGCAAGTTAATACACCCCTCTGAGCCTCAGGAATAGGAGTAATGTCAGAGCCTACCTCACAGGATGGCGTTGAAAATGAAAGGAGGTTGTACTTGGAAATTGCCCAATTGAAGGCTGGTGCTCTTAATTTCTATGCCATCCCACCTTTGCTAAGGACAGACCCTCAGGGTAGGATAGTGAGCTGGTCATAAGCACAGGCTCTGGAGCCACACTGCTGGGATTCTAAATGTGTCCCCATCATTTACTAGCTGTGTGACCTGGGAGAAGTTACTGAACCTCTCTGTGCTCCAGGTGCCTCACCTGTGAAGAGGAATAATCATCGTTCATTGGCTCATTGTGAGGATTAGGTGAGCTAAGTAACCTCGAGCAGTGCCTGGCTTGTCGCAGGCACCGGGAAACTGGATGCACGCCTAGAGGAATAAATGAGGAGAGTTTAATGAAGAGACATTTACAGTCACGTGAGCAATCCAGCAGGTCTTGGATGCTCCATGGCCCAGCGCCCAACGGAGGGAGCCATCAGCCTTTCTAGGCCTGGAGGGGCACAAGGGAACACTTGTGGACCCAGAAGAGAAAGAGTTATATGGAGAGGTCCTCCTGACAGGAGCTGTGACCCCCAACAGCCAGCCCCCGGTGACCAGCAGGAGGGGGCCAGAGGATTCATGCCCTAGCCTCTTTCTTCCCACCCTCCAGTCTTCTGCTGGTGCCTCCCATTGGACAAACCCAGCCAGGAGCCAGAGGGCAAGAGAACCACCAATACCAGCCACACAGGACATTCTCCCAGGGCACAGAGCCGGGTGGAGCGTGAATGCCTCTGGAGGAGTGGATGGAAAATATCCAGCAAAGCTGTTTTTATTATTGGGTCAGACCATACAATGCTGCCACTAGCCACCATATTTGCCGTACGAGAACAGCAAATTAATATGCTGAGCCAGATATTGTATTATTTGCATCAGTGGTCAATGGAGGAGGGTAGTGAGAAGGCTCATTTATAGAAGACCCAGGTCTGCGTCCTTGGATATTCCACCTGCTACCAATGTGACCTTGACAAAGTGGGGCCTCAGTTTCCTCATCTGTAAAAAGGGAATGCTATGTCTCTCATCTGTGGTTGTGAAAATGCTCTTCGGATGTGAGGATGAGGCCCGCTGCCTTTTTTTTTTTTTTTAAGGGATAAATGCCCCTCGCTGCTCTGTTTTGTCCCCTCTACCGCGGTAGAGGAGGGGTCAGGATGGTGCTTGTGATCTCTGTGGTGTGATGAGCTTTAGAGCTGCAGATAAGTCTGTTCCAGCCGGGTTTTGATCAGGATGAGTTTCATTGCAACTTGGGCCTGAGTGGCAGCCAGAGGCCATTAAGCTAAGTGACTTGTTTTAATACGCAGACCTGGCTCATCGCATTTTCCTGTTTGGGGTCCCCTGTGTCTGGGCATGCTTGCGTGAACACAAAAATCGGTCCTGAGCTTTTCCTCTCTTCCTTGCACACAACAGCCTAGCTGGAGCAGAGATAAGCTTGGTTAACAGCACAACAAAGGTGAGTTTCCACTTTATCAAGGAATCAGGTGATTGGCTGGACTGTGCAGGGAGTCCTGGAGAGCGTTCTTTAACAGTGTGTGCACTTAGTAGTTCAGTGTTTGGATTTGTAGACTCAGGGCACAGATGGATTCATAACCCAGAGGAGGAAGAAAAGGTTTGGGGTACCCCTCTCCAGCAGGAGACATTCTCCTCAGGAAGATCAATTCTGGATGCTCACCCCTGCCTTCGGTGTGTGAATGCACACCCTGTTGAGACTTCCTGGCTGTGTGTCCTTGGGCAAAGGACTGGACTTCTCTGGGCTTCCGTTTCCTGATCTGTAAAACTGAGTAATAAAAGACCATGTTTTCTAGGATTGTTCTGAAGCTCAAGTGAGATGTTGCACATGGAATACTTAGTACAGTCCTGGCCCGCGGGAAGCACAGACAGGGTGGGTTAGGTTGTTGCTGCAGTAACACATAATCCCCAAAGTTTCAGTGGCTGGAGCAACAGAAATTTGTTTCTCGCTCATGCTACCTGGATGCGGTGGGCTAGTAGGGGGTGTCTGCTCTGCATGTACCCTCCCACAGGGACCCGGGCTGAGGGGGGCTCCATCCTCATACATCCACGATTGGCAAGACAGGGAAAGGGGAATGTGGTGAAGAATGCAGGAGGGCACGTGACGTGATGAGTGTTATATGAACAATGGGTGTTATAAGCAACTAATGAATCATTGAACGCTACATTGAAAACTAATGATGTACTATATGCTGGCTAATTGAACTTTATTAAAAAAAAAAAAGAATGCGCTGGCTTCTGTTTCCACCTGGGAACGTTTATTGGTCAAAATGGCTCATGTGGCCACTCCCAGCTTCCCAGGGAGAGAGAAGGGCAATCCTATCACGCGGTTAGTCAGCAGCACTAACGACCACCGCAGCCCTCAAAAACAACCCTTGCTTTAGTACAATTACACTGTTTCTATCATATGATAATATCATATATTATTATTTCCATTATTCATCATTATCATGCTGCATGTACTTACTCTGGCTTCAAAAAGCCGGGGACATTTCCTTCTAGTGCCAGAGCTGGGCTCCCATCTCTTTAGGAAAATGCAACTGAAATCATTATTATTAATAGTAACGTAAATTCATGATAGCTCCCACTTGACGAGCAGGTGTTTTGCACCGGGCCCTGAACTGAGGGCTTCCCATACACCATCTCATTTAATCCTCACGATAGTTATAATTTGGGATCTAATTCTACAGACGAGGAAACTGAGGCTCAGGGAGGGGAATACACTTGTCAGGCTGGTAGATGGTGGGATGGGTTTGGCTGCCACACCCATACCCTAGGTCTCCCTGCTGAACTGTTTGCTAGAGCATGTGGTCTTAGCCTCTGGTTCCTTAAATGCAAGCAGGGTTGTCTGGATGGAGATTGCTTTAGGTGACGGGGTTAATCATGGCCTGCTCTCTCTTTCTGGTCCTGTCTCCCCCTGCTCCCTGCCCTCCGATCACCCCAGGCTCCATTCCTGTGAATTTCTCCAATCCACAAACATTGCCATGTCCACTGAAGCCTGTGGGTCTTTGCTCACTCACGTCCCCATTCTTTTCTTCATCTTTTCAGTCTTGCACACTCCTGCTCATCCTTCAAGGCCTGGCCCAAATGTCCCCTTCACTCGGAAGACCCTTGCTACCCCGACCCCAGGCAGATAGAACCAATACCAGAATCTTCCTGTTCTCATGGCATTTAGTACATTAACAAATCTGAGCATTTTCTAGACACACACAGACACAGCCTCTTCAGAGGAGGTATGAGATTAGTCTTTGTTTTTAATTAATGCCAGCTCTGTCATCCTGACTTTTAATACCACCACCTCATTTGTCTTATTAAGTACTTAGTTTTGCTTTTAATTAGTACTGTTTATTGTCACTGAATTTTAATTGTCAGTGCAGGGTCTCAGCAGGCCTTGGTGAGGAAGCTTTACAAATGTTTCCTGTCCTCCTGCAAGGCCTGAGCTTGGGTGACAATGCCTCTGAAGCGGGGGGGGGGGGGGTTTCCAGGGGGTTGTTGAAGGCTGGTGTATTTCTCCCCAGGCCTTGACCAATACGGGCTGCCTTTGACATCCCTGTTTGCTCCAAGGTGGCTGGTCTGTGAAGACACATAGAGGTCAGGAGGGTTGCAATGGCAAAAATTCAATTCAAATTGACTTGAGAAAAAAAAGGAGGAACATATTGGCTCATGGTTGCCAAAAAGGCCAGGATAGATTCAGGCATGGCTGGGTCCAGCATTCCAGTGCATTATCAGAGCTCAAGTCTCTTTCCATCTTTCAGCTCTACTTTTATCCTTTGGCAGGCCTTTCCCATGTGGTGGTAGACTAATAGCAGCTCCGGGCTTCTGTTCTACCAGCTAAGCAGTCCCAGAGGCAGGCCTTCATCTGTCCAGATTGGGTCATGTGCCTATCCCTGGACCAAATGCTGTAGCCCATGGGCTATAATGCACTGTTTGGCCCGGAAAGGGAAGTTGGTCCACTTCTAGGGACCAGAATGGATGAGCTCCTCCTAAGTGACACAGAAAGAAGGAGGGTTCCCGAGGGAAAATTGGGGTGCTGTTACCCCCCAAAAGAGGGGTAAATGCCAAATAGGCAAAACCAAGATATTTCTATGCCAGATAATCCACTGAAATGTCTCACTCAAGCCTAAACAAATACTGGAATTTAGACCTTTGTTCTCCTCCCTAGCCAAACCCTCAAATAACATTAGCAATGACCTCCTTGCCTACTGCTTGAAAAGGAGTTTGGATTACAAGGTCCCTGCACATATGTTAACTCATCAGCTCTTCCCAGCAACCCTGCAAGGTAAATGTAACAAAGATGGGAATTTTTATGTCCTCATTTTACAGATGCAAATACTGAGGCCCAGAATGACTACGTGACTTGCCAGAGTCACACAGAAAATGAAATGAATAGGGGAGCTGGGGTTGGATCCCAAGACTCTGGGCCCACAGTCAGCTGTTGTCCTGTAACAGTGGGCTGCTCTCTCCATCAGCTTTTGCTGCGTAACAAAGCACCCCGCAGATTAGGGCCTCAGAACAGGAACCATCAATTTATCTCGTGATTGTTTAGGTCAGCGATGGGGTTCAGCTCAGCTGGATGGTTCTTCGGTCTAGGCCCGACTTGGATGATCTTGTGTGGGCTTGTTAACATTTGTGGCCAGCTTGTATGTTGGCTGGGAGTGACTAGTTTATAATGGGGCAGATGCAGCAGCTGGGACGACTCTGACCCTCACAGTGTGGTCTCTACCACCTGCCAAAGTTGCAGAGTGGCAAGGGCTAGGCTCCTTGCCTGCCTGAAAACCCTATAAAATGGGGACTGTCCCATGGGACTCTTTAAAGGCTCATGGCAGGAATCATCTGTTACTGCTGTGTGGCTGTGGGAGAACCATGTGGAGGTGACAATGAGTTTGCTTTGTTTCAAGACCAGGAGCACAGAGGTGCCTTCCCCTTGAGCATCTCTCGGGCCTGTCTCTGTCCTTGTCTCAGGCACCAACCAGCTCAGCATGGAAGGAGCCAAGACCTTGCCATTCCAGCCTTGGCCAGGTTCTGGGGAGGCTGGGGATGGCCCAGCTGGCTTCAGGAGCAACAGCAGGGAAGCCAACAGCGGCCTGCACCTTCTGGATGTAGCTGGCCATATAAGGGACACTGTGGCTCTAAGAGAGGAGTCTGGAATGGCAAGGCATGTGGGCAAGTGGAGGGGCACTCAGCTCCATCAAGTGTGACAGGCAAGGCAAGAGACTGCCATCTTTCTCTCTGCTGGCCCATGTCCTTGCCTTGGCAAGGGTGTCTTGGAACCCTAAGAGCTTGGCAAATCAAAGTTGGATGCATGGTTGAGACAGAATAGAACATATTCAGCTTAGTTCTCAAAGCTTTTCCATGGCGTCCATATCATTCAGAGTGGAAGCTCAAATGTTCCTCATGATCTGACGTGCCCCCCTTCCCTCCCCCCGCCACCGCTGCTCTGATCTCAGCTCCTACCCATCTCCTTTTTCTTGCTCTAATCCAGCCACTCTGTCCTCCTTGCCATTTCTCCAACTTACCAGCACATGCCCACCCCAGGGCCTTTGCACTTACTTTCTCCTCTGCTTGGAATGCTCTGCCTCAGATATCCACATGACTCAGTCCATTACCCCCTTCAAGTCTTTGCTCAGATATCATCTCTCAGTGAGGCCTCCTCTGAATACCTGTTTAAACTCAAACTTCCTTCTTAATCTTCAATCCCCCTTCTTGGTCTTAATGCCTTACTGTTTGGTTATTATCTGTCTTCCCCCACTAAAAGGTAAGCTCCACAAGGACAGTGATTTTCCTCCTTCTTGTTTGTTTGCTTTGATGTTGTATCCCCAATGCCTAGAACAGTGTCTAGGCATTAGATGTTCTATATTAGATATATTAGATAATAGATGTTCTATAAATATTTTTTGATTCTTCCTATTTCTCAACAGAAGCTGGCAGTTGTATTTTTAATTAAGTCCCATGCTTTTAGAATATTGGCTTGATTTTACTTTTCCCAAAAACACTGCATGGGCCAAACAAAACATATTTTCAGCCCAGACCCTGTTCCTGGAATATCCCACCCACCCTCAGTCTCCCCCCATTTGAGGTCCTTGGTGCAAGTTGCATTTCCCACACCACCAGATAGTCTGAGTGAGTTTTTCCAGATTCCTAATTGAGCAGTGATAGGCTGGACTCAGGGGAAGAGGGGAGGGACAGGAAAGAGACACACATAGATTGAAGTGACTGGGCGCCGTCCAAGCTGGTGGCTGCAGGTTCTGCTGCGAGGCTTCTGGGTGAATCCCAAGACTGTGGGGCTGGGAGGCCAACCGTGGCATCGAATTCTGCGCAGACAGCAGCGGCTCACGTTGGTTCCCTGCAGTGCCCTGCAGTGCCCCATAGAGCCCCCCAGGGGCCCGTCCCATACACCTGCTAGAGCTCTGAAGCTAAATGGGCTTTCAGAGTTGGTTTTTCAGCTCCTCAGAAAGCAACAGAAGACCTGGAGGTGGTTGGAGGCACAGTTCCTGAGTAAACAGTGCCAAGGAGAAGTAGGCAGAACAAAATGCAAAGAGGGAGAAATGCAGAGTTCTGGAATCTGGCTTTTCCAGGCTTGAGACAGAGTCTTCATGGTAGTTTCGGAAGCAAGGTGGCATATGGCTTAACACCAAGCTGTGCAGGGGGACAGATCTGGAATGGGTGAGGGCTCTGCCCCTTACGTGCAGATTTATGGAGTGCCTGTGGCACTCACCGAGCTTAGGTGAAGATTTACTGAGCATCTACTGTATACCGTACTCAGGACCGGCTGCAGGGTGAAAACGCAGGGCCCTCTGTTCAAATATTATTAAGAATCTCAAGATGGTAACAGCAGAGCATTAAGGCAAGCTTAGGGCCCTTCTATGCATAGAGCCCTGGGCGACTGCCTGGGTTGTGGGCCCATGAAGCTGGCCCTGCATGCACTGGACGTAAAACTGTTGAACAAATCTGGACCCAGCCCTGCTGTCATGGATCTTACAGAAGAGGTGGAGAGACAAACAGTAAATAAAGAAAAAATAGTAATAATTGCAAATCATGATAAGTATTATAGAGGAAACCAATGCAATGGGGTGAGAGGAGGTGACTTAGAGTGTGTAGTCAGGGAAGGCTTCCTGGAGAAGGTGACACTTGAACAGAGACCAGCAGAGTATGAGAAGGAATCAGCCTCGTGAGAATGCTTGGAAGACGCTGTCAAGGCAGGGAGAACAGCAGAGGCAAAGGCCCGGTAGCTGGAAAAGCCGGTGCGACAGGAGGTGTGTGTGGTCAGAGATACAGGGAGGATAGTCGGCGGAGGGACCTGGCAGTTCTTTGAAGTCAAGGAGGAGGCCTTAAGTCTTACAATAGGCAGCCACCAAAACACTTTATTATTTTTAAATTACTAAATGTTCATTTATTTTGAGATAGCTCACATTGCCACACGGTTGCAAATTCAAAGAGGTACATTGTGAAAATTCTCCTTCCCAGATCAGCTTCAGCGACTCTCTTCCTCTCCCCAGAGGTGAGCAGTGTTGTCCGGCTCATGCTTGTTCTTTAGAGATACTTTATGCATGTCTAACCCAAAGTCACACGCATGTATCATGCCTTTCCCTCACCCCTCGAGCACACGAGTGCTGTTGATCTGGAACCTCATCCTGCATCGCGGTGTTCACACCAGGCAGTTTATCCTAGTGACACAGCCATATCTGTCATAAATCATCTCTTTATTCCTTCCAGCTGTGTAGCACCCACCGTCCAGATGCGCCACCACCGGCTAGCCGGCGCTTAGTATCAAGCATTTAGATTGCTTCATAGACACACTTTAAGCGGGACCTTGGGGAGCCCACTTAAACAGTCCATGACTCAGTGACTCATCTGCAAAACGGGTAAGAACATCTCTGTCGAAGGCTATAGTGAGGACTGAACAAGATAAAACTTGACAGGCACTTAGCAGGTGGCGAGCCCTGGATATGGGAACCGTCAGTTGTTGCTATTGTTGTTTTTGTGTTGGAAAACAGACTGTGTCCTGGAGCTTGCTCCAGGACTGGGGGCAACCTGTGTGCAGGAAAAAGAGCTGGAGCCTCTGGCTTCTGGGGAGGTGGTGATTTTTATGCTTTCTGAACTTGCAGCTGCAGGACTGGATCTAAGCCATGGCTTTGGCCGTGACCAAGCCGAAATGTGTGCTCTTTCAGCATCTCCAGGGAGGGTGCTGGGTGGGCATGTCTCTGCTTGTTTCTGAGGCTGAGAGGTGGGAATACAGTCAGGGGTCGAGGGTCACCAAACACTCGTCAGGTTCGAACAATCTAAAACCGAGGAGGAATGTTCTGTGGGTGTGAGCAGAGTAGTGATGAGCACATGGGCTTGGGAGAGAGTTCAAATCCTGGCTCTGCTTCTTGGTAGCCTTATGATTTTAAGCAAGTGGCTTAAGCACTCTGAGCCTCACTTTCTCACCTGTAAAATGAGGATGCTCTCACTTACCTGGGAGGAGGATTGTAAGGATTCAAGCAAATGGTAAAGGTATGGACTTTTGCACATAGCAGATGCTCAAGAAATGTTAGTCATCATTGCTGAATCGACTAGTCTTAGGGGAAGCAGGAAAGGGGGGTTACCATTCTGCAAGTGCTCACAGCATGTCAGGGACTCTTGTGGGTGCTTAAACTCACCAGCTCGGCGACACCAAGGTTCTGCAGGTTCTAGGACAGAATCCTATGTACTTTATCTGACACGTGCATCTCCTTTGGCTCCTGGAATCAATGGTTGGTTTCCCTCTGCTCCTTCTCCCTGGGGCTGCAGGCTTCCTGTCCACTGTGCTGATGGCTTCTTTGTAGCACGCAGTAGGAGAGGCAGGGGCATCTGAAAAGGTCAGAGGCTTACCATTTCTATTAACTTACCCTCAAACCCGACATCTTGTCTGGACTTCATGGAGCACCATCTGTGGGCGGGTAGGAGAGCGTCTTAGGATCGCCTCCTATCAGGTTAGAAGGTGGTTAAGTGGCGTGCCTGGGGTGATGAATTCGGGGATCAGAGCCCTGCTGTCCTAAAATTCCCCCTTCTACTCCCCCACGAGGTCGAGTTCTCTAAAAGCAGAACCAGCGATGGGATTTGTAGGACTAGTGATGACTCAGGGAAGCCGTATAGGGCAGTGGGGGGTGTGGCTTCAGCTGGGGTCTGGCCTCAGCCTGATCCCGTGGGGAGCTCTGGAGCCGTTGGTACACAGAGCTGTCCCACCTGGACCCAAGGAGGCTGTGCTTTTCTATCCCCACCTTGTCCGTTGTTCATTGGCTTTGGGCTGC
Organism: Callorhinus ursinus; assembly: GCF_003265705.2. Classification (NCBI taxonomy): domain Eukaryota; kingdom Metazoa; phylum Chordata; class Mammalia; order Carnivora; family Otariidae; genus Callorhinus; species Callorhinus ursinus. The sequence goes on along the minus strand of NW_027397103.1, from coordinate 8,391,148 downwards.
CCCTGGGGTATCTCTGGGCAAGGTGGCTGCTTCTGCTGGCTCAGGGCAATCCTCTGGGAAATGGTGCTGCCCTGAGCTTTTAGCTGGAACACTCCTAGAGGCTGGGGGGTGGATGCCCCCCCCTCCTGGAAAGGACATCAGCAGTGCCTGCTAGCCCCCTCCCTTCCCCCTGCATCTACTCCCCTCCCACCCCTTCCCCTCCCCAGTGAGGACCTGCCTGCTGACACATGACCTCCTTTCTCTGGGCTCACTCCTCTGCTGTTCAGTGTCTCCATGGCTCAGGCATCCCCTCTCCTGGCCCAGGTCCGGTTGACCAGGGCATGCACTAGACAAGGAGTCCAGTCCTGAGAGGTGAAGTGCTTTGAGAGCCCTGGATGGCAAAGCCGAAATAAGCAGTACTGTCCGGGGTGGCTTCAGGCCTGGTGGATGGAGCTGGGTGGTTTCCACGGGGCTGTCAGCCAACGCTCTTGTGCTTGGCAGGCAGAATATTAATAGGAAATGAACTCCTGGTGCTCATGACTGAATGAAAGCTGGAGAGGGTGGTGGCCAGGTTCCCCCTCGAGGGCACCGGAATTTGGAGATCAGAGCTCACGGGAGGGGGTACTGTGTAACCCTTGGCCCAGCCCTCCCTGCTTCCTGGGACCCCACCCCCACCCCTCAGGGCAGTGCTTCCTCTCCGCTGCAAAGCAGAAGGCAGGGTATTCAAATGAACGTTCCAAGTCCAGTCCAGGGACAGCCAAGGAAGCCCATTACCTGGGCCCGAGGCTCTTGGCACCCAGCAGGGCCCAGGGTGGCCTCGCTCAGCTTCCAGCACAGGCAAAAATGAGACGTTAAGTTTCTTCTCAGCAGATTTCCTCTGCACCAGGAGCCATCTCTCCTTTCTGTTTTCTAAGTGGAAACGGTGAAATTGTCATATGAGTCTGGGAAGATTATGTCAACCACAGGGGAGCAGACGAAATGGCTTCTCTGTAAGAGGCTTCCCTCCCCCGTGTCCAGCCCTCAGCCCACTGGAAAATTTAATAACCCCACCAGTTTCAGGATAGCAGAGGGAGTACCCTCCCGGCTCACCTCCCGGCTTCTCAGCTGTTCAGTGTCCCAAAAAACAAGGCCGTGTTGTACCAAGACCTTCGGGGAAATCAGGACCCACTGGACACGGTGAGCCACCTTCTGAAGTTTTTTTTTTTTTTTTTAATTAATTAAATGTAATCTCCGTGGTCTCTCCCCCTTTCTCTTTGGCTAGACCCTGCGGGAGGGGCAAGGCGGGGACCTTCGCAGAGGCCAGAAGCCTGGCTCAGTTCAGCTGGATTGCCTTAGTGTGAAAGGAGACTCATGCAGGCGTTCAACAAATATTTATTAAACGCCTTCTACGTGCCAGGCGCGATGGGAGGTGTTGGAGATTAAGAGGGAAGAGAAGAGAATAAGTCCTGCAAGGGGCTTACATTTTAGAGCTAAGAGATGCAAACTCTAAGCAAATAAACAAACAAGACATATGGTAAGTTTGGGAAGGGATCTGAGCTCTGAAGAAAAGGAAATGAGAGTGAAGGAAGCCAGAGCGGAGGAGCTGTTTTAAGTGGAGCAGTCAGGGAAGGCCCTTTGAGGAGGTGACATTTGAGAATAGACCTAGACAAGGGAAGAGAACGAATCAAGCAAACATCTGCAGGTGGAGTTCAGGCAGACGGGAGGGCAAGGAAGTGGGGTGCTGGACGAAGCACAGGGAGGCCTGAGGGGCTGAGTAGGGAACAAGAGGAGAGTGGGAGGTGGGGTTAAAAAAGGAGATCATAAGGAGCCAGGATCATGCTAAGGAGTTGAGACTTTGTTCTGGGAGCAATAGGGAGCCATTGAAGACTTTTGAGCAAAAGAGTGACATGGGCTGATTTCCTTTATTTGGGGTGAAGGAAGGGACATAAGGTGCACACCTGGCTTTTGCAGATGTATGTACCACCCACGTGAAGATACAGAACATTTTCACCCTACTGAGTTCCCCTCCTGCCCCTTCCCAGCCAGTACCCTCCCCAAAGTTAGCCATGGGTTTGCTCTGATTTCTACAACCATCAAATACCTTTGTCTGTCCTTAACTTTTATGTAAATGCCATCAAATAGCGTGTCCTCTTTTGCTGCTGGCTTCTTTCATAAAACATCATGTCTTCAAGATTCGTCCCCGTTGTTACGTACATCAGGAGTTTGTCTTTTATCGTGGACCAGTATCCCACTGTGTGAACAGACCACTTTTATTTATCTGCTCTCCTGTTGACGTACATTTGAATGACTTCTAGTTTTTAGCTGTTATGAATAAAGAGGCTATGAACATTCTTGTACATGTTTTAGAACATGAGCATTGTCCCCCTGGGTATGTGCCTAAGAGTAGAATTCATGAACCGTAGGGTAGGTAAATGTTGATGGCTTTAATGGGCCTGCCAGTCTTCCGAAGGGTCATCTCCTTCCCCCAGCTTCACTGAGATAAAATTCACATATCATACAGTTCACCCTTTTAAGGTAGACAATTTAGTGGCTTTTAGTATATTCATGAAGTTGTGCAACCATCATCACAATGAATTTTAGAACATTCTCATTGACTCCCCTCTCCCAGTAACCATCACCTCCGGCCCTTCTACCCTCCCCCAGCCTCTGGCAATCAAAATCTACTTTCTGTTTCTGTGGATTTGCCTATTCTGGACATTTCTTATAGAGGGAATCATACACTATATGGGTCTTTTGTGCCTGGCCTTCACTTGGCATGTTTTGGAGTTTCCTCCACGTGGCAGGTGTGAATGCCTCCTTCCTTTCTACAGCTGGATGACATTCCATTGCACGGATACACCGTATCTTGTTTGTCCATTCATCAGTTGGTGAATATTGAGTCCTTCCTACCTTTTGGCTATTATGAACAATGCTGCAACGAGCATTTGTGTACAAGTTTTTGTGTGGGCATGTGTTTTCATTTCTCTTGCATGGGTAGATACTTAGGCATGGAATTGCAGGGTCATATGGTAGCTCTGTGTTTAACCATGGTGGTGCTGTTTTTACAAGCCGTGACTTATGTTTGTGAACATCTTCCTGGCCCCTGTGTGGAGCATGGACTGAAGAAGGCCAAGGGTAGAAGCAGGGCTACCAATGAAGAGGCTACAGTAGTAAGCCGGGTGCAGATAGTAGTGGTTTGGATCATCATAGTAGCCAGCCAGGCAGAGAGCAGTGGGCAGATTCTGGGTCTGTTATGAAGATCAAGCCACCACGATTTTCTGATGGCTTGGGTGTTAAAGTATTAAAAAAAAAAAAAAAACCAGGATTGATTCCAGGATTTCAGATCTCAAAGCTGACCAAGCCAAGTGGACTGGCAAATGCGTCTGATGACATCCCCCAGTAGGAGGACCCTGGATTGGAATTAAGAACTCTGATGACCCTCCCCCTGCTGGGCATGTCATCTGGGTTAGTGAATGAGAAGAATGTGCATTTAAGGAAGAAGGCTCTCTGCTCTGATCCATTTCTGCCACTAGGGAAAGTGTGATGTCCTCAGTTTTCCCCATCTGGGAAGTGGCGAAGCTGGGTGAAGTTCCCTTTCTTCTCTGCATCCCCCGGAGTGCTTGGCATAGAGGAAGGACTTGAGAAATACAAAGAGCAGCTGGATAACTGGGTGATGTCCTCTCTGGGTTCCTATTTTCCAGGAGCACCGAACTTCTGCCATGACGGACACCGTATTCAGCAACAGCTCTAGCCGTTGGATGTGTCCCAGTGACCGACCTCTTCAATCAAAGTAAGTGGCTGTGTCTTCTGGGGTGTGGCTTGTGTGGGGTCAGTGAGGGAGAAAGGAGCTGCAAAGAAACAAATAGAATTTCCTTCCCTGGGGTGGGAAGAAATGGATCTGGTAGGGGTATTGTTATAGAAACTTCACTGATTTTACTGCTTTGCAAGGTTGGAATAACAAGAGGAAATTCTGAGCTGCATGCCCCATATTAGAGATGGCGGTAAGAGCATGGACCCGGTCCTTAGAATCAGGCTTGGTTCTGCTTCTAGACCCAAGCTCATTTCCTGTGTGATCATAGGCGAAGCTTTGCCCCTTTCTGGGCCTCAGTTTTCTTATTAATCACATGAAGAAGTTGGACTAAGTCACAGGGCGCAAAATGGCAGGCCACCAGCTGACTCTGACTCACAGAAGTATTTTCTTACTGTTTGTTTTTGGCCTAATGATTTAAAAATTGGGAAATGGGACATAAAGGTGACATCACATTCTGTATCCAGTGATTATTATACGCAAATCAGTGACGCCCCGGATCTGTACCACCCTGGCTCATGAGAGCTGATAAATTTTCAGGCATTTTGCAAGCCAGTAATTAAACACAACCATTCTGAAAAATTGAGTTTGTAATTCTACAGTTAAATGATACTCAACACAAAGGATGTAAAGACTCAAAATTAATCACTTAATTATTTTACGACATTTTGTTATTCTCTGTGTTATGTGATGTACGTCTACCATACCCGTGTATATAATGATACACTACTGTGTATTTCTTCCTGGTTTTGCATTCAGTGGGGCTTTTTCCCCACTGTTAAATCGTCAGTTGTGAAAAGTTCACCAGCACGGGGTGCCTGGGTGGCTCAGTTGGTTAAACGACTGCCTTCGGCTCAGGTCATGATCCCAGGGTCCTGGGATCGAGTCCCACATCAGGCTCCCGGCTCAGCGGGGAGCCTGCTTCTCCCTCTGACCCTCTCCCCTCTCGTGCTGTTTCTCTTTCTCTTGCTCTCTAATAAATAAATAAATAAAATCTTTAAAAAAAAAAAAAAAAGAAAAGAAAAGTTCACCAGCACACCATTGCTTGACAATCTAAGGCTGCTGTTTATCATTCCTGGAGATTTTCACTCAAAATGGCTTGTTTCTTTGAACACTTGGTAAATTTTTATTGTGCACTCAATCTGTGAGAATCCTGGAGATTCTCCTTCAGGGATATTTTTCTTCAGAGGGATTGGCACTCTTGCTCCTGCCTGGGGTCGGGGTACCACTCCCCCTGGGATGACGTTAGCCCCCCTCACCCCCCACAGAGGGTCCTGGCTCCATGTCGGGGTCTCAGATTGAACGTCTCCGCCCCTGAGGAGCTGAAGGTCAGACTCCAGAACAGCAGTGCTGGTGTTTGCCTCAGCTTCTTGCTCACAGCTCACTGTCCTGGATCCCGTCTGCTGGGTCTTCTTTTTCTTTTTCAAAAGATTGCCTTTATAAAGGTATACATACGCACCTTCAACAGCACACAAAGTATGATTTGGTCATTGTAAAAACATATACTCGTGAAGCTGTCACAACAGCCAAGATAGTGAACAAATCCGTCCATCCCAGAAGCTTCCTTGTGCCTCTTCTTCCATCTCTTCCCCACCCATTTCTAGGTAATTGCTCATCTTTCTGTAACTAGACATTAGTTTGCATTTTCCCGAAAGTCCTACAAATGGCATTGTAGAGCGCGAACTCTTTTTTGGGGAAGAGATGTCTCTTCTCTTTCTCTCAGCACAATTTATTTCATGAGCCATCCCTATTGTTCCAGAACATCCAAACTGTTTTGCGTAGCAATAGTCTGTTCATTGGTATGACTGAATTCCATTTCGTTGTGTGGATATACCACTAATTTATCTGTCTACTGAGGGACTCTGGGCTGTTTCCAGTTTGGGGCTGGTACAAATGAAACCTCCTATAGAGATGCTTTCCTCTCTCTTGGGTAATTATTTGGGAGTAGACTGTCCCTACTTGCATAATAGGGACTTCTCACTAAGCAGCCAGACCATTTTCCAAGTTGGTTGTGCCATTTTATGTTCCCGCCGGCGGGCATGGGAGAGAGTTCCAGCTGCTCTGACTCCACCCCAGCTCTGGAGATGACCAGTTTTTCCAGTGTTAACCCTTCTAGTGTGTGTGCGCAGTGGCATTTCTCTATGGCTTCCACTCTCATTTCCCTACTGACTAATGATGCTGAACATCTTATGTAATATTCGCCATTCCTCTAACCTCTTTGTTGAAATGTGTTCAAATCTTTTGTCCATTTTTAAAATCAGGTCATTTATCGTCTTGTTAAATTTTACAGGGTTTTTTTCATATGTTATGGATAAATGTCCTTTTTTTGGAAACACATTTTGCACATATTTTCTCTTGGTCTATGATGAGCCTTTTCTTTCTCATAACAAAATCCTTTGAGGAGGAAACATTTTTATTTTGACAAAGTCTATTTTGTTTATTTGTTTTGCCAGGGGAGGCAGTTGGAGAATTCCCTTGCTTTCTAGCAATCCCAGAACTGCGTTAAAAAAGAGTCTGCCCTGGGGCGCCAGAGTGGTGTAGTCAGTTGGGCGTCCAACTCTTGGTTTCAGCTCATGTCGTGATCTCAGGGTCGTGAGATCAAGCCCCGTGTCCGGCTCTGCGCTCAGTGCGGAGTCTGCTGGGGAATCTCTCTCCCTCTCCCTCTTCCCCTTCTGCTCATGCGCTCTCTCTCTCTCGCTCTCTCTCAAATAAATACATAAATCTTTTTAAAAAGAGCTTCTGCTCTAATTTATCTAGGACCTAATTATATACTGGTGAAGGGTCTTTCTGAATATTTAGTCCACTCATATTCTCTGAAGCAAAAGCCCCTGTCCGCTTCCTTCTAAGACCTCTAGTTCTACAAATTTTACAGTTTTGAAGACCCCAGGGAACTCTGTTGGCTTCCTTGTCAAAAGGAAACTTCTAGTCTGCCAAGCCCTTCCCGTGGTGTCCTCTTGGAGCCAAACTTACTTTGCAGAGAGTATTCCATCAGCCAAAAATTGTGTCTCTGTAAGATAAACAGTTGCCTGAAGGGTGGCTGGGGGTAAAATATTTATTTTATTTAAGAAATGTCAGTTAATTAAAATACCATCCATCAGAGTTTACTTTAGTCAATATGAAGCCAAACAATTTGCCCTACAATTAAATTAGAATTATTCAAACAGTCTGGACGTTGTTTCATTAAAGTGCTGCCGGGCTCCTACGAAACATCTTGCATTCTGCGCACATCCAGCTGCCTTGATTGCTCCTGCGTTTCTGTCAGATATTAAAATTATTTTTCAAATAAATGCTAATGGGTGAATTACAGTCATCACACATGCTGGCTCATCTGCTGCAGCTCATGCAGACGCCTCTAATGCTTTTCTCCTAATTAACTGCTGGCTAGCCAGAGACATTTACTATTTTTGTGATTTTCAGATGCTTTTGTGATTTTCAAATACCTTCCTCTCTCAGCCTCCTTGAATCTAATGACGGTGTTTGAAACACTGTCATTGTGATTGCGTTTGAAAGCCGGGAAGCAATTTGCTTCTTGCTTGGGGAGGGTGCTCCCTGTGTTGGGAATACGTGGGGAGAAATCCTGGTGCCTGAAAGTTGACATTTCTCCATGGCTTTCAAGTCTGCAAGCCAGAGAGTACCAGAGCTTGGGGGTGGAAACTGAGGCACATAGGGAGGCCATGACATGGCTATGATTGCTCCCCTAGTACATGGAGATCCAGTTCTCCTTTCTGGAACAACTTGCTTTACCAAAATGGGGGACTGCAAATGAATGATCCGCTGACTTGTTCGGGGCTCATGGCCCTCCCTCAGTGTGCTCCTCATCCCCCAGGATGAGGCTAGCCATGCTGCCATTAGGTAGGTGATTTCTCTTCGGTACCGAAAATCCATTGTTCACATACATCAATGTTCAGCTCAGTTAATTAATAAGCTGAACTGATTGGTCATTTTAATCAAAGCTGAGGATTTTACAACCTTACTTTGCAGCAGCCCTTTTCGGATGTGCCAAAATGAGATGATAATGACTGGGGTGGGGGGTAATCATACCAGAAGTAGGTCATTGCAATTTACACGCTGTGGTTGTTGCATCCAGTGTTGGCAGCGTTAGGAGATTTCTTTCCTAACTTTATTTTCTGTTTCTCTCCTTTCTTTGCCTTCCTTCAGTGATAAAGAACCGTGAGTATTTTGATACTTTAATTTTGCTACAAACTGAATTTGATCTCTTTTCTGATCAAATTAGCTTTGCCCCTAAAGAGAGCTGGTTAAAAAAGGAACTAGCAAGTTTTGCATATCTAAAAAAGAAAACAAACAAACCCAAGTTTCCTGAGGAAAAAAAAATTATGAAGTTTCCAAAAATGATCTTGGTAAAAAGATGGAGTGCATTCCTTAGGAGAGCTCTCAGTTTCATCCTTGTTAGTAATCTGTGGGATTCCAGCAAATTTATGGACCACTCTGTGCCCTCTTCTGCAACATTTGCCTGGGAACAATGTTCTCAGATAAAGACAGTGTTAGCTCACATAACTGCTGTCATTAATAAAAGGTGATGAGGAACAGAACAGAGCCTGTGGAAAGTTACGTGCCGCACATATGGTCCCTGTCACCTCATGGGAGGTCAGTCTCATTTCCCAGTGAAGTGCCTTTGACGCAGAGGTCCTATCTTTGCTTACAATGTTTCTGTTTTAAATTAGATTCATTTCCTCAATATGCATGACAGATTGAATGCTGGGTCCAATAAATGAACAGTCAGGCTGCAAAGCAGACCAAGCTTTGGTTGTGTGTGCACATTGAGAAGCTCTGGAAAGCCGTTTTTACCCTTCCCTGAGATGGGGAAGTTATCACAAAGCCAGCAGCAGAACACTAGGCCTGCCATCGGAAAACCCAGGACTGAGTCCTGCTGTGGTACTCAGTTTCAACGTGGCCTGGAGACACGCCCTTCACCTCCTTGAGTCCTGGCTCCCTTCTTTGTAAGGTACATCTGATAACCCTGTCCTTCCTCCCTCTGCGAGTGGTGGTAGGATCGAATGAGATGCACAGGAAAGCTTTGTAAACTGTAAAGCACCAAGCAAAGTCAGAGGCATGTGTGAATTACAACCTTGACTTACCTTTGTATATATATACATTGTGTGTTTACACATACACATACACACATATGTTGTGTATATATGTTATATATACCTTGTAATATATATTATATGTGTATATATATATATATATATATATATTACATATGGAACTTGTATATACATATAGCACTTGCATAATTTCAGCTTTTTTGGACCCAAGTGACCACATCAGGCCCAGAATCCTTAAAGGCTTTCTTAATGCTGATAAACACTTAACCAGGTGATTTGGGGAAATTCTTTCCCCGACTCCGACCCTCCCTCCATATCTGTCAGCTGGGGGCTTGGGACAAGCTGATCACTAAAGACTATTTGAATGTTCTGCAATCTCTCTTGTTGGCTGATAACACTCTGGCCAGACCAGATCAGCGTTTTGTGAATATTGTGAGTATATTATTCAGACATCCAGAGAAAGAGGCTGGGACATTGTCAGATCATAAATATGAACATCCCAAGAGAGAAGTTCACGACTCCAGAGGGTGCCAGGGCTCTTGGAGGCTCCCTGAGGGCTGAAAGTCGAAAGGGTGTATGTTCATTCTCTTTCCCTCCTTCAACCCTTCCCTCCCCCCTTTCTTCCTTCATTAACAAATACCAAGTGCCTACCAAGTATAAAACACTGTGCCAAGCCCCAGGGATACAGGGATAGCCAGGTATGAGTATGTGTCTAGTGGGGTCTACAAACAAATGAACAGCCAGTCAGCAACAAATACACAAATGTGCAAGGAACTGTAGTAGCAGAATCACAGTGGGCTGTGGGGCACAAGGAGAGGCGCCCAGCCCAGACTTGGCGGTCACGGTGGGAGAGTTCCTGGAAGAAGTGACGTGTAAACTGAGACCATGCGATGGAGGAGCAAGATGGGGAAGAGACAGAGGAGTTTCAGGTAGGGGAACAGCAGGTGCAAAATCCAAATAGGAGAGTAGCGTGGAAATTTAGAGGAAGTGAGTAGAACTCAGTCTGACTTAAAAGATTAGCAGGCCCCCTGAGATTTCCTTCACATTCTAAAGGGGGTGGGGGGGCCCAGAGCATCCCTTCTGCCCCCCCTTTGGTTTGGTAGAGGTAAATTTCATCCAAAAGGGTCTTTGTGCCAGCAGGGCATATTAAACCATTTTGTGGTGTAGCAGCCTCTCCTTCCCCATCCTTTCCTCCCGGATTCATTAAAACCTCATTCACTGAGCCGTAAAGAGACTTCCTGCTGACACCTGCCTCTGTTGGCATCCTGGGGGGAAGGGGGGTGGAGAAGAAGAAAGGAAAGAAAAAGGATTAATTTTCTGCACACCGCTGCTATTTAATGCTTCAGAGCTTTCGTGCCCCGACAGCACTTCCATCATCCCACTCCTTTTGGGAATTATAATTTATTAATAGAGACATCTGGTGGGTATTTATTATGTGACTCTTGTGTGTGTGAAATGAAGAATCGAGGTGGGAGGCCAAAAGGAGGCGGGAGTCTGGCCTTTGCAGTATTTTATGGAGCAGCACCTGTGAGGTGCTGCCATCAGGAGTCAGGATGGATTTCATTTGGCCTTGGGGGCTGTGGCTGCTGGCTGTGGTGGGAGGGCTCCTTCTGACACTCCCCAGATGCACCTGAGCCGGTATGTTCAGGTGGCCAATGAGGCATGGCCAGGATGCCAGTTTCTTGAGTCTCTGACTCACACGTGTTACTTAGCAATTCCCTGGTCTCTTCAGAGCATCAGTCAGTTGGGAAATGAGCAGGTCGGCTGCGGTGATCTTTAAACTTTTTGTCAGCAGTGAAACTCTTTCTTCGAATAAACTCAATTCAGAAGCTAAATATATGTAAGACAGATAAGAGGAGAGCTGGATAAAGACCTTTAGTGGCTGAAAGCATTCAACATATGATAGTGAAGTTTATGCAACTTGTCATTTCAAGTAATACCAACCCGTAAAATAAATGTGGAGTCTCTAACAAGCTTCACCTTTGTGTGTGGTGCCATAGTGGATAGTGTATCGGTTAGCTTTGGCTGTGTGACAAACCATCTTAAAACTCAGTAGCATAGAACCAAAGTTATTTATTCCCAGGGTTCTGGGCTTGGCTGGTGGCCCTGCTGGTCTTGCCTGGGCTTGCTTATGCATCAAAGGGTTGGCTGATCCAGGACGGCCATGGCTGGAATGGCTTAGCTCTGCTCCACATGCTTCTCATCCTCCAGCATGCTGTCCTGGGCTTGTCTGCTCGTGGCAGAGGTGAAGATGCAGAAATGCACGAGACTTTTGCAGGCTCAGCCTCAGGAAGGGCACAACATCACTCCTCTGCATTTTATTGGCTGGAGCAAGTCGTAAGTCTGGGAAGGATTCACGGGTAGGGAAATAGACTAACTCTTTGGTGAGAGTAAGTTCAAAATCACATGGCAAAGAGCATGGATACTTGGGAGGGTGAAGTATTGAGGTCATCAATGCAATAAACCATATTTCATGCTTTTATTAAATATTAAGTTCTTTAAAAATTTTTTTTCTTTTTTTTTTTTTAACTGGGATCCTGCTTTGCTAGTGTTGAGAACCCAGCTGAGTGAGGATGGAAGGCCTGGTTAACTGCCTACTCTGTCCCTTTCTTCCCCACTCCCCTGCAGCCCTTGAGATCCCTCTAGAGAACTGCCAAGAACAGTTTGGGGGGAATAGGAGGCAGGAATCCTTCAATATTTCTCCAGGAAGCATTGTCTTAAGTATGTGGATAAGAGTGGAGACGGGCTAGGCTCTTCCCTCTCACCTGTCCCAGCCAGTGAGCCAGGTCTCTCCTCATGCAGCTTTGGAGGGTCCAGAGTGGCCTCTCACGGGCCCTGAGAATAAATGAAATTATTCCTATTTAATAGATCCAGAAACTGATATTCAGAGTAGTGCAGAGCCCCAGTATACACCTGCTTATACATAGCAGACCCAGGATTACAATCTTGAACACTGCCTGGTCAGGGTCAAGGAGGGCTCATGTTGGCCTGCAGTGGCCCTCTGGATGTTTTCTGGCTTGGGTACAATGCTGTGAGTAACTTGTTCAAAGAAGCAGTACTTTGGTCTCCAACTTTGGTCTTTGATAAGTTCCCAACACTGGACTCTGGTCTTAAGGATGTGCAGCTGCAATCCTATGCCAGAGGCCCAGGCAAGGGAGCCACTGTCTTGTCATAGGAGCATTCTTGAGACTCCCATGCTCACAGTGCTCCCCAGCATATCATGGGGAGACCCAGACAGACCCAACCTCCCCCTTGAGAGCAAAGGCTTTGGTTTGAAACACCATCTCATTTCCCTCTGTTTGCTTTTGGAATTAAAACATGAAAATCCACAGGAGGCTTGCGAGTCCCCACTGAGACCAATCGGTGACATTTTCAAACACTGAGGAGCTGTTTGTCAACTGCATGTTTTGGAGCCGAGAATGGGGAAAGGGTTTGGAGAGATGCTGGCAGCCCCCAGCAGACCGTCTGCTTGTCTGCAGATGGAGGCAATTATCTCAGGCACGCCCTGTCAGGGAACCCCATCCCTGCTTATGTTTCTGGAGCCATGCATGTCCAGCAGCACCCGTTTCCTATGCACATGGACCACAATGAGTTGTGTGTTGGGGTGAGAGGTGTTGGCTTCATGTCTGGCCCCTGGCTGACCCTGTCCATGAGCGGATTGTGAGCTGCAGGAACATGGCCTCGAAGGGGTCTCCACTGGGTACATGGCCCAACATCTAACCTGTGCTCTGTTTTGGTCACTGAGCTGCTTTGTAAAGGCAGGAAATAAGCGGAGAGGGATCAGAAGAGGAGGAAGGAAGAAAATAGGGACAAAGGAGGGAAGGAGAGGGGCAGTTGAGACAGCCATTTCCATGGGAAGCCAGAGGGACCTGGGGAGGTGGCTGAATCAGGTTGTAACTAAGGCTCTTTGGGAAGGATGAATGGTCTTCATTATGCTAGAGTCCAATGTATCTTTTAAAAATAATGAGAAGAAATGGCAGACTAAGGGATATTAGCACACCGTTAGGAAGATCTTTTTAACAGAACTTCACAGGCTCCTTATAAGAGAGTGAGGTCTCCATTGTGGGGAGCATTCAAGCAAAGCAGACAGACAGTGGTCTCCATTTTCTGGTGTTCATGACTTTGTGTAATCCCCTCACCTTGAGTGTGGGGACCTGGGATGTGGGACCTGTTTCTAACCTATAGAATATAGCAAAGGGACCTGATGTCACTCTCATGATTACATTATGTTATAGAAGACACTCTCAGTTGACAGGAGCTAGATTCACCTGGAATACTTGATGAAGCAAGCAGCCCACAGGATGAAGTTGGAGAAGCCCACCTAGTTAGGAATTGCAGATTGCCTCCAGGACCTGGGGGTGGCCTCTTGACAACAGCTAACAAAAAGCCAAGCCCTCACTTTAGGCAACTGCAAGGAAATGAATTCTGCCAACAACCTGAATTTGCCTGGAAACAGATTTTCCCCCAGTCAAGCCTCCACATGAGAACACAGCCTAGCCAACACCTGATTGCAGCCTTGTGAGACGCCAAGCAGAGGACCCAGCTTAGCTAGGCCTGGACGGACACGGAAACCGTGAAATAATACATGTGTGTTGTTTTAAGCCCCTAAGTTTGTAACAACTCATTATGCAGCAACAGAAATTGTATACTGACACTGTAGGTGGGTCTTTATGCCACTCTGTCTCTATCCTCCAGCCAAGTGTTTCCAGTTATCTAATGCTGCAGACCAAATCACCTCCAACTTAGTGGTTCAAGACAGCAGAAACCACTTGTCACATCTCCCAGTTTCTGTTGGTGGGCATTTGAGGGTGGCTGGACTAGGTACTTCTGGCACTGGGTTCCTCACGCAGCTGTAGTCACATGCCCACTGGGCAGCAGGCATCCCAGGACTTGCTGGGGGCTGGAGCATCGCATAGCAGTCAAGTTGGCTCTGGCTGTCGCTGGAGGGCCCCCGATCCCCTGCACATGGACTTCTCCACCGGGATGTTTGCCTGTCCTCATGACATGGCACCTGGCTTCCCTCGGGGCGAATGACCCAAGACACCAAAGCAGAAGCTGCATGATTCTTACGACCCAGCCTTGGAAATCACGCACTACCACTTCCACTGTATTTCGTCAATCACACACAGGACCAGCCGGGAGTCAGTGTGAATACCAGGAGGCATGGGTCTTAGGGGACCATCTTGCAGGCTGGCTGCCACATGGACCTTCACCTCCTCGGGCATTCCGCCAGCTTTCTCAACTCCAGGCCTTTGCAAAGACCATTTATTCCCTCCGCCAGGCCTGGTCTCTTCCTCTGCCATCCCATCACAGATTTCAGCTTACCTCTGGGGTCTCTGCAGGGGCCCTAACTCTGCTGCGGCCTGAAGCTTATATAAGTTAGGGGGCCCTCTTTAAAATAACAAAAATACCTTGCTTTTGCAAATTTTTCAATCACTCAGCCACTGCTAATGCCCTTCCTGGGGTCGGAGAGGGTGCCTATGCAAACAAACAGGCTCAAATGTAAGGTTTGCCAGCATCACAGTAGACCCTTGTTGGGGGTCTTCGCATGGATGTCACTTCCCCAGGGAGCTGTCCTTGGTCCTGTGGACTGACCAGGTTCCACTGCTTGGGTCTCCCTATGGGTCACACTTTTTTTTTTCCTGGATTTCACCGACTTTTTTTTTTTTAATTAACATATAATGTATTATTTGTTTCAGGGGTACAGCTCTGTGATTCATCAGCCTTACACAATTCACAGTGCTCACCATAGCCCATACCCTCCCCAGTGTCCATCACCCAACCACCCCATCCCTCCCACTCCCCCTCCACTCCAGCAACCCTCAGTTTGTTTCCTGAGATTAAGAGTCTCTTTTGGTTTGTCTCCCTCTCTGGTTTCGTCTTGTTTCATTTTTCCCTCCCTTCCCCTATGATCCTCTGTCTTGTTTCTCAAATTCCTCGTATCAGTGAGATCATATGATACTTGTCTTTCTCTGATTGACTTATTTCATTTAGCATAATTGGGTCACACTTTTGATTAGACATTTAACACCCCTTTGGGCCACAAGGGACCATGTCTTATTCAAAATCTTTCTGTGCTTACTCTCAGACACTATTCTAAATACAACTGACACAGTAGTGGTCTAGACTCAGACAAGGCCTCTGCCCTCCTGGAACAACATTGTGGTGGGGGGGTGGCATGGGTGGAGAGATGCACTAACCAGGTAAACAACAAAAATTTTTCCAAAGATAATTTCAGTTAGTGATGGGTGCCATGAGAAAAGTAAATCTGGGCTGTGGGAGATCAAGGAAGACCTCTCCAAGAAGCTGCTATTTGAGCCGAGACCTGAATAATGAGGAGCCGGCCCTGGAAAGATCTGTGGAAGTAAGTTTTCCTGGTAGGGGGAACAGCAGGTGCAAAGGCCCTGGGGCAAGACAGTGTTCAGGACTGAGCAGAGAGGCCAGTGCAGCTGACTGTGATAAGGGAAAGCAAAAGGCCATAAGGATGGAGAGGCAGGTTAAGGATAGAGCGGGTAGGATTTTGCAGATAGGCAAAATCTTTTAGAGCAGGTTTTATTTTATGAAGGTAGAATTCACACAGTAACATAACATTAGCCACTTAAAAGTGTACGATTCAGTTATCATATTCACAATGTCATGCACCCACTACCGCTATGTAGTTCTGGGCGTTGTTCTAAATCAGTGAGAAGTCCTTGGGGGGTTTGAGCAGCGTGGTCCGAGTGCTTTTTGCAGTTGCTCATCCCCAGAGGCCCTTGCTGCAGGACAAGGTGTGTTTCCATGAGGAATTTCCCCAGGCCACACCTTCCTTTCCTTTCTCAGAGTAAGGCCTGCGCCCAGGCAACTGTTTCTCTTTGCTTTCGGACTCTTCCCTCTCCGCTTTTCCGAACGAACCAACTAAGGGTGGGAGAATGGAAGAGAAGCCAGGGGGAGGGAGGAAGATAGGGCTTTTAATTTCCAACTTTGAGTGTCAAAAGGCAATTTCATGCCTGCTGATGTGATTAGAGCAGTGGAAATAATGGAGTCTGGCAGCTGGTGGGGTGCTGGCTCCGGAGGATTCCTACTTACTGATTTTCTTCCCTAGCAGGGACAAGCATTTCTAGTGGTGTTTAACCTTGTGCTCCCCTCAGGGGGTGCACCTCAGTGCCATGGGGCGTGAACCATCTTATTAGCGGAGATGATAATTTGCCATAGACTACAGTATCCCCTCTCCACCCGGCAGCCTTTGATCTGCTTGCCCCCACTGGGGCTGGGTGGGCAGAGCTTGGGTTCCCTCCATATTGTGGAGGTTAAGTGAGCCGCCTGCCCAGCTCCGAATTCCACCTCTGCCACTTTCCAGCCATGTGACTTTGGGCAAGTGGTCTCATTTCTCCATATTTGTAGGGACCGTGTGAGGATGACATGAGGTCATGTGGGCACCCAGTGGGTGCTCTGTCAATGTTGGCTTTCAAAAAAATTAAAGAAAAGAAAGGCCAAGCAAAGTGCAGGATGGAATGCAAAAGCTACGGCAGCTTTTGAGGTTGGAAATCTGGATGTTGATGTGAAATGAAGAGCTTTTTGTAAACCCAGTTGGCAATTAGTTCTAATTTATAAAAGAAATCATTTGTGGCCCAAACAGAACATCCATGCCAGGCAGGAGCTGGGTCAACCTGGGACCCAGGGCTTCTGACTACCCTCCCAGAATTGTTTCTGCTCCAGCTGTAGAGTCTTCTATTCTGGATTCTTCTCCTGAGAACACCCTTACTCTCCGGGTTCTCATGAGCATCCTACAAATGCTGCTCACAGAGTGTCTACCATGTACTAAGTGCTTAGTGGCAAATAAACTTCATCAGAATGCTATGAGGGAAGAAAGTGTCCCATTGTACAGATGAGCAAACTGAGGCTTGTCTCCAGCTGGTGAGTTTCCCTGCGGGGATTTGAACTGAGATATACCAGACCCCAGGGACCAGAGCCTAACCACCACTGCCTGCTTCCTGCTGGGCATCTCTGCAGCCTCATGCCTCCCCGTATTACCTTTCAGGCTCCAGGCTGGCTGGTCCATTCATCCTGGTGGTCAGCCCGACAGACAGAGGAAGCAGGAGGAGCTGACAGATGAGGAGAAGGAAATCATCAACAGAGTGATTGCTCGAGCTGAGAAGATGGAAGAGATGGAACAGGAGCGAATCGGGTGAGGCCCCACACTTCCCATCCATCTGGAGAGCCCCTGAGGCCTGAGGGCCAGCAGACTGCTGCTCAGGGCTGTGCTGGGGGGTGGGGCAGACTGCCTCGGGGGTTTGTCACTCCCCCCCCCCCGCCCCCGCAACTGGCAGAGCTGGAATCCTTGTGGCACGAGGTGGGAGAGCTCAGGAAGGAGGAGACAGAATGGGCTGGGGACTGGCTTGGGAGAGGGCTTGGTGGCTGGGGGTGCCTTACAGAGCGGGAGCTCTGAGAGGGCAGTGCATTGGAGCCTGGGGGCCCGTGATTGTGAGCACAGGGCGTCTGGGCCAATCTCAGCTGTGTAGAAATATGCTCTAGAGACACTGTAGACCAGAATATACAGCTGAGGGAGAGGTAAGGAGGAGAATGTCTAGGGACAGTATGTCAAGTAGCGCATTTGCAGTGAATTTAAATGAGAGAATGGCAGAAACGGATCCTGAAAGAGGGAGACAGCACGAGAGGGAGGTGGCAGAGGTTAACCAGGTGGGTCTGGACTCTGAAGAACGGGGGGCTCCATCCTCCCCACTTGCCCGCTATGGGTCCTGGGCATGATGCTTCACCTCTCCGAGCCCCTGCTCGCTTGCTTGTTGAGCAGAGGACGCGACAGTCTAGCTCACAAGACTGTTGCAAGCAGTAGGTGGAGTGAGGCACGTACACTTCCCAGACCCTGGTGACACTTCATTTTCATAAATGGTAAGAAGAAGGGAAAAAGTAGAGTTTAGAGGGTGGAGCTTTTTTGAATGTGTATGAGAGAGAAGCGAGGGATAGTGATAGGAGGCTGTGTGACATGTGTGTCGGAGAGTGACAGAATCAGTGAGTGAGGCCGGGGCTAGAGAGGGAGGGGGCAGTATGTGGGTGGTCTTGCAAAGGGAGGAGTGGGTAAAATTGGGGTGACTGGGGGGGTAGGGAGGGGAGGGGGGACCGAGGGAGGGTACGGGTGTATGGGGGTCTCTTGGCACAGGTGGAAAACTGGCTGTCAGATTGCCAGACCCCCAGGGGGTCCTCCCAGACCAGGATCTCAAATGGACCTCCTCCTCCGCAGCCCCTTCCCCAGACCCTTCTGCCAGGGGTAGCCTTTGCCAATTGCCCACAACTGATGTGGGCACCGAAGTGCCTGTTTATCTCTCCACCCACATACTCAGCTAGGGGCAAACAAGAGTCTTGGGTGGAAAGTGGAAGTCGGTGCCTTTGGTCTGAGCCTCCACAGATCATTTTAGTCGGGGTGGGTTGGGGAGTGCTGCTGACAGACAACGGACACCTGTCATGGCCAGGGTCAGTGTCAGGCTCCACACCCTCCATCTGCTTACTCTGGAGGTAGCTGAAGGGATAAGTCTCCAGGGGCACGCTTACGGGGTTGCATTCTTATTTTGCTTTTTAGAAGAGAAACCAGAGTGGGGAGTTGTCCAGGCAGGAGGTCTATGAGTGTGTGTGTGTGTGTGTGTGTGTGTGTGTGTGTGTGTGTGTTCACCCAACAATGGGCCTCAGCCTTTTGAAGTGAGGGATATGGGTAATAAGGGTAAATGCTTAAAAGCAAAACTTCTCTCACCCTTTTTCTGCCATAGCACTTACCACCGGGTAACATATTTTATATTTTACATAATTAGTTTGACTATCGTATATCTCCCTGTTAGACTGTAAGATTACTGAGGGTAGATATTTTTTTGCCCGTTTTGTTCACTAGTAAATTCTTAGAGCCTAAGTACATGGTAGGGGTGCAGTAAAATATTTGTTCAATGAGTGAGTGAACGTGGCAGACCCTGAGGCTCCAAATTTCTTTAGACGTCCCCTGTGGCCGAGAGGGTCCCGATTCCCAGGGAAGGTGCTCTGATTAGCTGGCTTGTGTCAGGGGCTGTCTCTCATCCAATCAGCTGTGTCGGGTGCCAGCCGTGTTGTACAAACATGGCAGGCAGGCTGCTTCAGGGGGTAAAGTTATGGAGGTCCCTGTGGGCTGAGCAGATTCAAGCTTGAGCCTTCTGGAACAAGATAGATGGGTTCCCTGCCTTGTCCTCCATGTCTTATCATATCGCCCCAGCTAACTTGAGGATGTGGTAGAATAGCACGGTGGTTAATTCCTGGGGCCCCAGAGTCAGAGATACCTGGGTTCAAATTCCAGCTCTACCATGTCCTCTCTGTGTGACCTTAGGTAAGCCACTTTAACCTCCCCTGCCTCAGTTTCCTCATCTGTAAAATGGGGTCAACATTAGCACCTAACTCTTGGTGAGTGTTTAATTAGGGTGCAAGGGGTTATCGTAGTGCCTGGCACAGAGCACATGCTCCATAAAGAGTGGCAGTCCTTTAAAGATGACTTTGCTGAGGAAGCTCAGTTTTTGATATTGGCCAAGGCCTCTATTCTAGAAAAATGCCCTGAGACTCCTGTTTGGCAAGCCCTGGAATTCCAGCAGCCCTGGCTTCCCTAAAGGGAATTTGAGAGGCTTCCAGGGAGGCTGGGGCCAAGCCCTTGAAGACAGAGTGTCCCTTCGCTGAGATGGTGTTCCTTCTGCCAGAGTGGGGGAGGACAGCCCCACGGGATTCTGGCTGTGGCTCTTTCCAGCAGCCAGTGCTCGCTGGTAGCATTGCCGGAGGCAACCCAACATGATTTGTGTCTTATAATCTCAAACCTGCCCTCATTCCTGTTCTCTCCATGCTTCCCTGGGAAGGGATCAGAGCGGACTCAGAGGAAAGCAAGATGACACATCAGGCACGAAGCAAGGCTGAAAACGGGGTGCCATCGGGGCTTCCACTTCAGAACCCAGGGTTCTCAGTCAATGAGCCTTTGGGGCCTCAGTCCCCCTCCCCCCATCTAATGAGGCAGGTCAGGCTGATTCTCAGGATCCTTCCTGCTCAGACTCTATAGTGGTTGGGTGTGTCTGATGGAGGACCTCATACCTGCTGTTGGCTGGCCCTCTCAGAGCTAATGAGCTCCTTCTAATGGTTAAAATTGCAGATGGACCTGAGAACCCCTCCAGGTTCGCACCAGCTCTGTGATGTGGAATCTTCTTTTCTATGAACTGAGGGAAAGCCATCTGGGAGGGGTGGGACATCATCATTAATAAACATCATAAAAGATCATCATACTAGGTACCATTTATTGAGCACTTACTATGTGCCAAGCACTGAATCTAAAACTTCCTGTGGATTAACTCGTTAACTGCTCCTCTCAACCTTGTCGAGTAGGTGCTATTATTGTCCTCCTTTTGCAGGTGAGGAAAGAGACTCAGAGAGGTGATTGGCCCAAGGTCACATAGAGCCAAGATACACATTCCTGTCTGGCTGACCTTCAGAATTTTGCTTTTAATTCTTAGGTGTCTTTCCTGAAGGCTTGGCCCCAAATTCTTAGACTCTGAAGAACATGGAAATTTTAAAAGCTCAGGTGTGGAGGGGGACACTGTGGGACTGGAAGCTGGAGCCTGTTGGGTGCTGGTCTAATGGTTTCTTCCAGTTCTTGTTCGCCTGTTTGTACCTCCAAAGCTGTCAGTACTGGTCTGCCTGCTCCCAAGGCTCTGACAGATCTGGGGAAGAATCGCCCTCAGGCCTCCTAGGAGGCGCCTCCGTCCCTGGGGCACTTTGACTAGAGCTAGCCACCCCAGGAAACCCCAGGCAAGCGGCAGACAAGAGCTGCTTCTCTCCTGGAAGCCTTTTTGCTTCTGTCCTGTGGGGGCAGGGGGTGTGTCTAAACCTTGCCTCACCACTCAGTCCACAACCCAGCTCTGCTCTCTTCAGCATCCCTGGAGGGAGAGATGATGACCAGCAGGGAAACTCATTAAACAGCCTCCTGTTGCCCCCTTGTCCCTTACTGAGGTGCTAAGTGGGATAGTGGAGTTTATTTTTCATGCCCTGACTGCTCTTTGCAGGAAAGGGAATGAATTCCAGGGAGATTGCTTGAATTATGTGTTGCTGTATAACAACCACCCAAAACTTAGTGACTTAAAGCAACAGCAGTTCTGATTTTTCATGATCCTGTGGGTTGAGAATTCGGGCAGGGCTCTGCTGGGTTGGTTTTCTGCTCCATGTGGTGTGGGGTGGGGTCACTCGCTCAGCTGCATTCAGCTGGTGGCTGGGCTGCCCTGCAAGGGCCACAAAAGCTCAGCTCCCATGTCTGTGCTTCAGCACTCTCTTTGTGGCCCACCCTCTCCGTGGGATCTCTGCTTTTTCAGTAACCTGGCCTGAGCTTTTACATGGCAGCTGGATCCCAAGAGAGCAAAGATGGAAGTTGCCAGGATTCTTAGCAGCTGGGTCTGGAACTGGCAGGGCATCACCCCTCCACGTTCTCTTTGAGAGGGAAAATAGGTCCCTTCTCCTTATGGAAGAGCGACTTAGGCCCCCACGGAAGGAAGGCATTAATGGCGGCCATCTTTGGAGACTCTACCACCTTATGCAAAAAGGCGAGTTTAATATAAGGATGGGGAGATATCTCAAGGGACCCAAGGGCAGAAACACAGCCTGGCCTCAGGAAAGTTTTTCTTCACATCCGACATGTTAGAAAATATACCCGTGCCATACCTGCCTGGATTTTATAGCTCTTCCTAGTCCTAATTCCAGATTCCTAGGGAAAGAAGTCCGATTGGGCCAGCTCACCCTGAGCACTCCCCTCATCCAGTCAGCTGTGGCCAGGGGTGCCAGGCCACACCAGCGTGGCTGCCGAGTGTGAGAAGGACCTTTGTGAGTTGGACAGACACCCATAGGATGTCCACCGGACTTTTGAAGGTATTAACTCTGCAGTTAAACATTTGCCTAGGAAAATCTGTTTGTGGTTTTTGTTTTGTTTTTACCCACTGGTAGGTCCCTCTGTATCCTTATATTTCTTTCTGCCCAGAGCCTCTCAAAGGCTTAGCTCACATATCCTGCCTGTGCCACGGGATAGGTAGCTGGGTGGCTTCCATTTGAGGTCATTTTCCCTAAACAGATGGGCCCCAAAAAGTAAT
Organism: Callorhinus ursinus; assembly: GCF_003265705.2. Taxonomy (NCBI): domain Eukaryota; kingdom Metazoa; phylum Chordata; class Mammalia; order Carnivora; family Otariidae; genus Callorhinus; species Callorhinus ursinus. Next base: position 8,369,201 of record NW_027397103.1, on the reverse strand, counting down.
TAGGATTTGTCATTAACCTTGGTGTCCAGATGATGTGATGGAGGAGGAAGGCAGAGAGACACAAGGGGGCCTCTTGTTTGTTGACAGAATCCAACCTTCCCATCTCAGTTCCATCATCTCCTATGTTTTTGGCACAGAATTTTTCCAAAATGTGGACAGAGGGAGAATTGAGTAACAAGATGCATAACTTTGCTACATTGAATCAGGTTGACACACTGACAGTAAGCCAGATCATACTCTCCTCTTTCAAAAGGAAGACCACCCCCCACTGCTGCCTTCTTTTTTTTTTTTTTTAACCTGGAGTCCTAAGTGTTCTATAAATAGGATTCAGGGAGGTGTTTGTGCATGTGTCTTGTGTATTTTTTGAGAAGAAATATTAATAGATTTCACCAGACTTGGGGGGGGGGGCTCTGAACCCTCCTATGTTAAGAATCATTGAGTAGTAGTACCTCAGTGTCCCCAAGAATTGGATTTCTAATGTCCTTTCGCAATAATACTTTATGCAGCCTGTTTTTGTAAGATGAACATGGAAGTCTTCTCAATTCCTTAAGTAGCCCAGTGTCTGGGATAAAACAGAGAAGAGATGAATACATGTTGGAGGGATAATTTGTGCTGAATGAATCGTAAACCCTAAGCCTCTCATTGAATCACTTTGACCTCACTGCTTCCTAGACCTTATCTGTAAAAGGGGGAGTTGGACCATGGGGTCTCCAAGTCCCTCCAGCCCGGGGTTTTTCAGCCTTCATACTACATGCATTTGGGGACAGATCGTTCTTTGTGGTGTGTACTGTCCTGTGCATCGTAGGAGGTTTTTTTTTTTTTTTAGCAGCATTCCTGGCCTCCGCCCACTAGATGCCTCTAGTAAACCCCCATCCAGCTAAGACAACCCCAGATGCCTCCAGCCATTGCCACACGCGCCCTGCTGAGAACCGCTGTTCTAGTCCTGCTGTCTAGAAGGAAGAAACAGACTTGAGAAGTTTCCTGGTACCACGCTCAACTTCTAGGGAAATAAAGCAGTAGCGCCCTCTTACGAAGCTCCATGTACCCACACTGTGCTCGAAGCTTTATGTAGATTCCTTTATGTAATTTTCATAACAGCCCTATGCGCGAGACCACGTTATTATCATTCCCATTTTACATATGAGGAGCCCGAGGCACAGAGAGTTTAAGCAGCTTGCCCACGGTCACACGGTTAATAAGCGATAGAAGTGGGATTACAACCCCAGGCAGTCTGGCTCCCGGGCTAGAGTCTAACTCTGCTGTTCTGTAGAAAAGCAAGTATTTATTGCCAAGCACTATGGTAGGGACTTCCAAATATGTTATATCTCCTTTCATTTCCTTAATGTCCCCTCACTGAGAGACAGTCTGTTATCCCTGCCATACAGCCGAGAAAACCAAAGCTCAGTGAGGTTCAGACACTTGCCCAGGGGCACATAGCCTTTACATGGCCAAACCTGACTTTTGAACTTGAATCTGTCTCTCCACTGTATCCTATTGCCTTCTGGGGTGCAGGGAGGGAAGGAATTGACAGATGAGTTGAGGGATTTAAGTAAGTCAAGAATTGACAGGGTGTCTTGGATCTTCACTCAGGCTACCTGGTTCTGTCTCACACACTTCTTCCTTCAGTGGGGCAGTTCATGTCTCTCCACTGCAACAACCCTTGTTCCCTCCCCCACCTGGGGAGGGGATAGAAAGAGCTCCAGCCATAAGCACTACAGTGAAACAAAGACTTCTACAACATCTGGACAGCTAGACCTGGCCTCCAGGGTCATCTCTGCCCCTCACGGGCTCTGTGTGCCTCAGTTCCCCATCTGTTAAGTGGGGGTGAATCATGGAACTGCTCTCACAGGTTATAGATGGCCTAAGGAAAAGAATGCACGTGGGGCTCCTGGGTGGTGCAGTCAGTTTGGTGTCTGACTCTTGGTTTCAGCTTGGGGTTGTGATCTTGGGGTCATGGGCTTGAGCCCTGCGTCAGGCTTTGCACCTGGTGAGGAGTCTGCTTGGGACTTTCTGTCCCTCTCCCTCTGCCCCTCCACTGCCTCAAATAAATAAATAAATCTTAAAAAAAAAAAAGAAGGAAAAAGAAACAATGCATATGGAGTACTCAGCACAGCACCTGGTAACCCTGACTATTCCAGGCTTTATAGGGACCCAGCACCTTGCCTGGCATTGACTGACTACCTTAACTCCTCTGTACCCTCCAGCAGTCTTTCTCTCTTGGCTCCCTTGTCTCCAGCTCTGAGCCGAGGTGACCCCTTCCCTGAAGAGCTGAGGCCTGGGCAGGAATCCCATTCACCCATCCATCAAGGAGAGAAATTAGGATCCACAGCTTCCCAGGTGTCGACAGCAATAAACAACAGTGAGAGTTAATGAGTCTGAAATGCTCGCATCCTGCACGCCCGCCGAATGGCGCCGTGATAGAGCAGCTCAGGCATTTTAGGATAGGCTTCTGAGAGATCTTGGCCATGGAGCCTCGGGCCAGCCTTCGTCAGAGCAGCTGTGTCCCCATTCACAGCAGACGATCTAATACTGACTTAAGGAAACGCCAAGTTTAGGGTAATATTCCCCCCACTGGGCAGTTAGGGTGAGGGGGAAAGCAGCACGATCTGGAATTGGGGTGTGTGTGTGTGTGTGTGTGTGAGAGAGAGAGAGAGAGAGAGAGAGAGAGAGAGAGAAAACAGAGGGAGAGCCAGAGATCCAGAGAGACAACATGACATCCACTCTCCCACTTCGCGCTGTTTTTATGAATTGTGTGTAATCACCACCCACCGCTGCTCTGAAGGCAGCCCCTCCGGCCCCATCCCGTCAGTGGCACAGCCCCGGCTTTTTGCCATTTCCCTCATGGATTGAGGAATCGCCCGCAGAGCCATCATGCCTCCCAGGCAGGGCACCTCGGCTCTGCAGCACGTCACATTAAGCCTACTTCCCAGGGTAACTGTGCATCCATCAGCCTTCTCCCCAACATTCATTGAGACGCTGCTGCAATATGTAGTTGACAGCTCAGAAGCGGTTGCCTGAATGTTTCTGAGGCCAGTTTGCACTTTTTGAGGGAGCTGAGCTTTAGGAACAGGCGATGTCAGTCCTCGATGTGGTTTCTTTCCTTGTTTGCAGAAGGTAGCCAAATGGGGCTAGGCTTTCTGCGAGCCGTGCATGGGAAGGCGCGTTCCACATGTAGGTGTGATCCCACACGGGTGTGTGAGCGTGCACGGGTGTGCTCACAGGTGCGTGTGGACCTGTGCCTCTAGGGGTGTGCCCGTGGTGTTCACCTGGGTGGATACGTGCCATCCGTGTCCATTTCTAGTCATCGCAGCCCCTTCAAAGGCTTTTCAAAAGGCAGATTTCATGGGCAGATGATAGCATCCTGATAGAAAAAGTGTGAGTACAGGGAGTTATAAAAGCCACGGATATCCAGAAGAAATAATTAGCAGCAACCATTACTGAGTAGTTATCATGTTCCGGGCATTTTACACACGCTCTTATTTTATTTTTGCAACAACCCTAGGAGGTAAGGATTTTGTTTTCCCTAGTTTACAGATGAAAAACAGAGGCTCAGAAAAGTTAAGTAACTTTCTTGGGGTCCCAGAGCTAGGAAGTGGCAAAGCCAAATATGGACCCAGGCAAGCTCAGCCCAGAATTGGCACCCCAAGCCTTGCATCACTGCCTATTTCTAAATTCTGAAAGTGTGTGCATGCCTGTGTGTGTCTCTACCTGTGTGGAGGGAGTCTGCGTTTTCCTGGGGCTGAGCATGAGCACCGGGAGAAGGTGATTGGGATCCTGCAGAGTCCAAAGTTTGGCTTGTCTGTCATCCACAGCGAGGCGGAGAGATATTGCCCAAACCTTGCTCTGGAGAGCAGGGCAGAAGTCTGATTCAGACGTGAATCAGGGGGAAATAGGACCTGGGTGGCAGATGGAGCAGGAATGTGGGTGTGGTAGGCAGAATAACGCCCTCCCCTACCCCCCAAGACGTCCACATCTTAATCCCTGGAAACCTGAGGATCTGTTACCTTCCATGGCAAAAGGGACTTTGCATATGGGATTAAGTTAAGGATCTTAAGATGGGGTGGTTATCCAGTGGACCCAATGTAATCACATGGGTCCCTATAAGAGGGAGGCAGGAGGGTCAGAGTCACAGCAAGATTGGAAAATGCTGCACTGCTGGCTTTGAAGATGGAGGAAGGGTCATGAGCCAAGGACTACAGGCAGCTTCTAGAAACTGGGAAAGGCAAAGGAATGGATTTGCCCCTGGAGCCTCCAGAAAGAATACAGCCCTCCCAGCACCTTGACTTTAGCCCAGTGAAACCCGCGTCAGACATCTGGTCTCCAGTGGAACCCGTGTCAGACATCTGGTCTCCAGAACTGTTAAGGTAATAAAATATATGTTGTTTTAAGCTGTTAAGGTTGCAGTGATTTGTTACAGTAGCAACATGAAACTGATACATGGGGCAGCTTCCCGGAGCCTGCTATTGGGCAATGGGATTTCAAGGCCCTCCTGCTACTGTACTCTTAGCAGTACTGACTTAGACCCACTGGGGACAGTCCTGTAGTTTCCAGAGACCCAGTCCAGCTCCATGTGTAGACAAAGTCTGGGGACTTACCTGCTTCATTCTGCCTGGACCCACTGCAGCATCTGAAACTCTCGCTGCTCTGAGCATCTCAAGAGCTCCATTCTTATGTCCACGCGTTGTCTCAAAACGGGGGATGTGGAGCCTCCTCTACCTAAAGCCTCTTGATGCTATCCCATCAAGACCTGGAATGGAGTGGGCCCTGCCCACCCCTCCAGCCTCATCCCCCTCCACCCAGCGCATGAGCCATGCTGAGCATGTGTCAGGGCCTTTGCATATACTATTCCCTCTTCTTCCAAGTGCTTTTCCTCACCCTCTTTACTGGATCAGCTCCTCTTTATCCTCAGGGCTCAACTCACTGGGTGTTTCCTCAGAGGCCCCTTCTTGACGGTTTCTGTCCCTCTCTTCTGCATTCTCCTGGCTGCCTATACTTGTCGTTCAGGGAACTTACTATGAGCGTGATTATGATGATCTATGTGATGAATTCAGTAGTGCCCGAGCCCTCTCTGCAGTGCCAGCTTCACGAAGGCAGGGACTCGCCTGTTTTACTCCCTGTTGGGTCCTCATTGTCTACTTGGCACATGGCAAGTGCTCCATAAATATTTGAATGAAGGAGCAGCGCATCTGCTTCCATTTGGATAGCAAGGTCGGACCAAGTTGGGAATCCACTTCCCATCACCTCCAGGGGGGGTTGTCTCCTGGGGCCCAGAGGAGGAGATGTACCCTTTCTGGTGCCTCTGGGAGCATCCTGGGAAATAGGAGGTGTCACAGAGTGAACAGCAGCTCCCCTCCCCTTAAGTGCTCAGCCTGGTGATGGATGTGTTTCCTGGATGCAAGGCATGAGTGGTAGTCATAAAGTTAATCGGGCATGTAAAGACATAACTAGAGAGTGACAGGCACGTACGGTGTCCAGCTAATTGGGCTCTTAATGTGGACGCATTAGACTGGCAAACAAACCAGGCTGCCGATACAGAGAGGGCTTTCTCTTAGGCATGAAGGGACCTTCTATTTCAAGACACCAGGGGAAGTCTTGGTGTTTCAGCCTTAGGATCTGAGACTCCCTGACTGCTGCCTGTGGGAGGAAGCTTGAGCTGCAACTCATCTAACCCCTCACAGTAAAGTCTGGGAAAAGGGCCCCCAGAGAACAGAGGTTTTTCAAGCCTGTTTACTGGAGAGAAGATAGGATTCAAACCCATGTCTTTTAACCCTGCCTTACCTGCTCTCGATCTTCAAAAATGCACTTTCTCTTCTAATATAAAGGCAACACATGTTCGTGGTGGGAGGTTAAGGAAGCATAGGGGAGGCCACCTAATCGGGTGCTTGAGGAGGGAGGGAGACAGAGGCATTAAAGAAGGAAAATTTAAAAAAAGAAGGAAATAAATGTTACTTATAATCCCACCACCCAGTGATTCTCACTGTGAATATTTGGGTGTGTTTCCTTTCTAAATTTTTTTTTGTCTGGTACACGTCATGAAGAGCTGCAGATGAGCATGTTCCAAACCCCAATTCAGACCCTGACTACAGTTCTACATCCTGGGGTTTGGGGGGGGTCTTTTTCCCCCCTTTAACATAATAAGGAGAGCATTTTCCCATGCAGTTTGCCCTACCGCCCCCTTCCTTCCTTCAGCCCTTCCTGGAGCATGGCCAGGAATTCACCAGCATCAGGACCATTCAGGGGGCTGCTCCAAAATACAGATTCCCAGACCCTGCCGCGATCCCACAGGATCATTGTCTGCATGCCGAACACTCTCCCAGGGTGATCTAGAAGCACCGTGAATTTTGAGAACCGCCCCCCATGCAGTGGCTCCCCACAGGGCTGCATATTCTAATACTGCTCACAGGGCTTCAGCAGACCCATAGCTGACGAGGTTGAGAGTCGGGGCTCCGTGCCTCGGTATTCTTTCCAAAGGCTCCCTGAGTGATTGACATGCGCGGAGGGTTGCAGGCATCCTTCAGGATGCATAGAGTGTGCGCCTGCCAAGACTAGTAGGAACAAACATTCCTTCTGGGGTAAAGAAACGGAAATATTTTATCACCAGGATAAAGACCCATCTGTGATTTTGACTTAGCTTCCTGCAAAGTTTCATTTCTAAGTTTATGACCTTTGGCTGTGGCAGCTGTCTGTGTTGAGGTCCTAGCACAGGGAGCCGCAGAGAGGGTGTCCACACGAGCGGGCTGCAGGAAAGATCTTGGAGCAGCGACAAAGGTGCGCTCTTCCCAGCCCACGCGTGCTTCTATCCTTATTGGTCTCAGCCAAATTCACAAATAACAAGGGTCCCCAAGCTGAGACATCTGAATAATGATCTTAAATCTGTGGTTTTTCCGTGCCATTTGCTCTACCATAGGAGCTAATGAGACACTCCCCGTACAAGGCCTGTTAATGGGGCCTTTCGGCATTTAGGAGTGAACAGTGCAAGGAACAGGCATCTGGGGGCACCTGGGTGGCTCAGTTGTTAAGCGTCTGCCTTCGGCTCAGGTCATGATCCCAGGGTCCTGGGATCGAGCCCCACATCGGGCTCCCTGCTCTGCCAGAAGCCTGCTTCTTCCTCTCCTGCTCCCCCTGCTTGTGTTCCCTCTCTCACTCTGTCTCTCTCTGTCGAATAAATAAAATCTTAAAAAAAAAAAAAAAGGAACAGGCATCTGGGTGGAGGCTCAGAGTGTGGGTTTTGCAAGTGGTGAGTGAATCCATGGCCTTGATTTTCCACGAGGAGGCAGGAAAGCCTCCAAACCTCCTAAACAGAGTGCACTATAGTTTAAAATTGGGTCATCTGGCCTGGGCTGTCTTCCTGAGGCTTGACCCGAGGCGGGAAGCCAGGAGGGTTTCATGGAAAGCAAAGATGATTTCCTGACCCAGAGAACTAGATACTCGCCCTTGCTGAGCAGCCCCAGGCCAGCCTTTCACCCTCTCTGTGCTTTGGGACCTGCCCTGCTAGAGTGAGAGGAATAAAATCGAACCATTTCCTGGCTAGGGCGGTGGATGAAGGAAGAAATTGGTAGAAGAGGAAAGTGTGTACAATAGGAATGTCACCATGCATTTACCATCCCCTGCCTCCATCAGCTCGCCTCATTGTGTCATAATATTTTATAATTCTGTGGCATTGAAAGGCATCCTGAAGTTTACCTGCCCTGGACAACTTCAGGCCATTTCTTTAAACTGCGGCTTTCCAAAGGAGATCTAATTTAACAGCCTAAACAAACAAAAGTGATAAATGCAGACATGCTGTGGGTGAAGGAGGGTTTTCTGGACCCTCAGAATCACCCCCCACCCCACCACTACAGTGGGTGGCCCCTAAACTGGCTCTAAGGAAATCTGGGGTGCCATAAAGCACAGTTTGACAACCGCCGATTCAGCTTAACACCTTCTGCTTTACAGATGAGGAAATTGAAGCCCAGAGAGGCAAAATCCAGGGCCAAACTGCAGATTTCTCAACCCTACATTGAAGGTTTTTCAGGGAAGCAAAATGATGGGGCAACTGTTGGGTGTCTTGTCCCAAGCTTAGGGAAGTGAGAGACAGAGGGACAGAACCAGCCGGGGTAACGGGGTGTGTGTAACTTGGTGCTTACCAATAACTGAAGGTCTCCCTGGGTGTGGGGACTGCAGGGGTGGGGCGAGCAGAGTGGAGATCAAACAGTTCAAGAAGATCCCCATGGCTCTGCCCAGCACAGAGCAGGAGGGTGGAATTACAGGTAAGAACAGGGACTCAGGACAGACTGTGCCTGGGTCTGGATCCCAGCTTTCTCCACCTCCCTGCTGCGTGACTTGCGTAAATCACAGCCTCTCTGTGCCTCAGTTTTCCCACTTGGAAAATGGGCACAAGAATAGTTCTCAGCGTATTGTGCTGCTGGAAGGACTCATTAAGAAGATCAAGGTGAAGTGCCTAGCTCTGCGCCTGGCACATGGTAAGCGCTCGGTAAACACCAGCAACTGTTACGCTAGGTGTTCTGAGACCGTGGACTGGGGCTTGCGCCTGGTGACTGCCCCCCACCCATCATCCTATAAAAACAGTTTCTAGGGAGAACCCAAGGAGGGAGAGGGAGGGAAGAGGAGGTGGAGGAGGAAGGAGAGGGCCGCCTCTGGCTCTGCGCATCCTGCCTCCCAAAGCAGTTCTGGCCGATCTGGGTCACAGGGAGGCTCTGGAGCCTGCAGGCTGCTCTTGGCTCACCCTGGGGCAGAACGGCTCTCCTGCGAATGAAGCACAAAGGGAGAAGTTGCTCTTTATAACGTTGTGAGTCAGAGCACTTTGTGGGGATGGCAGGAGCGAGGAGGGCCTGTGGGGTGAGTCCGTATCAGGTGGCTGCCAGGCAGGGCTGCCAGCGACCTTCTAGAGCCTGTGATCCCCGGATTGCGTCCCAGCGGTTCTCATGCCCATGGTGCCCGAAGCTGGAACCCGACCCGTGGAGGGGACGGAGCGGGGGGGGGGGGCAGGGTCCAGCTCCATCCTGAGAATGGGAGCAGGTGTGCTAGGGATGGGGCTGGAGAAGAGCCAAGTTGAAGAGCAGCTGCAAGTAAACTTTGAGAAGCCCACAAAGACATCCAAGGGAAGACGTCAGGTAGACAATTAGGTAAACAGAGATCATGGGAGATAGAAAGTCTAGAGAAGGTGCTTAGTCTGTGGTCAGCCCGCGGTCAGTAGAAGAGGTGGGAGATATGGGACTTGGGTCTGCGGTGGTCTGAAAATGTATCAGAATTTCCTCTACACGTGCCTTTTTCTGGGGAAGGGTCCAGCAGTTATCATCAGACACTCAGGAGCCCACGACTCAGAGAAGGGTTAAGACCATCAGCCTGATACTGTGGGAGTTGCTGGTGGTCCCTGGTCCTATAAGGCCCTCATGACTCTGTCTCTGCTTCCAGGCGCCTGGTGGACCGTCTGGAGAACATGAGGAAGAACGTGGCCGGGGACGGGGTGAACCGCTGCATCCTGTGTGGAGAACAGCTGGGGATGCTGGGCTCCACCTGTGTGGTGTGTGAGGACTGTAAGAAGGTACTGTCAGCCTCCTCTTCCCTGCTTCCCTGCTCTTCTCATGCACAGGGCTAGGCCTGGGCTCAAGCCAGCCCTTGGGGCCCTGGGTCTTGGGGATGGAGCTTGGATCCTGAAGGGTAGTTGCCAGCATATGATTCCTTTGGGGGTGCTCCCATGCCCAACTATCTATCTAGGCAACCCTGATTCTGGTTCCTCTCCTGGAAGATGCTCTGACTCTTCTGCCCCTTGGAGCTCAGCTCAATCTAGGGTGAACTTGGGAGCCTGAGGTAGGACTTGAGCTATGATTGAGCCTCCAAGTATCCTGGTTGTGGCTTAGCAAGTTATGTGTCAGGCTCAAGAGCATGCCAGGCAGGTGTCTACACCTGTGTGTACATGGAAGGTTTACTGAGCATCCTCTTACCCTGGCTTAGAAAGCCCCTCTCCAGCCAAGTTAGAGCCATTGAGCTTCTTGAGCATTCATTCTTGAAGGCGAGTCTCCCTGTGCTCCCTCCACCCTGCACCTTCCCCTCAAGCTGTCGGCACTTGACGATTCCAGGACACGGATACAACTGCCCTTGGGTCTGCCCAATTCCCAGGAAAGGAATTCAGGGGAACACCTGAGCTGGAGACATCCATAATGTCACTTGGCATCTCCTGCTTGGAATCCCCCTTAACATTTAGAATGCAATTTTGGGGGAAATTTATCTAGGCTAAAACACTTAATCTGCTGCAGTCAACCAGATAGTGAAAATTTCGTGACCTGTTGGGTTTTCCTTTTTGTCTTGACTACCAGGCAACTCAGCCAAAAGTATAACATTCTAACCATCACACAGTCATAGCTTTTATACGGGTAACTTTCTTCTCCTTGGAGAGCTGAACCTGCAGCAGCCATAGGCTAGGTTAGGTCAGATTCATGCGGGAAAGAAAGAAGAAATAATAAACAAATAAATATGTGACCTCTCCTCTTGAAAACTCATGTCAGCGATCTCCCCTGTGTGGACACTGAAAACTCAGACCCCACAGGGACTCTTGGAGAACTCAGGAGAATTCACTCATCCAGTGCCGGGGAGTGACTCCAGTTGTTGTTATTGGAAATGAAGACTCAGATTGGAACTTTAATCCTAACTGGCCTTGGTCATGGGAGGGAGGTGAGAAAGAGTTCAAGCTCTTTACATCCACCAAGAGAGAATAGGGCTCAGTTGCCACCCTTCCCACCCCCTTCGCCCTGATCACTGGCAGCTCAGAGCCTGGCATATCTGAGTGTGCCCTGGGCTATATTTTGTCCCCAGAATGTCTGCACCAAGTGTGGGGTGGAAACCTCCAGTAACCGCCCGCATCCCGTGTGGCTCTGCAAAATCTGCATCGAGCAGAGAGAGGTGAGTCGATTGGTCCCATCTGGCTTTTGGGACACCCTTCCTTGTTTGGGGCACCCTTCCTCACTGTAACCAGGGAAACTGGGTGGCAGTCGAGGGCCGGGGAACCTGGCTAGGTATATGTCCTAAGGGATTGGTAAAAAGGAGCCAGCTCAGCGGTGAACACTGGTAGAACAGTCCATGACGTTTGAAAGAATTTCTGTTCTCCTGCTTCCGTGACTCTTCTCTTCCTCGAAGTAGGGAGCGCGCCATATTTAAGAGGTGGAAGACTTGGAGTCCACTTACTCTACTTTCACTCTCTCGCTGGGTAACCTCATACCAGTTCATCACCTTTCTGATATTCAACTTTCTCCATCAAGAAAATGGGTCTACTCAGGCCCTGCCTACTGAGTGTTTGGGGATAGTGTGTGAGTCAAGTAGGAATTGTGGCAGGCTCTGTACTGTGGGCAGGGAGCAAAGTTAAAAAATGGCACTTGTGAAGGCAGGACTCTTAGTGACTGGCTGCCGTGCCTTCATCCTCTCCCTCTCTTCCCCTAGGTGTGGAAGCGTTCTGGAGCGTGGTTCTTCAAGGGCTTCCCCAAACAGGTCCTCCCACAGCCTATGCCTATAAGGAAGACCAAGCCCCAGCAGCCTGTCAGTGAGCCTGCTGCCTCTGAGCAGGTCGCGCCCGAGCCCAAGCATGCTGCCCGGGCTCCAACCCGAGGTACAAGAAAACACCTTCTCCTTTTAGGACCAAGGACAGATCTTGGCTAACTGGTCTACACGGAGGATGTCCTGACATGATATCTTGTGTTTCTACCCAGCTGGTGAACAGCCCGCCTCTGGGCTTGGGTTTAAGAACCCTACCTCCTCTGCACAGCTCACCATGAACCCTTACCAAGAGGGTAGCACAGGAAACCAGTATGGAGCTTCCTCAAAAAGTTAAAAATAGGGCTACCCTACAATCCAGCAGTCGCACTACTGGGTATTTACCCAAAGAATACAAAAACCCTAATTCAGAGGAGTACATGCACCCCTATGTTTATAGCAGCATTATTTACAATAGCCAAGGTATGGCAGCAGCCTGTGTCCACCAATCGATGAATGAATAAAGAAGACATGGTAGATATAAATATAGATATACACACAATGGAATATTATTCAGCCATAAAAAAAGAATGACATCTTGCCATTTACAACAACATGGATGGAGCTAGAGAGTATAATGCTAAGTCAGTCAGAGAAAGACAAATACCATATGATTTCACTCGTACGTGGAATTTAAGAAACAATAAATTAGCAAAGGGAGAGAGGGAGAGAAACCAAGATACAATCTTTGAACCGTAGAGAACACACTGATGGTTACCAGAGGGGAGGAGTGGGGGGAATGGATGAACTAGGTGATGGGGATGAAGGAGGGCACTTGTCATGATGAGCACAGGGTGTTGTATGGAAGTGTTGAGTCACTATATTGTACATCTGGAGTGAATATAACACTTCACAGTATAGTGTAATACGGTAACACTATTGTATCACGTAGTGTAATACGGTAACACTATTGTATCACGTAGTGTAATATGGTAACACTATTGTATAATGGTAGAATTAAAATAAAAACTTCTAAAAAAAGAGAGGGTAGCACAGGAAACTCTCCAGCAATGCCGGGCTGCCAAAAGCTTTTGTTGTCATCCCTGATGGAGTATTTAGAGGTACAAGAGGTGGAAATTAAAGTTAGAAACTGAGAGACTCCTGTCACCGCAATACACACCGGGGCCTGAGGGGGACTTGCTGGGAAGGCCTTCCTTGTCCCTGCAACTTCTATCAACCATCTCCTGTATCTGAAATGGTACTACTTAAGAGTGAAAGATGAGTAGAAGGGAAATTACCAAAAGAAAATTACCACGGCTATGGATATTATCACTCTTATCCAAGTATTACTATTAATTAAGTAAAATGATGATAAAAGGGAGAGGCAAAAAAGTAAAAAGAAGAAAAAAAGCAACTACAGTGCAAACATATTTTAATTGGTGAGACCAATAGGACTGACCTCAGAAGAGGCCCTTGTCATGATCTCAGTTGACACTAAGTGATAAAATCTGGCCTGAACGTCAGTTCTGGAGTTGAGTGCAGGCAATGCTTCTGAAAGGTAAGTTGTCGCTGAAGGTCTGAAAGGTCGAAATGTCCAACTTTGTCTCCCGTAAGATGACTTCTAAAGGTGCGCAGTCCGGTGCCTGGCACTGAAGAGGCATCCACCAAATGCTTTCTTCCTGACATGGCCCAAGCAACGTCTATTCCTTGCAGAGAATTACCGAGTTTTCAATATACACCGTGTCCCCAAGGAGCCCCCACTGTCACCGCCAGAACATCCTTCTTCCTGGTTAGGCTTTCCCTCCTGTAGCCTGAGAAGACTGCACAGCTTCACCATCAAGATCTAGGACATCTGAGACCGAGAGAACCTGAACCTCAGTTCCAGCTCTGCACGTCGCCTAGCCCTCTGAGACTCTTTCCTCATCTGTGAAATGGGGTTAATAACTCGCTGGGTTATTTTAAAGATTAAATGAGATGCTAGATGGGAGGTGCTTTGCAGAATGTAGCACTTAGTAAATATTGACCAATATTATATAATGTTAAAGACACAGACACACACAGAAATAATATGAACTAGCTTATCAGATAACTTTGGACAAAGCAAATAACCCCAAAACTATGCTTGATATAACACCCATTCATATCACTAGAAAGAAGTAACGTCACCAGCATTGCATAGTGACAGATGAAAAATTATTGGTAGAAAAATTATTGGTTATTCCAGTACTGGTGAAGGTGGGGGAAATGGATACTTTACAAACTGTTGGTAGGACTATAAATCACCTCCAGGCTTTTGGAAAGTGTTATGGCAGAATTTAATAAAATTTGAAGTATACGTGCCATTTGATCTGGCAGTCCCTCTCTGGGAATATATCTAACAGCAATAAAAGAACCAATATAAATAGATATATGTGTAAGTATATTTATTGTATCATTATTTATGGTAGCAAAACCCCTGGAAACCCCTAAATGTTCATTGATGGGATTGTTTAATGGATTGTGGTATAGCCACACCATGCTGTATTAGGCATCTTTTAAAATTGAACGATGGAAATGTATATTAGAGATTTGGAGTTATGCCCATGATAGAAGCTTTCGATATTCTTTTAACAAACCCTTACTGAACACCCAGCGAGTTCCAGACTCTGTTCTGTGCCCTAGGAATACAGTGTTAAGTGGAACAGACAAAATCCTTGCCCTCACACAGCTAAAATTGTCCTGGGGAGAACAGATACTCGACGAACAAGGACGGGCAAATACCATGTAATGCCAGATAGTGATGGTGTCCAGAGGACAGATGAAGCGGGTAAAGGGGACAGATGTGCCAGGAGGCTCCATGTTGGACAGAATGGTCACAGAAGGGCTGTCTGAGGAGCTAGTATTTGGGGGGAAGGGTGGAGAGGGCTCATGGAACATTTGGGAATGTCACGTGCAAAAGGACTTGAGGTTGGAGCATGCCTGGTGAGTCCTAGCAAGTGAACAGAGAACATTCTAGAACAGTTTGTACGATCATTGGCTAATAATCCCAATTTGTTCTTTTTAAAGGCTTGTGCATGCTCACACATGCTCGTGCACACAAAGGAAATCATGTGAAATAGTAAATGGGAGCTACCTCACAGGGGATGTTGGGAGAGGAGACTTCCACTTCATTTTGTAAAAGTTCTTAAGAGTGGCACTGGGCCCCTTTGTGTGTTCCTTAGGCAAGGGTTCTCCAGAAACCGTAAAACAAGGACTCCCCATCATTTCTCTCTCTCTCTCTCTCTCTCTCTCTCTCCAGGTGACACTGAAGACAGGAGGGGCCCAGGTCAGAAGACAGGTGGGTTCCGCTGACTCAGTCTTCTATTTTGGGACAGGAGCCCTTCTAACCTTCTATCCCATGCCTCTGATGCCCTTTCTCCATTTAACACGTGCTTTTCTCTCCAGGTCCTGAACCGGCCTCTGCTCCCGGGCGAGGAAGCTATGGGCCTCCCGTGCGCAGGGCCTCTGAGGCACGCATGAGCTCATCCAGCCGGGACTCAGAGAGCTGGGACCACGGCCATGGTGGGGCTGCCGGTGACTCCACCCGGAGCCCAGCAGGTAGGAAACATGGGCAAATCCAGACAGGCTTCCTGGCTGAGGAGAATCCAAAGGATTGGGGGTGACAATGTTTTAATCCATGTATTCATTCAGTACTTATTGAGCATCTGTTGCATGCCACGTTCCGTTCTAGATGTTGGTTCTAGTCTATGGTAGAGGAAAGACAACTCAGAAACAATTCTGACTCTAGACATCCGTATGTTTGGTTATACCCATTTCCTGCTCTAATGCCAAATGTCAGGAAAACGTAGGGGTTTTTGCCTTCCTCCCTGGAAGCCCTGAGGAAAATGCAACGTGCCTTTGAGCAAAGTCGGGACACTTCCCTCTCACAGACCCACCCAAGTTCTTTCTTCCCTTGGCCAGTGGCCTCTGCTGTCCGTGAGGATGGGGTGGTTCAGCATAGCCAGGATGTCACTCATAGCTGCTCTTGGCTCACTGGTGCCCAGCACCTCTGGCTGCACTCATGGGGGATTTATTTGCCAAGAGTGCCCACCGTGGGAGTCCTTGATTCCTGGACTTTGGGAAAAATGTCTACTGGATGGGAGAGATCAAAGCTCCCTACCTCCTGTGTGAGCCCTCAGAGCCACTTCATTTCCTTTTTAACAAGGGGATGAGACTGGGTCCAAAGTTAGATGGGCTGAATATTCAGGCCCCATGATGACCTCTGGCTTCTCTTCTTCAGTAGTGTGTCTGTGGCTTAGGCCCATAGTCCCTCTTCTTGGCCAGAGAGCTGGGTCCATACCTTGTGCTAAATCCACCGTGCATACCCCCTAATGAACCTGTGATTCAGATTCATAGAGAAAGAAGAATTTCTCAGCTCTGCAACATCATATGGAATATTTGTTGTGTACTTACTATGTGCCAGATGCTGGCCCCAGCTCTTCACGTAGAACATCTCATTTAATCCTTGTCACAACCCCAAGCCCTGTTATGAAGACATCTACTCTTCCCATTTTACACATGGAGAAACTGAGCTCAGAGAAGTGATGCCACTTGCCCTAGGTCACACAGCTGATCATTGGTTCAAATGGAAATTAAACCTATGTCTGTCCAACATCAAAGCTTGTGCTTGTTTTTCTCTTCCAGAGGTGAAGTTTTTATTGACAGTGCTTTTTTAAAACATCTTTTTAAATGGTGGTAAAATATACTTAATATTAAATTTACCATTTTAACTATTTTTGAGTCTAGAGTTCAGTGGCCTTAAGTGCATTCACACTGTCATGCAACCATCACCACTAACCATCAGCAAAGCCATTTCATCCCAAACTGAAACTTTTACCCATTAAACAACAATTCTGCATTCCATTTCCCCCTCCCCAGCCCCTGGTAACCACTAACCACTAAGGATTTGCTTATTTTTGACATCTCATATAAATGGAATTACACAATATGTGGCCTTTTGTGACTGGCTTCTTTCACTGAGCATCCTGTGTTCAAGGTTCATTCATGTTATGACTTGTATCAGAACCCTGAATTCCTTTTTAAGGCTGAAAAATATCCCCTTGCATGGATAGACATTTTATTTATCCATTCATCTGTTGATGGACCTTTGGGTTGTTTCCACTTTTTGGCTGTTGTGAATAATGAACGTTGGTGTGCAAATATCCCTTTGAGTCCCTGCTCTTAATTTGGGGAGGGTCTATACCTAGAAGTGGAATAGCTGGATCATATGGTAATTCTATGCTTAAGTTTTTTAGGAACCACCCATCGTGGGTTCTACAGCAGCTTCACAAGTTTACATTCTCACCAGAAATACACAAGGGTTCCAGTTTCTCCACATCTTCACCAACATTTGTATTGTGTGTGTGTGTGTGTGTGTGTGCGTGCGTGCGTGCGTGTCCATCCTAATGCATGTGAACTGGTATCTCATGTTTCTGATTTCCATTTCCTTGATGGTTAGTGATGTTGAGCATCTTTTCATGTGCTCATTGGCCATTCGTATATTTTCTTTGGAGAAATGTCTATTCAAGTCCTTTGCCCATTTTTTAATTGGGATGTTTGTTTTATTATTGTTGAGTTACAGGAGTTCCTTATATATTCTGGATATTAATCCCTTTCCAGATCTATGATTTGTCAATACTTTCTCCCATTCTGTGGGTTGCCCTTTCACCCCATTGATAGTGTCCTTTGATGCACAAAAGTTTTTAATTTTGACGAGTCAAATTTTTCTTTCTTTTGTTTTCTGTGCTTTGGGTGTCATATTCAGGTACACCAAAGATTTATTTATTTATTTATTTGAGAGAGAGAGTGTGCAGTGGGGAGAGGCAGAGGGAGAGAGAGAATCTCAGTCTCATGACCCTGAGATCATGACCTGAGCCAAAACCAAGAGTCAGATGCTCAACCAAATTAGCACCCCCTCTTTGATCCATTTTTAGTTGACTTTTGTATATGAAGCCTGTGCTTTTAAGCCTCTGTATTATTTTGCCTCTTGAGGGAAAAGACAGTCACACAACATTCCTGAGCCAAATTTGACCCCCTGTCCCTGGAGAGTCAGTGTAAATGTTATCGCCATCTATGAAGCTTCTAGCATCCACCTGCTCCACCTTGAGCTAATTGCTCCCTCCTCTGAGTTCCCAGAGTATTGACACCCAGCTCTAATTAGTGCTTGTCACTGTCTAAAGCATATTAAAGCCAGAATTTCTTTCCCTGAGAGAACAGTAGAAGACAGGGGATGAGCAGATCCATGTACCTTAGGTGTGTGTTAAACGCACTTGTTCTCTGCCCCATTCCAGACCTGTTAAATCAGAATTTCTGGGGTCAGGACCCAGACTCTGCACTTTTTAAGCAAATTCTTCAGGTGATTTCTGTGAATGCCGAAGTTTGAGAATCATTGCTCAAGAGCCTGAAAAGTTAGATAAGTGAGTTTAGATGTTTTCCTGAAGGTGCTCGGGAGCCACAGAAGAACATTGAGCAGAGGAAGGGCCAGCATCTTGTATTTTTATATCATTCACACATCACACAGGTATGGCAAGTCAGATCCTATCTGGTGGCACTGAGGTTACTCAGAGGGGTCTGGTGCTCCAAAACACAGACATGTCTGTGCTAACCTCTTTGTGCCATTTGCAGAAGGGCTGATTGCAACCCTTCCTGATCTGCTGGAGCCCAGATGCCCTTGCTGTATAGGAAAAGGCTCAGTCGTTGCCAGCAGCCCTCAGTCATGAGCCAGACTAAGCCCCAGAGGGAATTCCAGCAGGAGGGCTGAGGATGACTTGCAACTCAGGTCCCGGACCCTCGACAAGAATCAAGTCAGCCCTGTGTTTCCCATTCAGTAATCCTGACACCTCCCAGTGCCCCATTCTCCGCAGATCTAGGATGTGGAGTTAGTGCTGTGGAATAAACCAAAATCATCCCAACTTTTCTTTAGGCTACAGAGGTCGTCTGGGCATCAATATCCCTTTCATGTTGGTATACCCAAACTCCAAGTCCAAAGGCCACCTGCACCAGGAAGCTGTTCCCATCCCCCTAGTCAAATGTCGCCTGTTGCCTCCATCCCCAGTGATGTTACTTATTTACCTCTATGGCCATTTCAGTTCAGTGTCAAGGGCACAAACACCAGAACAAAGACTGTGTGGGGTCAGATCTCAGCTCTACCACCTACCAGCTGTGCATTCCCATTTTACAGATCAAGACACCAGGCTTTCAATTACTGTAAAATGGAAAGAATGACAGTAATCAGTCTTAGCTTATGGGGCCGCTCTAAAGGATTAAGTGAACTGAAACCTCACAGTAGTACTTGTAAAGATCTTGGAGCAGAGCCTGACATGCTGTGGGGGCCCAGTGTGCACGATTATTCACTTTCTACCTCCTGGGGCAGGTATAACATAATAGCTAAGGGCAGGGATTTTGGAGTCAGACAAACCTGGTCGGAGGTCCTAGCCGCTTCTGAGCTACGTGACTCTGGGCACACTTAACTGCCATTTTCTCTGTTGTAAATGGGGACTGTAATACCACACATGACGTCAAGTTGTGAGGGTTCCGGGAGGTGATGCTCATGGCCTGGCACATCTGAAGCACTTAGTGGATGTTGACCATTAGCGCTGTTTTATAAACTCATTATCTCAGTGTCTATCTCCTTCCTCTGACTGGGCCATGCACTCCTGGAGGAATTAAGATGGTTTTTGTCCATCTTTGCCTAGGGATTGGCACTTGGCAGACATTCCATGAACACTTGTTGAATGAGTGAGTGAGTGAGTAAGTGAGTGAGTGAGTGAATGAATGAGTGAATGAATGAACAAAGACCCAAATGAACAAACCACAGTGCTACTGCAGGATCCGTAGGGCTTGGTAGGCTCCCAGCCAGAGGTGGCAAAGCATCTTCTGTCATTGGCATTTAAGCATCTCTCCAAGGACAAAGAGCTAAATTCAGGAAAGGTGGGATCCAGCCCAGTGAAATGAGAGATGACGGAGCTTTTTTCCAGGAATATCATACCTTCTGGATGCCAGGAACTGCTGTGTACATTATCCCCTCTGATGCCCCAGTAGCTGTGCAGGAGACCATAGCACTTGATGGTCTCAGGCAGACTCTGGAGACAAAATGCCTGAATTCAAACCTTGGTTCTGCCACTAACCAGTAAGGAGACATTAAGTGAGCTCCTTAGCCCTCTGTGTCCAGCTTCTCCATTTGTAAAATGGAGATAATACAGCACCCAGTTCATGGGGTATAGAGATTAAGTAAGTTCTTCTATGTAAAGTCCCTGAAACACAGAACATGGTAAGCATGAAATAAATGTTAATTCATTATTATCCAGTAGATAGAGCTGTTGCCTCCATGAGACATCTGAAGTTCAGAGAGGGTGAATGGCCAGCCCAAAGTCACACAGCTTATACAAGAAGCTGGAGGCAGAGCTAGGTCCATGTGAAGATAGAGACCAGATTCAATAATAATACTTAGTGTTTACTCCATGCCAGGTGCTGTTCTGAGCCCTTTGCTTGTATTGTATCATAACATCTCTACTGCAACCCTAGGAGGTAGATACTGTTATCCCCATTTCGCAGATGAGGAGACTGAGGCCCAGAGAGGCCAGGTCATTTGCCCAAGGTCACACAGATGGAGGCAACACCCTGAAACCTTTACTTTTCGACCCCCATGTCGCTGCTGTGACCTGCACAGGGGATCTGAGTGTTGCACAGAGAGAAGGCACAGAAGGGAGGAGAGGATCTAGAGATGCTGAGGGTGTCGGGGTCCCGCACTCAGTTCAAACCCAGAAGGCATTGCCTCGGGCCAGCTCGCCAGTTCCAGGCCCCCTCCTGCTGCCACTCTGTGTGCGCGTGCGCAGAACAGGACCGGCGCTTTCCTTTCCTTTCCCCGGCAGGTTTGCGACGGGCCAACTCCGTGCAGGCCTCCAGACCCGCTCCCGCCTCCGCGCTGAGCCCAGCGCCGCCTCAGCCTGGGCAGCCAGGTATCTGCCGCCCGCCCACCCAGACTGCCACTCAGCTGGGACCCCGGTGCCTCCTGTCCTTGCTTGCAGAGCCCGCCGGGCTTTCTGCAAAGCCACAGCCACCACCAAACCCTCAACTCTGCGAAGACCCTGAGAATGAGTAATCCTCCGGGTGGGGAAGCCGGGCACAAGTGAGCCGTGAGTCCCAGACCCGCGTTGACAGGGCTTTTTCTTTCCCCACTGCCCCGCCTCAGGCACTGTCACTCCCTTTCACAGTCCTTACCTCATGCACCTGCCGCCTGCTCTCTTCTTCACATCTTTCTTCAAATGGATTCACTTGAAAAACGCAACCGAGAGAACTTGCTATCACAGACTCTCTGTCACGGAAGTGCTGGGGACAAATGCTCCCAGAACAGCAGTGTGAGAGTCAGGAAGAAATGGTGACCAAAGAGATGGTAATATGGGAAAATCTATACAAACATGGATTGCATAAAACAATAGAAATAATGCCTAATCGGTGCAGTTAACATTGTGTTATTTTAAGAGAAACCTTATATATATATATAATAATGGCATAAATGAGAAACTGGTATTCCGTGCCGTAAAGACACCCAGCAGTTTGCTAGGGCTATCCTAACAAAATACCACACACCAAGTGGCCTAAAAGTACAGATATTTATAGTCTCACAGTTCTGAAGGCCAAAAGTCTGAAATCAAGGTGCTGGCAGGGGTGGCTCCTCCTGAAGGCTGTCAGGGAGAATCCGCTCCGTGCCTCTCTCCTAGCTTCTGGTGGCCCACACCTTCCTTGGCCGGTTGGTGGCATTCTCCCTGTGCCTTCACATCATCTTCCTTCTATGTACATCTCTGTGTCCAAATTTCTCCTTTTCTGTAAGGCCATAGTCGTATGACCTCATCTCTACTTGAACATCTGCAAACACCCTCTTTCCAAACAAGGCTACATTCACAGGGACTGGGGGGTTAGAACTTCAGCATCCTTTGGGGAATACAATTCAACCCATTGCAGGGGGTAATTATAAAAAAGTAATGCAATGAAAATAAAGCCATGCAGTGAGAGTCTCAGTATGCTGGCCTGTTGAAGGTTCTGAGCCCGAGGCCTGTTCTTTTCTGCTCAAAAGGGAAATTCACAAAAGTTAGAGAGGTGTTAGAGACGAAGTAACACCTAAATGCGACATTTCCATGATGGAGTCGGTATTGATAATACCGAGGCAGGCAGTGGAAACTGCAATGACTTTCTTGCTGTGTGGTTGAGTGTTATTCCAAGCCCCCTCCCTGTGGCTCTCTTCTGCATCCCATACTTTGGGAAATGTAGTTGTAAGGAATCCACTGGACCAGGAATGACCACCATAGCGATGGTGGGCTCAAGGCATAAATCTGCCTGTCACCTCACAAACAATTCTTACTCCATTCGTTCATCAACTTCTTAATAACTGGTGAAATGCAAAGAACAGGTACAGCCATCCCCATTTCACAGAAGAGGAAGCTGAGGCCCAGGAAGGAAGCACTGGGGCTTGAACCCAGGTCTTTCTGACCTCAGAGTCTCCCACTGGGACCATTCCTGCATCCCTGGGTACCTCGGTCCATCACCTGCTGCCCCCAGGCCTGTGTCCACACTCCTGAAATGAAGGCAGGGGAGGGGAGGGGGAGACAGGGAAGAACACCCAAATGATGCCACCTTCTCTGCTCCGTCCCTTTCTCTTTCCCCATTCAGGGCCTCCAGGAGGCAGCAAACCCAGCCCTGGGCCAGCAGGACGCTTTCCAGATCAGAGACCAGGCAAGTGTTCCTTTCTTCCCATACCTGTCCAGTGGCCACCCCTCTTCCTGTGGGAGAGCAGGAGCTGCTAGATCT
This sequence comes from Callorhinus ursinus, assembly GCF_003265705.2. NCBI lineage: Eukaryota > Metazoa > Chordata > Mammalia > Carnivora > Otariidae > Callorhinus > Callorhinus ursinus. The sequence goes on along the minus strand of NW_027397103.1, from coordinate 8,346,917 downwards.
TTGCCCCCTCTGCTCTCAGAGACCCATCTGATGAGCTCTAAGGGGACTCCCTAATTCCAAAACTCTCAAGAGTCCTCACTAAGATTAGATAGAAAAAGACAGCACATGCAGTGGTTAAGAGCACAGACTGCCGGAGTTCAAATCTGGGCTCCTTTACTTCCCAGCTGTCAAGTCACTTAACTTCCCTGAGCCCGTTTCCTTATCTCTAAAATGGGAATAACCTCACAGAATTGATGGGAGGATTAAACAAACTAAGGCATATAAAACCTTAGCACATGACCTGGAATGGATTAAGATCATGCTAAGTGACAGTGATTCTTTCCTATGATGTATATGCATCGTCATCAGTTTCTAGGGCTATGGCTTCTTCATTGCTTTCTAGCTCACCAGGGACTGTTTTAAGTACTGTACACGTAGTAGATAATTTTTAAAAATAACAGCTACTAGTTTTAAGCACCCTCAGGTATTATAATTCCCATTTTACATGTGAGGAAACTGAGGTTCAGAGACATTAAGTAACTTGCCCCACATCACACAGCAGAGATTCAAACCCAGGCCGTCTGGCTGCAGAGCCCAAGCACTGATCAGTACCCCCATGAGGTCTGTTTTGCCTGCATCTGAATCAGCTCCTGGGAATTGTTATAAGACATGGACTCCAAGGCCCATGGCACTGCCTACGGAGTCTGGATGGGACCTGAGAACCTGCATTTTTGCAAGCTTCCCTAGGTGGTTTTGACCAAGGCAACATTCAGAGGACCAGTGAATAACATGATGCACCCCACCCCTTGCCCCGTCAACTGGATGTGGTGATCCTCCGTGGCTGGGCTGGGGTGGTTCTGGTATAAGGCTTGCCAAGCACCTGGTATACAGTAGGTGCTCATCACTGATGTAATGCTGCAGCAGTGCTAAGGTCATGACACAGAGACTCAGCTGCCTCTTTCCTGCCCTTGCCCCATCTCCCCTGCAGAGGTGGCTCCTGGCGACTCTGGCTACGCTGGGGCCATGGCCCCACCGCGGGAGGAGAGAACAGGGGGAGTTGGAGGCTACTCAGTAGCTGGAGCCAGGGAGGACCGAGCGGGCCCCCCTCCGGGCCCATATTCCCAAGCGTCTGCTGCTGCCCCCCAGCCTGCCGCGGCCCCTGCCCGCCAGCCCCCACCCCCGGAGGAGGAGGAGGAAGAAGCCAACAGCTATGATTCGGATGAAGCAAGTAGGTGGCCCTTACAGGAGGGGTGTCTCAGGAGAGTCACTCCGGGGTGTCGTTCCCGGGGAGAGAGGAGCAGCCCCTCAGTGTTCCGAGCCTAACAAACATATTAACCAAGCTATAAAGATACAGATTTGTGTTACTAAATTGACAAAACAACATCAGCTTTCTAAAGAATAGGTGCTACGTATATTTTTGTGATAAATACGTAACATCAAAGTTACCATTTAAATCATTTTAAAAGAGTACAGTGCTACTACATTTGCGATGTTCAGATGTTCAGTACGGTGGTTCCTCAACAAGTCAGACAGAAGTATCATATGACCCAGCGTTTCACATATATATATATATGTATTTTAATAGCCTCCAAAACTCTTTAATGTGTATCTTCTAAAAGTAATTTCTTGACCATAATTTAAAAATTTAAAAATTCCTAGACATTTCCTCCTGCATCCATCCCTTCAATGACTTGTAAAGTGCCTGTTCTGGGCCTCGCCCACTCAGGCCCAAAGTCCTAGGGACCCACACACACACACACACACACACACACCAGTGTGTGTACTTATGTTGGGTATGTCTGAGCAGCAGGGGAGAGCTGGGGTGGCCTTTGTGAGCTGGAGGGAGACGTGGACGGACGAGTGTCTGGATCTAAGATGTGTTGTGGGGTTGGGGGCATTCCAAGAGCTCCTGGTCAGGTGGACAGACAGGACGTACACAGAAGAAGTAGACCTACAGTCATAATCAGTGGCCTGGCTTGGGCCCATCATGTCACCTCTCCTTGATGTAAAATGGGAAGTGAATACAGCCTCCCACACAGAACTGCGGGGAGAAGTACCTCCTGGGAAAAGGCTTCATAAACTGGCAGTCATTATTATTGTGTAGTGCTAAACACACAAGAGGAATTACGATGTAGTATGCACATCAGAAGTCCTAAATGTCAACACCTGCTGAGCGCTACTTTTGTGCCCAGCACTTTTTCTAAGTGTGTTGTGTGCACGTGCTCCTTTAGTCTTCCCCCTGGGCCTGGGAATCGGTGCTTCTACTAATCCCGTTTCACAGATAGGGAGACCGAGGCTCTGAGAGCTTCAGGGGCCTGGCCAACCTCACACCACCAGTGAGTGGAAGGGCTGATGGTCACTCACAGATGACCAGGATGAAATATCAGCTGTGCTCTCCCACGGGTCCCGGGTCTGCCGTCTTGGGAAAGGAGAGTGGGGAGTCCACACTACCTTGTGAGCCTCGGGCTGCTTCTGCTCTGGAAATGCGCTGTACCTAGCCCACCTTTCTGCCTTTCTGCACACTAGCACCTGAACAGCATCCGCTGCTCCTTCCTTCTGCCTTCAGTATCTCTTCACTGACCTGCCAAGCCTAGATGATCCCTCCCAGCTTGTATCTGTCCCTATGATGAGCTGTCCCCGGTGATTTATAGCAAGCCTATCACTGTATTCAACTATATACTGCTCACGCGCTCATGGACTCATCTCTGTAGTTGACAAGTATTTTATTAAGCACATACTACGTGCTCCAAACTATTCTAGGTGCTAGGGACACCATGGGGGGGGGGGCCCCCCCCGGCGGCGAAGAAAGGCCAAAATGGCTGATCTAAGGGAACTAACATTCTAGTGGAGAGAAATAGTTAACATACCAATGAGTTTGTTTCAAATGGGTTTGTTTCAAATGGAGATAGCACACCAAGAAGGAAATAAAATAGGGCAATGACCATGAGGGTGGGTGCTTTAGATGGAGTGATCAGGGAGGGAGGAGGTGGCATTTAAACCAAGATATGGATAATGAGACGACACCAGCCATGTGAGGATCTAGAGGGAGAGTGTTCCAGGCGGAGGCAACAGCAAATGCTCAGACTCATTTCTTCCTTTAGCGAGTAAGTGAGCACCGACTGTGTGCCCTATACGGTGCCCAGTGGGGACACAGCAGTGAAGGAGACGGTCACAGCCCTTGCCCTCGGGGGGCTCTCAATCTAGCAGGATGGGAAGTCATTAACTAGGCAATTGCACACGTGATTAAGCGATCACAGGTGTGCCGAGGGCTCTGAAGTAGAGGAGGGTCTACCAGGATGGGGTGTGCAGAGCAGGGACTGAGTCTTCCCCTCTATAGGCTCAATGCCTTGACCAGACTGGGCACATGGTAAGTGCTCAGGAAATGTTTGTTGAATGACTGAACGAATGTTCTCTTTGTTCCTGCCTCCGCCCCCTACAGCCACCCTGGGTGCCCTGGAGTTCAGCCTTCTCTACGACCAGGACAACAGCTCCCTGCACTGCACCATCATAAAAGCCAAGGTAAGTGAGAGGCCAAGCTGGGGACCACTCAGGACGCTCTGGCTTGTCTAGAGGACTTGGGGATGGAATGGGTGACCGGGTCGGCCTGTCTATCTGTGACAGTGACGGTGATGAGAAAGGGGCAGGAATTAGCCATGGGCGCTTTTTTGGGAGGGCTTCCTTCAGGGGTGGTCCCAGGGGGGTTTCACGGTACTGTAGCTGCCTCCCGGGAGTGGAGACAGCTGGGAGTCAAGGGCAGAGCTGAAATCAGCCCGGCCCCGTCCACAGCCTCTGGAGGGGACCAAAGCAGAGGGGCTGCCTGGTGGCATTGACTTGACAGCTGACAGGCCCACCCAGTGGTTCCTTCTGCTCCTGTGACTATCAGGCTGGAGCAGTGGCCAGAGTGGGGGGTGGGGGGAAACCCATTGTTGCAGGTCCTACGACATCTCGCTGCTGCAGGCTCCAGGGGGAGTGAGCCAACTCAACTCAACTCCGGACCCTGAGGAGAGCTGGATGATACCAGTGTACATCCTGGAAAGTAACTGGAGTTTCCCCCACTGCAAATCTGGCCCATGTGGAAGCAGAAACAAGGCTCAGGAAGCAGGCTTCCTGGGTTCAAACACTAGCTCCATTGCTCCCCAGCTGTGTGATTTAGGGAAAGTTACTCAACTTCTCTGAGCCCCAGTGTGCCATTTGTAAATCTGGGATAATAATGTGCGTCTCCCATAAGCATGACTGAGTATTAAGTGTAAGGTGGCCACATGTTCCCGTTTGCCCAGGACAGCCCCTAGCCATGCCTGTGACCTTGCTGGAATAATTAAAAGCTCCCCCTTTCACGCACAAAATGTCCCAGTTTGGATGATAAACGAGGCTAACGCTTAGCACAACTCCCGGATCAACACGCCCAGGGCACATCTTCAGCAGGTTTTGCTGAGCGCCTGTTTTTATCAGTCGCTGTAGCAAGTGCTCACGTGCCCCAAGAGCACAATGAGGTAAGCACATTCATTAGCTCCAGTCATCTTCCTGGGAACTTCAGAGGTAGGGAGCATTATTAGCCCTGTTGATAATACCAATGGGGAAACTGAGTCTCAGGAAGGTTAAAGCCTGAGGTCACACAGCTGGTAGGGGGAGGGCTGGATTTGCGTTCGGATGTAATGGTTTCGCTCTCTGCCATTCAGTCCCCTCCTTCAGCTCCAGAAATGGGGGAAAGCCACGCCATCACTGCCCCCTCGAGACAGGGGAACAGAACACTCGCATGCTCTCCGGCTGGGCGGGTGACGGAGATGAGCAAAGTGTGTGAGATGTTCGCTGTGGTAGTAGCTCTGGTAAACCGGCCTGAGCAGGCCCCATACAAAGACGTTCAAATTCAGATTTTTAAAAGCATAGCGTCTGCCAGGTGGCAGCCTTGCAGTAGTCATTCCAGAAACGTTCATTAAGTGCCTACTCTGTACCCGGCACTGCCCTACACGCCGGTGATCCTAGCATGGGCAAGAATTGGCCCTACCCTCGTGGACTCACGTCGGGGAAATGGCCCAGAAACCACTGGCATTTCCTGAGTATTATATACTCTCCAGGGCCTTCCACTATGATCGCATCCCACTTAATCTTCACAGCCACCTATGAGGAAGGTTCTATCATCATTCCCATTTTACAGACGGCAAAGCTGAGGCACAGAGAGATTAAGTGACTTGCCCAGATCACATAGCCAAGAAGTGGCAGAGCTGGGATTTGAACCCATGCAGTCCAGCTCAGGAGCCTCTACTCTTACCCACGAGGCTACTCTGCTAGCTTTCCCCCTTGTCCCCAACTTTGTGGCCTTCTCCCCATTGTCCACACTCACTAGTGCCAGGCCCAGAGCTCACCCTTCACAGGTGAGGTCTCATTTAATCCCCCAAGAACCCCATGAACAGGGGCTGCGATCAGCCCCGCTGAACATATGGGGAAACTGAGGCCCACAAGGTTGCATGGCTTTGGGATTAGTACTGTGAGAGAGGAGAGTGGGAGCCCAGAGGTGGGACACCTGCCCAGCCCTGACACAGGAAGATGGACAGCGTGTGTCTGGGCCCCAGGAATTTTGGGTTGCTCATACTAACAAGCCCAATTTAATTCCTACCGCAGACAAACTCCCTTCCCCCACGGTGTCTCACTTGAGCCTCGTTCAAGCCCAGGGAGGGCGGCCGGACAGACATTGTGATGCCCATTTAGTGGATGGAAGAACTGAGGCCTCAGAAATGAGTGCAGAGGCCAGGGGCAGAACTCAGGTCCCCTTTCCCCAGCTTCTCCTTCTCTCCCATCCTTCTTGTTCTGGAGCATTTCTGTCCATGCTAGGAGTAACAGTCCAGCGTTGATGCAGCAAATCACTGTGTGCCAGGCTGTGTGCCCAGCACTTCACAGGTATAACTGTGTTTAAGTCTTACCACTCCGTGAAGCAGATACCGTTATCCCATTTGACAGATGAGGCAAACGAGGCTCAGAGAGGTTAAGGAACTTGCCTAAAGTCACCCAGCTGGGAAGTGACATGGCCAGGCTCCAAACCCTGTTCGCCTGATTCCAGCATTCTTTCCAAAGATATTTCATTTCCCTTCTGTCTTTGGAAGAGGAAGCACATAGGTGGACCGATGGGCAGGACAGATGCCAGGGGCTGTGCCCATTGCCTGTGACTGTTGAGCACCAGGCCCTCCCAAGGCCCTCATGCTGTTGCCTTTTCTCTTGCAGGGACTGAAGCCCATGGATTCCAACGGCTTGGCTGATCCCTACGTTAAGCTGCATCTCCTGCCGGGAGCCAGCAAGGTACCATATGGCCTGGGCCTCTCGGCAGGCTGGGCACATGGGCCCTGGCAGGTACCCAAGGTTCCCAGCTCAGAACCTGAAATAGGCCCCCTATCTGGCCCCAAACTCCCCTCCTCCCTGAGTGGCAAAGTCCTTGCAAGGGGTGAGGGGTAGACCAGGAGTTACTCTCCCTCAAGGGACAGGCGCTCTGCCCGTTTCTCCAACCCAGAAATGGGGGCTCCAGGGAGCTGCCGAAGGCCAGGAGAGAAGCAGAAGCCCCAATTATGCCATCCACCTGCTCAGATACCTTCAGTGTGTCCCCAGTGCTGACCATGGCTCACCTCCCCCACTCACGTTATGTCCCAACCAAATGCTTTTCATCTCTCTAGGCTGTGGTGCTAAGCACTTGAGAAAATGCTTGTTACTGAGTGAAAATGCACTACTGCCCCGCCCACCTTTCTCTCCCCTTCCAGCTCGCTCACCTGCTTATCACTACCTTGCTCTGGGGAAGGACAATGGAGTTAATTCTCTCTTTGGATGGACCCACTCAGAGCACATGGCTAGACATGAAAGGGTGCTTTCCTGGAGTTTATTTTCTGCTTTGTTGTGTTAATTTGACATGCATGGCACACTGGCGCTCAGAGAGGTTGAGTAACTTTCTCCAAATCACACAGCTGGGGAGCAGCGGAGCTAATGTTTGAACCCAGGAAGTCTGCTTCCTGAGCCTTGCTTCTGCTTCCACATGGGCCAAGCTTGGGGGGGGGGGGGGGGGGGGGGGCGGGGGCAGGGAACAAGAGTGACTGTACACTTGGTTGCATGATCTTGGGAAAATGGCTCTTAAAAATCTCTGCAAATATGAAATATGCCCCATAACACAAAGAGGACACACGTGTGTATTCACATATACACTGTCTCTCACTCTTTCTTTCTTTGGATCAAGAAAGGGGAGTCCCTCACCTGACCATGGCCAAACTGTGAAGTGTTTGGCCACTACTCATTCTAACCCCCCAGTGACATTTGCTTCTTTCTCCTCGAGACTCTCTTCTTTGCTCACGCCTGAATCCAAACTGGCATTGCCAAAGCGTCCAGTGAGTCATTTACATGTTAGTATGAATTAGATTTGCTACCAGGCCACCTCTTCTGGATATAGTGCATGTTTAGCTGTCTTTCTTAGAGTAAAATGAAAACCTTGTCCCCTAAGGACTTTCAGGCATGGAGAATGCTATTTGGGGAGACAGAAGAAACCATTTCAATACCCCCCAGAAATTGTTTTTTCACTGCTTATAAGTGGATGACTCTTTATTTCTGCCTTTCTGGCTTATAAATCATATTTTTTTCTCATGCTTTCTAATCTTAATGGAAAGTTCAAAGAGAGGGCCCAGCACATGGAGGGAGGGGTGGCCCAGTGTCCAGCACTGATGATGGCTGTAGCCAGCATTGGGGATGCCCTCCACTCACTGAGAGCATGCATTTTGGGAGCAACTGAGCCCCCGGATGCTTGTAAGGGGAGTGGACTCCTACATCACCCACCCACCCCTACCCACACACCCCATGTCAACCCAAAGGATGGGGCTGCAGGGCTGGCTTCCCACCAAGGCAGGTATCTGTCCATCTCTCTGGGCTCTAGTCCAACAAGCTTCGTACAAAAACTCTGCGGAACACCCGGAACCCCATCTGGAATGAGACCCTTGTCTATCATGGCATCACAGACGAGGACATGCAGAGGAAGACCCTCAGGTACCTGCCGGGCCGGTGGGCAGAGAGAGAGGGGGCTGAGGCCGGGCAGATTAAGACGAGTAGCTACCAGAGGCCACTCTTGAAAACATATCTGCATTGTTTTTTCTTTCTTTTTTACTTCTACAAAAACAACATATGTTTCTGGTAGAAACTTTTGAAAATACAGGCAAACAAAACTCTTAACATCTTGGTGTCTGGACGTTCAGGTTGTGTCTGTATGTATTTACGTATGTGTACAATGTGCAAACATTTCTTATAAAATTAAGTACTCTAAAAACAGACCATTCTAATAATTAATTAGCCTCTCTTACTTAACAATGTATTGATGCCATTTTATATTCTTCTACAGTGTTTTGTTAAACTGCATTTTTAATTATGTAAGTAATAAGTAAATACACTTTTCTTATTTAAAAAAAAAAACTTATAGAGAAGGCAAAGTTCCTTTTAAATGTTAGTCCCCAGGGCACCTGGGTGAATCAGTCTGTTAAGTGTCTGCCTTCGGATCAGTCAGGATCCCAGGGTCCTGGGATCGAGCCCCACATCGGGCTCCCTGCTCAGCGGAGAGCCTGCTTCTCCCTCTCCCTCTCCCTCTCCCCCCTGCTCACTCTCTCTCCTGATCTCTCTCTCTCCTGCTCTCTCTCTCAAATAAATAAACAAAATCTCTTTTAAAATTAAAAAAAAATAAATGTTAGTCCCCTCCACCAGCCTGGGTCTGCTTCCTCCCTCTGTGAGTGTATGTGTTATTCCTACTACTGTTTACAACATAGTGCGTATCATGCTATATAGATCTCCAACTTGCCTTTTCTCTTAACACTATATTTTGGAGTTACAGCCATGGGAACACATTTAGATCTGCCTCATATTTGACTGCTTCAGAGTATTACACAGAATGGTTTATCTCAAATTTTTAAAAATGTTTTATAATTAACTATTACAAATGTACAGGAAAGTGTAAACATAATAAGACAAACATCCATAAAGTCAACCCTCAGTCTTTTAGAAAAATCTTAGTATTTTGCTGTATGTGCTTCAGCAACTTAAATTGTTACTATGTTCAAGAAAGGAAGTATTGCAGATGCAGATTGAGGCTCCTCTCGTACACCCCCATCCGCTCCTTCTCTTCTTTCCCCCTCAGGGCCAAACGCCACACTGAATTTTATGGGTGTCATTCCCAAGCATGTTTTATACTTCAGCTACATGATTATGTATCTGTAAACAATGATGGTATTGTCTGGCATGTTTCTAAATTTTTTTAAAGATTTATTTATTAGAGAGAGAGAGAGCATGAGCGTGAGCAGCAAGGAGGGGCAGAGGGAGCGGGAGAATCTCAAGCAGATGCCCCCCTGAGCGCAGAGCCCGACACGGGGCTCGATGTGACCCAAAATCAAGAGTCAGACACTTTAACTGACTGAGTCACCCAGGTGTCCAGGTCTGTTTTAAATTTTATGTAAATGTTTATCAGTTTATTCAGCCAGTGTCCAGTGGAAGGACGTTTGGGTTGTTTCCAGCTTCTCTCTTTTACAAAGTTGCAACGAGCATCCCTTACTCTTTCTTCTGTGCATACTTGTGTTTCCTTAGGGTAGATGCCAAAGGGGAGCGTTTGTTGGATCATAGTAGATCTTTTTTTTGTTTTTTGTTTTTTTACAAGTCATACAAACTGCTTTTCAAATTGGCGTTTCACGTATATTCTCGCCAGCTATGCTATTACTTTAAGTAAACATTTTTATTGCAGGGTAACAGCCGTTTAGAAAAATGCACACATAAAAACTGCACAGATTGATGAGTTTTTGCAAAGTGAACACACTGCAGTCTGAGAACAGAACCACAGACACCCCGCCCCCGGTACTGTCCCTGTAGTGAGGACCCCCCCCCCCAGGGTATTTACTACCCTAACTTCTAAAGAACAATGAACTCAGTCTGGTTTTGTACTTTACATAAAGGGAATGGTACAGCATGACTCTTTTCTGTCTTTTCACTTAATATTGTATTTGTGATACTTGCCCAAGTTATTGTGTATAGTTGTAGATTAGGGATTCTTGTCACTCTTTTTTTTTTTAAGATTTATTCATTTATTTTAGAGAGAGAGAGATAAAGAGCAAGAGGCAGAGGGCGAGGGAGAGAGAGCATCCCAAGCAAACTCCCCGCTGAGCACAGAGCCCGATGTGGGGCTCGATCCCATGACCCCAAGATCATGACCTTTGCCAAAATCAAGAGTCTGACGCTCAGCCACCCGGGTGCCTCATCTTGTCACTCTTTACTATCCTATTGTGTGACTATACCACAGTTTTATTTATCCATTCAACTGTTAAGGGACATTTGGTTTGTTTTCATTTGGGGGCTATTATAATAGTACTGCTAGGAACATTCTAGTGACAGTGTATTATGCATGCTTTTCTTCTAGGAGTGTAATGGTTGAATCATAGTGTATGTATATGCTTGGCTTTAGTAGAAACTGACAATTTTCCATAGCGATTGTACCAGATGACACTCCTGCCAGCAATGTACGAGAGTCCCCGTTCCTCCACAGCCTCATCAATACTTTGTCATTCTGGTCATTCTGGTGGGTGTGTAGTGGTGTTGCATTATGGTTCTGCCTTTCCCTGATGACTAATTACAACACTGTTTTCCACGTATACAGTTATATTCTTATGGTTATCTCATGATTTTTCTTAAGTAGTCCCCCGTTATCGAATACATATGTTATTTCTGCTTTTTTCACAACTAGAAACAATATGGTGATAAACATCTTTGTAGTTAAATATTTTTGCACTTCTTATGTCTTTGAGATAAATTCCTAGAACTGGCATTATTAGGTCAGAAATGATGATTATTAAGTCTTTGGAGACACATGGCCCTGCAGAGGGATGGGGTTGGTTACATGCTCACCAGCCAAGTAGAGACAACTTCTTTTTCCAGTCCTAAACATTGTGGGACTCAGCCATGAGAGTGCTCTGGCGCTCCAGTGCTTTGAACATTGTTCAACAAATATTGATGGCCAAGGGGGAAGATGCTGTTGGTCCCTGCCTGGCCCCCAGACTGCGTCCCGTGCCTCAGGGAGCCACATCCTTCCTCCCCTTTGGTATATGTCAGGATGAATGATCATGCCGTGGCTGGCCCTTTTGGCCTCCTGAGGGTCCATGACCTGCCCTTTCTGTGTGTACCTCTTTCTGCTCACTGCTGTGCAGGGTAGATAACAAAGGACAATATAGTGTTTGAGGTTTCACAGAGACCTGGATTCAAATCCCAGTTCTGCCTCTTACCAGGGGAAAATTATTCCACCTCTCTGGGCCCCAGTCTCCACTCTAAAGTGAGAAACTCATGTTTGCTCGGAGAACAAATTAAAGGAGGAGAGGTTAACTAAGTTCCTGGCCTAACTTTGCAAAAGGTGATGCTCAAATGGCCATAAAAGTATTCCTTTATCACCGGGGAACTAAAAATTAAAACTACAATGAGAGACTATTGCTCCCTCAGAAAGACTAAAATTAAAGACTGACAAAATCAAAGTTAGCAAAAATGAAGAACAACCAGAACTGGTGTGGCTTGCTGGTGGGGGCAGAATGGGTGGAACCAGTCTGGGAAACTAGAAGTTTCTACTGAAGCTAAACTTAGGTGTAGCCCATGACTCAGCATTTCCACCCCTAGCAAGATACACAGTAGAGATAGATCCATGTGCATGCAAAAAGACTCAGACAGGAATGTTCTGGGGCAGTTTTATTCATAATAGCTCAAAGCTAGAAATTGGTCAAAACCAAATGTCCATCCATAGCAGAAGTATTACGGTATGGTTGCACAATGGGATACTATACAGCAGTGAAAAAGACACATTACTACAGACACAGATGAAGCTCACCAACTTAATGCTGAGCAAAAGAAGCCAAGCATAAAAGAAGACATGCCATCTGATTCTACTTGTCCAAAACAAGACAATATGAATCTTGCCAGAGACCAAGAGAGTGGTTATCATTAAGGGAGGTCATGACTATGAGGGACCATGGAGGTCTTCCAGGAGCCAGAATGTTCTATATCTTGATCTGGGTGGTGGTTACATCGGTGTATGCATATGCAAAAATTTTGTAATTTTTATTACAAATAAAAATTTGCATCTGTAAAATTAAGATGTGGGCACATCACTGCTTGTAAGTTACACTGCAATAAAGAAGGAACATGAAGTAGCTGGGCTAGTGCTCAATAAATAAGAAATTGAAATATTCCTGTGCACATTGCACATGCCCTGCCAGTATCAATCATAGCTCTTGGTACATGATATTTGCTCAATATAGGCTCTTCGTTCTCTCCCCATCCCGTATGTTGATCGCAGGATCTCTGTCTGTGATGAGGACAAATTTGGCCATAACGAGTTTATCGGTGAGACCAGATTTTCACTCAAGAAACTGAAGCCCAACCAGAAAAAGAACTTCAATATCTGTCTGGAGCGGGTGGTCCCGGTGAGTGCCTTTGCCCCAAGGATGCAATGGGGGAGAAGAGTTTGGGGGTTGAGAGCCTTCCTCTGGGCCTGCAAAGGGGATGATAGATCTGCAGGGTGCTCCACGGTAGAGGCAGGAGGGAGATTTCAGGTCAGAGCGTGGCGGCTGCATCCCAGTTCTGCCTTTCACCAACCCTGTGCCGGCATCACTTCTGACGTCACAATCCTCCTCAGTGCAATTGGGAAGGGCAGTGTGCTGTGGCAGCCTGGGTTCAAAGCCCGGCTCTGCCACTTTCCTGTTCCCTGCCTTGGCCAAGGCTCTGAACTCTCCTGAGCTTCGGTTTTTCTTGTCTACAAAATGGGCGTTTTAACAGGACCTGCGCCAGAGGAGGGTTGTATGAAAGACAGAATCAGAACAGAACCTAGTGTCTAATAAGCACTCATAAATTAACTGTTGTTATCGTGGAAAATAATTCTGCCTGACCCGCTTGTCAGTCACGAATTCATAAAGCACCATGCAGATCAACAGGAGGCAAGGTCGAGTAGTGCTTAAGAGCATGGGCTCTGGAGCCAGACTCCCTGGGTCTGAATCTCAGGCTCTGCCACTTATAGTATCATCTGAGCCAAATTATTTCACCTCTCTAGGCCTTAGTTTTCTCATCTGCAAAATGGAATCATGTATCAAGTACCAACTTCATAGAGTCTTTTAAGGCTTAATGTGAGAGCCCATATAAAACGTTGGAGCTGTTACCGTTAGGGGTGGTACTCACCTTTTGGGAAAGAACAGGAACCAAACTGAGGCTCTTCAGTTGGGCCATACCTTGGAATCAACCGGAGATTTTTATTTCTATTTTTTAAAGTTTAATGTATTTTAATAACCAACTTACGGGAACAGCACAAGAGACAGACAACATTAAAAACAGGTATTTGCAGGCAGGACAACTCAGAAAAGTATAGTGAATATCCATCCATTCACTGGGACCTACTGCATGATAAAAATGCCACAAACACCAATTAGCTGCCATTGATAAGAAATTTCCTTGTTTTAAAAAAAAAAACAAACAGGGGCGCCTGGGTGACTCAGTCATTAAGCATCTGCCTTCGGCCCAGATCATGATCCCAGGGTCCTGGGATCGAGTCCCACTTCGGGCTCCTTGCTCAGCAGGGAGCCTGCTTCTCCCTCTCTCTCCCTCTGCTTGTGCTCTCTCTGTCAAATAAATAAAATCTTTAAAGAAAAAAAAATGCTGGCACTGTCCAGAAAAAAAATGTAGCAGGTCTATTTATCATGGTCATAAAGTTGAACCTGCTGAAAAGTGTCCACAGGTACGGGACTTGCATTCATGCCTTAGGTCCCCACATTTGTGAAAAATTCACAAACAAATGAAAACGGAAACACTGTCCATACCTGATTTCTGCCCCCTGTTTTTCCACTGGCAATCATTACTTAGTACCTTTTAACCCTAGGGAAAAGAAAATATCGAAAGTTCAGAACTACCAATAACAGGAAGACTTTTTTTTTTTTTTTTTTTTTAAGAACGAAACGTTTTCCATCATAGTGGAGCCTTAAGCACGTTTCCACGTGTGTGGCGTGCTCGCTGGTTGTCTTTGGGCACAGCCCTTACACGTTTGGCATGGAGAACACACAGACTGGTGTCTTCAAAAAAACCCAGCAGGGAGGCCTCCAGAGCTGCACTCTGGATGCGCAGATTGTTTTGCAGTCCTGAGCAATTGCCCGCCCCAGACGCTGGAAAGGGAGTTTGTGCCTCCAAAGTTCAGTGGATTTCTGATAACGTCTGATTTCACGGAGAGGCCGCTGTGCCCGGACTGTAAGGATGAGGTTTCTTCAGCCCTTGGGTAGAGGGCGCAGCAATTTGCCAGCAGTATGAGCCTCGGCCCAGACGCCTCCTCACTTCCCCTCCTTCTCCGTGGCTGGCACGCAGGGAACCAGAGGCCGCCCGGACCCGGCAGAGTGAGCCATGGTGGCACAGCCCCAGCTGCAAGGGCAGGTCTCAACTGGAGATAAACCAGCGCTTTACAAACTCAGATTTGTGTGGATCTCCCTGGAGATCCTGACTTAGTGAGGTAGGGTGGAACCCAGCAATCTGTTTTAGAGATAATCCAATCAACCCCTTTTACAGATGGGCCACCTTGCGCCCGGAGAGGGGAGCGGGCTGCCAAGGTCATACCACAAGTCCGTGACTGTGCTCTCAGGCGGCAGCCAGAGCCCAGCTCTCCTGCAGGGCGCCTGCTCCCCGAGGGGACGCCGTCGCGGGCAGGAGGGGCCAGCCGGCAGCATCCTCCCACCAGAGGGCCGGCCGGAGGATGGAGTGTCTGTGTGGCACACCATATTTGTATAGCACTGGAAGACAGGACAAGAAAAATTGCAAGGAGCAATTTACACCAAATGCCAGGCTCCAAATAAATCGTTTACAGACAATCCTACGAGTGAGGCATTTTTCTCTGGGTCTTTGCCTGTAACAGCTGCTTCTTCAGGCCCCCTCTTCTCTCCCTCACTCAGTGAGTCCAGCTGGTCAGGACAGTGTCCAGGGCCCCCCTGGGTTTTCAGCTCCCGAGTTTGTGCATCTTGCTGTGGGGGATGCAGCCAGCCCCAGAGGCACGGAGGTGGCAGCACAGGCAGAGCAGCCACAGGACCCTGCTGATCATCTTCTTTTGTTCTTTGCCCTTACCCTTCCCACCACCAACTACCCCCACGTGCCCCACCAAGGGCAGGGGCCTCGTAAGTGCTTCCCCTCCCCTCTGGATCTCAGTTTTCCTCATCCCTAAAGTGGGGAGGTTGGACTTAGCCAGTGGTTTTCACATAGTGTTGCCCAGAGCACTAGAATCCCGCAGAAGAACCTTAGGAGCCACAGGCCAAGAAGTATCTGTTGGCTCAGACCCCAGGACCCCTGTGCCACTTCTACCAGACCAGATGAAATCTTACCCGTTTTGTGTATGGGGGGCTCTGCCACTTGTTGGCTGTGTGACCTTGGGCAAGTGGCTTAACCACTCTGGTCCTCAGTGTTCTCATCTGTAAAATGGGTTAGTAATACACCCTACATCGTAGGCTGGTGTGCATTAACATAGCCTGTGCAATGGTTAACATTATATAAATTTTATCTAAAAGGGGAAAAGCTGGAGGGCCACAGAAGCTTGGAGAGCCCACCCTCATGGCTCTGGATGCTAGTGGAAGGGTGAGGGTTTTCTCGTCCTTCTTATGTAGGGAGATGAGCCTCATAGACTCATGGTACCTTTCCTTTCTGGTTCCTTCCCCTTAGATGAAGCGTGCCGGGACCACTGGGTCAGCCCGAGGCATGGCCCTTTATGAGGAGGAGGTGAGCACTGAGCGGGTATTGAAGCCACGGTCGGGACCCACCATTTCTCTTTGCTCTCCCTCCTGGCCCCTTCCTTATTCTTTCTCCTAAAACCACTTGTCTGTCAGTTTACCAGGAGAGAGGTACCCTTGCCCGAGGCATTAGAACACAAGACCAAGTGGATGTTCCTCCCACCTGGAGCCCCCACCTTGGGGCCGGCCACCCTCTCACACCCAGGACACACCCTTGAGTTCCCCTGCTTCGTTGGCTAAGCTCTGCTGGCAGTTCTGCAGGACCAGAGCGATGCCACTCTCCTTCCCTCTGTGGTGACGTGGAGGCTGGGGTTGGGCTACACGTGTGCGCTCTTTGCCCAGGTCCTTCCTGCGACCCCAGGGACTATAATTGTGAGAAGCCTGGTTGACTCCGGCAAATCTGAGCTCAGAGTCAGAGTGCAAGCAGGGTCCAGCCCCACCTATGATCACTCAGGGCTCTGTCCATGTCCAAGTCAGAGTAAAGTCCCCCATGTGCCTTAGACTTTCACCAGTGTTGCTGTCACCACTTGCTGGTCCCTGGAGACTGGAGACTGGGGGCATCTGCTGTCCGTGGTGCGGGGGGGGGCAGCTCCTCTTCCTCGCCCCAGGCTCCTCCCTAATACTAGCCATCCATCCAGTTGTCTGACCCCCTCCCCTTCCTAGGCCCATTTCTCCTACTTTTCTTTTCTCCTACTGCAGCAGGTGGAACGTATTGGCGACACAGAGGAACGTGGCAAGATCTTGGTGTCCCTCATGTACAGCACACAGCAGGGGGGCCTCATTGTGGGCATCATACGCTGCGTGCACCTGGCCGCCATGGACGCCAATGGCTACTCAGATCCATTCGTCAAGCTGTGAGTCACTGGGACTGTGAATGGACCCCAGAGGGGGTCCTAGATCCTTGCAAAGGGAGAACCAGAGAGCTTCCCCAAGATCATTGCACATTGAGTCCCAGAGAGGGAAATGAGCCTGCCCAAGGTCACACAGCTAGACAATGCCCAGACCTGGCTAGAGCGTGAGTCTGGAGTCTCAGACAGTCAGACTCGTGTGTCACTCGCCCATATGAGGAGCTTCGGAGCTCTGTCCCCTCCGATGGGAGAAAGGCAGTCGGCAAGGTTGCAGTGATCCCATTTGGAGCCCCCTGGAATCATCAGCATGTCCCTCCAGCAGTCCAGAGCGCCTCCGCCAAAGAAGCAATCCAGTTTTTCCCAGTGCAATCTGGAAATGCTCAAAGAAAAGGCCTTAGACTTTGGATTATTCCCAGAATCTCCACCATGGGGAGTCAGAGAGTCGTGTTAGCTGTGTTAGTCCAGGGCCTCTGGACGGCTGCCAAGATGGGATTCAGCAGACCAGGGCTTCACTAGTGCAAATGCCTGAGTGAGGGAGACGGGACACCTGCTAGACCGCCATGCGAGTCTCACTCACGTGAGCGGAGGGGAGAGACGGGGGCCAGTGGCTGCAGCCTGGATGCAAGTTCAGCAAGGCCATCAGAGTCCTCAAGGCCAAAACCAGCCCTCAGACGAGTCCCAGGGCGCCTAGGAGCAGAACCACCCTAATACTCCTGCCACCTTCAGTCATCAGCGTGGCACGAGCGTGGCTGGGTTTCCAGGGGCAGCAGCTGGGGCCTCGGTCAGTGATGCTGTAGCTGGAGGTCCGCCTGGCACATTCTCATGGCCATCACTGAATCAGGTGTGGCTCCCACTCCCCTCTCTGCCCCCTGCAGCTCTATAACTATAAACAAGTTATCCTAACCTCTCTGAGCCTCAGATTCTTCACTGGCATAACAGACAGTAGCTCCACTTACGTCCAAGAATGGGCACAAGGCTCAAGGCTCAAATAAGATATCATATAGAAAGCAATTAGAAATGTGCCCGGTACAGTAATGTTTGGCCTACTCTTCAAGAGAACTCTGCATTGCCTTGTGGCAGCTAAATGTGTGTTTCTATGGATATGATTGAAAGCTTGAGCTCTGGATCCAGACTGCCTGGGTTTGAATCTTAAGAGCCAATAGTCTTCAGTATTCTCTAGCTGTGTGACCTTTGCCTAGTGCCTTCACGTCTCTGGGCCTCGATACCCTCATCTGTAAAATGGGAAGAGTGATATTGGGCATTAGGTTCTACCCTCCAAGAAGCAGACTCCAAGGCTAAATGAGATGTGCAAGAGATTTACTGGGGGGAAATGCCCGTGAAGAAAAACTGAGAGGGAGCCAGAGGAGGACCATAGGGAAAGCAGGTGGGGAGGGGGAGGGGCCCGGGAGGACGGTTGGGCAGGAAGTGTCTTAGATTGCAGTACAGTTCTGAGGAAGTTTCAGCGCAGGTGAGGGGGCATCCTTGAGCGCAAAGCCTGCATCTCCCACGGGGGCTGCCTCTTGTCCTCACCTGCCCAGGTGCTGGCTGGGAACCCGGGGCCCGCGCAGCCACAGCGAGAACATAGTGGTGAATTCGGAGCCCAGCCACCTTGTCAGTCCATTTTGCCCCCTGCAGTTGGAGATCTGAGAGAAGCATTGTCATGGGGTCTGGTACCTAGTAAGTGCTCAGTAAGCATCTGCCTTCTAAATCACTAGCCCTGCTGTTCCTACTCATGGCAAAGAGTGTTTATTGAGGTTCCCTCCAGCTCGGGAGACATTCCCTCCCAACGACTCCCTCTCATAATAGAAAGCAGTGCTCCCCTTCAGGTCCTGGCTACAAAATCAGGCCAGGGCCGACTTTGCTTTGGATTTTCTTTGGACGAGGATTTAGTGAACAAAAGAACACATGAGTCAGGGATGAATTTGATTTCTAGGAGTAATTGGGTTTTCTTTTCTCGTATGGTCCAATAAGGAAAATTAGCTCACGGGCTGCTGTTCTGCACTCTGTTACATCCCAGCCACAGGCAGACTGTTTTTCTTAAATAATTCTCCCTACCACCCCTTCTCCCATCCAGCCAATCCCTGCAGAAGAAGGAGCGTTGCTGTGGTCACCGGGAAAACGGCTGCCCTGGTGGCCGGTGTGGAAAAGCTAACAGGAGGCCGCTAATCAGTCAAAGATCAAATTAAGATTTTTAAAATCAGAATTGCCCTTTGTCTTTGCTCAGCACTTCACACGGTTCAGTCCCCCCTTTGCGTCCCTTCTTTAAAACTGTCCTCAAGGGGCGCCTGGGGGGCTTAGTGGGTTAAGCATCTGCCTTCGGCTCAGGTCATGATCCCAGCGTCCTGGGATGGAGCCCCGCATGGGGGCATGGTGGTGGTGATGAGGGGTTCCTGTTCATCGGGGAGCCTGTTTCTCCCTCTCCCTCTGCTGCTCCCCCTGCTTGTGTGCGCTCGCTCTCTCTCAAATAAATAAATAAATAAAAATAAAATAAAATAATAAAATTGTCCTCAAGGGCAGTGGGAGGTACAGGCTTCCAGTCATAGAATGCATGAGTCACAGGGATAAAGGCACAGCAGAGGGAACATCATCAATGGCATTGCAATAATGTTGCATGGGGACAGATGGTGACTACCCTTGTGGTGAGCACAGCTTAAGTATCGACTTGTCAAGTCACTGGGTTGTACACCTGAAGCTAATGTAACACTGCATGTCCACTCTGGTTCAATAAAAACAAAGCAAATGATCCTCAAAAGCAGTTCTGTAAGTGAGGAAAAAAAGTGTTTGCCCTCTTTACAGATTGGGAAACTGAGGCATGCCGCAGCTACACTTAGGTTCAAAGTTGCACAGCTAGTGACAGCTTTAAGGAGAATCTGAATGTCCCAACTCTTTGGAGTTTCTGGCCCATTTGATTTATTTGCCCAGAGAGTACTGATCGAGCACCTACTATGTGCCAGGCATTGTGCTTACACTGGGGAAGAGCTGTCTAGGCAGAGGAAATGGTATGTGCAAAGGCCCTGGGGTGGAAAGGAGAGTGAATGGGGAGTCAGGTGAAGAGCATAACACAAGAGCAGGCTGGGCTGGAGCAAGGACCTGATCATATGGAGCCTTAAGAGCCACATCAAGGATTTTGAACTTTACCCGGAGATTAAAGGGGAGCCACTGAACAGTTTTGAGGAGGATTAATTGTTATCAGATTTGCATCTTCTCCTTTCTGTCTATACAGTCACCGCCTCCCCAGGACTTGGGGGCAGCCTAAAGGGTAATCGTGCCACTCTAGGCACTACGCTCCAGGCTTTCAGTGTGATCCATTGGGACCGAGTACTAGCTAAGAGCACAGACTCCAGAGGCAACCACTGGGTTGAGTCCCCAGCTGTGTGATCTGAGGCACGTGTCTCAACTTCTCTGGGTGCTCAGTTTCCTTGCCTGTGAAATGGGCAGTTGGAGCTCTACCACCGAGGGGTTGTTGAGAATGAAATACCCCGCACGTGCTTAGACCAGTGCCTGTTGCTGCTCTCATGCACACTGGCCATTGTTAATGTTGACTCATTTTCTGATTTGTTCAATTATTCTCCTGACATGGGAGGGAGACTTTGGGGTCAAGAGGCTGATCTTATTCATTAAACTTCCTCCACAATAGCATCTCTGTCTCCTCTCAGCTGGCTGAAACCAGACATGGGAAAGAAAGCCAAACACAAGACTCAAATAAAGAAGAAAACCTTGAATCCTGAGTTTAATGAGGTAAGGCTTCCTCACTTTTGTCATGCTCTGAGATATTTCCTGTGAGAGAGGAACAGGCTCCCTACTAGAATGTTACAAAGCACATCAAAGAAGTTGTCTCTTGGGGCGCCTGGGTGGCATAGTCAGTTGAGCGTCCGACTCTTAGCTTCAGCTCAGGTCATGATCTCGCGGCCGTGAGACTGAGCTCCCCGTCGGCTCCCTGCTCAGTGCGGAGTCTGCTTCAGATTCTTTCTCCCTCTCCCTCCCCACTCTGTCGCTCCCTGGTCATGCTCTCTCTCTCTAAAATGAATAAATAAAATCTTTTTTTTTTTTAAGTTTTCTCTCATAGGTCCACTTGAATTATCTAAAGGATAGGTAATGAGTTCCTTGTCACCAGAGGGAATCAAGCCCAAGACAAAAGCCTGTAGATGAGCAGTGTCATAGGAAGAAGCTGCATTTGGAGACAGATTGAATGAAATCATTTCCGATGTCTAGTAGTCTGTGGTCCTGAAATTTGAAGAAATAAATAGGGGTAGTGATGCCTTTTACCAGTCACCCAGTTGAGACTGCCCTCTGTCCCTCACTCCCCATGTCTGTCCTGGGCCTCAAGTCCACTATCTTCATACCCATTGAATTGTGCCCCTTCCTGTTGTCTCACTGTTCCTTGAGCATTTCATGTCTGGACCATTGCAGTAGACTTCCTGACTCACTTCCTTGTGTTCGGCCCATCCTCACATAAGCATGAGCTTTCTAAAGAACAAATCTGAATTTTTCATCCCCGTTGCTTAACCCAGCAATGGCTCCGTAACTTCTTAGTGTGACAGTCAGGCCCTTTCAAACTCACGTCCCACCCCTGCCCCATCTCGCACTCCCCTCCTCAAGTCACTCCAACTTGGCACGGGTCCTTGGTACACCTCTTAGCCTTTGCGCTTGCTGCTCCCTTCTCCTGGACCTCCATCTTTCTCTTTTCCTCTCTGGCAGACTCCTAGTCATCCCTCAAGGGTCAGTGTGTTATAGCCCCTGCAGGCTTTACGTGTCCCTGCATCTCATGTTGTCCCCCTGGATTTCAGTTATTTGTTGACAGGCTGTCCTATACTAGGGGTCCAGAAATATCCACTGAATGTAGTGATCTGATGTCAGATCAGAATCAGCTAGCACTGGTTTTTACCAAATGTTGGAAAGTGGACCAAGAAAACTACAATACAGTGTGCTTTGTGTTGTTTTGCTTTTGAAACGCATGTGCCCATATGAGCATGCCTGGAGAAAGTTCTTTGTAAACAGAGCTCAGAGCATCACTGGCCAGTAGTTCAATGCATCGTATCCCCAGGTCCCTCCTTCAGCTGGACCCCTAATGTCCCAACTCTGACTCCTGAATTTTGAGTAAGGAGCCAACGACCGCTGTCACTGAAGAAGAAATCCAAATAGCCAATAAGCCTCATTAGCAATAGAGAAGATACGAAACAAGGCCAGACACTGGATCTCATCACAAACTGGCACAAAAATATTGTAAAATGTTGGTACCTGGTGCTGGTGAGCCTGTGGGGAAATGTACACACCGTGGTTAAGAGAACAAACCGGTCCAGCTTCCTAAAGGATGTTTGTCAAATTGCTCCAAAAGCCTTAACATTTTAAAATTTAAATGCCATTTATTTGAGGAACAGGGAATAGAGTCACATACCTGAAAATTCCAAAAGTACCAAAGGGTATCCAGTCAAAAATCCTCCTCCCTTCCCAGCCTCTGTCACCTACTTCTCTTCTTCTGAGGCAACTTTCAGGATTTATAAATATACAAGACAAATATGTATGTAGCCAGCTTTCTTACTGGTCACAAATGGCATCATGGTGTACATCCACTGCGCTCTATCTTAAAACTGTACAAACTCAGGGGCGCCTGGGTGGCTCAATCATTAAGCGTCTGCCTTCGGCTCAGGTCATGATCCCAGGGTCCTGGGATCGAGCCCCGCATCGGGCTCCTTGCTCAGCAGGGTGTCTGCTTCTCCCTCTCCCTCTGCCCCTGCTTGTGCTCCCTCTCTCGCTGTGTCCCTCTCTGTCAAATAAATAAAATCTTTAAAAAAACAAAAAAAAGCTTTACAAACTCAGAGATACACGTCTCCAGAATTTATCCTAAACAAATTATCATGGATTCACACAATGACTGAGTTGCAAGGGTGCCTTTTATCATATCATTAATGGTAGTGGAAGGTTGGAAACAACCTAAATACTCAATTGTTGGGCATTAGGTTAAGGGACAGCTATGCAACAAGCATTACATGAAACCAGAAAGATACTGGCTAACACGCTAAGTTGGTTTTTTACCATATGTTCTAAAATGGGAAAAGAAGATTGTCACAATGCAGCATATTTATATTATACTTTATATAATATTCAGATGTTTAATAGTCAAATTAATATCCATATTAACTTTTGAAAACATATATTAATGTGGTCACACATGGGGAGTGTTGACAGTGGCTATTCTGGGGGATAGGTAGATGACAGGCTTTGGGGGTTGGGTTTTATTTGATTTTATTTTAGCTTCCTCATTTGTTTTAACCATGAACATGAATGAATTTTACAGTTAGGCAGAAAAGTTATGTAAAAAGTCAGATTGTCTGGAAACCTAAGCACCTATCCTTCACGTCAGTCTCCGTGCCCTCAACTACCCTTAATCTCTAAATGATGGAGAGGGGGAAACCCACTTCAGAAGCTACCAGAATGGAAGGACTGAATTCACAGCCATTTGCCTTCAAGGAAACCTGACCAGGAGCAGCTCTCTTAGAAAAACCCCATCAGCCTTCCTGATTTTAGAGAGTCACTGAAACGTGAATTACAGGGCTGGAGAGACTTTGTTATACAGAGTGTTTGTTGAAAGGGGATTGTTAGTCCTGGCGTAAAAGCTCCAGCAGGAGGGCCCCCTTGCTCCTAGATGCCCAGTTCAAGGGCCTCCCCTTGGTCCGGCTCAGCCTCTTAGTTTCTGATGCTGAAGGCTCAGAACCCTCCCAATCACCTGTCTTTCTCTGCTGCATCCAGGAGTTTTTCTATGACATCAAACATGGTGACCTGGCGAAGAAGTCCCTGGACATCTCGGTCTGGGACTATGACATCGGCAAGTCCAACGATTATATCGGTGAGTGCTCCTGGCTCCCAGAGAAAAGCCCATCCTCCCAGGAGAGAAGAGCCTTAAGGATTCAGGCTTCTCTTGGAGGGTTCAGGGCACTCTGTGTGTTTTGGTGGCCGCATTGTCCAAACACGTACTGATCTGGGTCCAATTTGGGGATGCTTTTATAGGAAAGGGCTTACAAAGCTGGGTGACTGGGTCATGGTTGGTTATTTGCTGAACAGATCACCTCCAGTGGATAATCAAATCACAGAGGAGAGAGTGGGGTCTGTGGCCTCAGAAAGTAGGGTGCAAAGGAAGTCCCCTTAATCAATTTGCGAGTCCTGGAAGAAGATTCTAGTTTTCCCAGCTCCCCTTCAAATGATGAGGAAGAGCAGTCATTAAAGATAGAGCAGGGAGGGCACTCCAGGCAAGGGACACAGCATAAGCAAAGGTGTGGAGGCAGGACTGGACAGGGTGGCCAAGCTGACCCTTTGGAAATAGACAAGGGGTACCCAGACGTAGTGGGAGACAAGTTTCGGTGAGTGCGGTGGTGACTTACAAAAGGTCTTAAAAAAATGAGACCGTGAAGCTACAACTTAATGCTCCAATAGGGAGCCATGGCAGGTTCTTGAGTAGCTAGTGTGCACACAGAGAAGGCCAGGAGTAATAACAACATCCTAACAACAGCCCTCCATAAAGAAGGACCCCAGGTTGCTGGAGGGGTCCCTGCTGGTGGCAGTTTTTCCCCAACTAAACATTTGGATCCAGAATGAGAGTCCCATGCATAACCTCCACTCTGACCACCTCCCTCTCTCTCCCCATCTTGTCTTCCAGGAGGCTGCCAGCTGGGGATCTCGGCCAAAGGAGAACGCTTAAAACACTGGTACGAGTGTCTGAAAAACAAGGACAAGAAGATTGAGCGCTGGCACCAGCTACAGAACGAGAACCACGTGTCAAGCGATTAGGGTGGGCCCCGAGGTCCCGGCTCCATGCCCTACCCCATGCCAGGTCACCCGCCAGCCTGACCCAGCTGCCCTTCGCACTCTGGTCTCTCTTCTCTCTGCCTCCCCCACCCTCTCCCTCCTTGCACCTGCCTTTGAGGTGCCCCCCTGACCTTGGGCACTGCTGCCAAAGACCTTTCTCCTCCATCTGTGATGCTGTGGTGCAGGCCCTGACTGCAGCCCCTCTCTGGTCCCTCTAGGATGGAGCGGCAGGGAGAGGGATGCAGAGATTTTTACAAGGAGGCTAGAATTTAACAAGCTTTCTGGGAAAACTGCAAAGGTTCTTCATCATTTAGGACTGTTTTTAGACCCTCCTGGCCTTGAACACACACACCCACCCACCCACACACACCCCCCACACACACCCACAAACACACACACACACACACACACACACACACACACACCCACACACACACACACACACACACACACCTTGTGTTTCCAGTGTCGTGTCTGTGTATGCCCTCAGCTGTCAGCTGACCGGAGCAAGTCTGTGAGGACCAGCACTGGGGCAGAAATAGAGCATCCAGGCCCTCACTGCCCCTTGACACCATACCCCCTGGTTGCCAGGAAAACAGACCACCATGTTTAAACTCCCTGGTGACTAGGAAGGCACCCTCCTGGCCCCAAATGCGTCCAGAAATAGACACGCGGAACACATAAAGGGGCTTGGCAGCCCCCTCTTTCAGGATGCCATCTGTTTGCTTCCTAGCAAAACCCAACACCCTTTCTCTAGCACCCCCCATCCCCCATCCTTCCCTCTCCCCCTCCCTAACCTTACACCCCATCAAACTCTTTCTCAGCTCCTCACACTCCTCTGTTCCTGTCCATCTCTCTCTCCTTTCCCTCTTTCTAAGAAGGTAAATTAGCAACAGCAAAAAAATACCTTAAGCCAGCCTCACCCGTTCCCCAGCTCGGCCAGCAAACTCAAACTGGCCCCTCCCCAGTTCCAGTTAGGTCCACGCTTCTCAGCACCGCCCATGCCTCCTGGTGGCAGAGCCCGGGGTCCCTGGCTGGGCCAGCTACTGGCGCTGCCCCCGGTGCATGGTGGCCTCCCGTCAGCTGCATAGACGCCCCTAGAGGGCTTCCTCGGCCCCTGGGCTGCCCATATAGGTGCAAAAGGCATTTAGAAACCAGAGCTCTGGGTCTGGGGCGAGAGGGCTCTCCAAAGCCCCCAGCCTTCCCCCTCCGTCTGCTCTTAAGTAAACACACTGCTCCATCCCTGGCACTCTTCGACTCTCTGCTTCTCTGATCTCTGGAGTCCTGTCTCTCACTCAGAACCACCTTGAATCTCTCTGTCCGTGGCTCTGTCTATCTCTTGCACCCTCTTCACCACGTTTGTCAGGAGAATAAAATACCATCATGAATGTGAAGCTTCAGAGAGTGACAGATCCTGACGCCAAAGACCGTTGTTTCATCATGAGTCGTCCGGTCTTTCTTCCTAAAAAATTAAAAAAATAATAATAAAAAGGAGGAAAAGGCGATGAGAATGAACATTATAAATGCGAGGCTGGGGTCAGGGCATCGTCACTGCCCCATGAGAAAGGCTTGTTTTCTCCAGGTTTCCAGTGTCTTCCCCCGTGAAAAATCCTCTCCTTCTGTCTGACAGCCTGTCGTCTATAGATGCCATCAGATGGACACTCCAACTCTCACTTTCTCCAAACGCACCTTTTAACCTTTCCCAATCAATGCCTCCACCCTCAGCTCCCTGCGCAATTCATCGGAAGACTCTGATTTCTTGCCTTGAATAACCATCTTCTAAACATCAAACTCGTCTCCTTCCCCAAGATGGCCAGTGACTTCCAGGCTGCCACCTTGCCTCCTGGCCCTGGCCCTCCGTCAGTCCCCGTGGCGCCCACTCTCAGCCCACCTCCTTCCCACGACTTGCCCCCAGGAGAAAGCATGCTGGCTGCACGGCTCAAGCCTGACACTGGTATTGGCGCTGGAATCAGCATGCAGCAAGCTCACGGTGTCCCCGGTCCGGGCGCATGCTGCCCCTGACAAATGTAACCACCTCCCTGCCTAGAATACACACACGCCCTCCAGTGCATGCAGAACCGCCCACTGCCTTTCTCTGTGATGATGTAGCCAAAAATAAAGTAGGAATATCCAGGAAAAACTGGTGGCCGGGGTTTTTCCTTTCTGGTTTCTGGAAGTGCTTCCTTCCCATCAGGATACGTGATGCTATTTGGAGAGTCAGTGTTTAATGAGCATCTGCAGCTATGTCCAAACCTTGGGGTTACTGCAGTGGACAAGGCAGATGTGGTCTCTGGCCATGTTGGCCGACTCCACACCCTCTTAGAAGAATACTTTTTGCTGGTGCCCACCCAACAGGGGGCCAGCCTCCGGTGTGGAATTAGACAGTGTCAAGGCTCAAAGAGACAAAGAGCTGAGCCAGGGCCTAGTTCAATCAACTCACTTATCTGACAGAGGAATAAGCCAAAGCCCAGGGAAGGGACTGACATGGCCAACGGCTCACGGCAGCAATGCCAGGAAAGGAGCTGTTTCACTGGACTCCTGGTGCAATGTCCTTAACACGCTGATTAGTAATATCACAGATCATCAATGCCTCCTTTATGTTCTAGCACCTTCCATCCTGCAAGGAGTCTTCACAGGTGGCCCCCAACAGTCCTGAACATGAGCTGAGGAGGTAACTAACTTCCCACGGGGATTCTTAATCTCACCAAGATCTATCCCGAAAGTGTTTAAGTAATTTATCAGGAATGTCGGTTACTTCCCAGAAGGAACCATCAGTTCCATCCACCGGATAGCCAAGTTAGAGACAAGATCCTTTCCTTATCCCCAAAAGAGTGGTTCTCAATCCTGGGGAAGAGATAGGCATATTAGGGTCACCTGGGGAGATTTTCTTTTCAAACTACCCATGCTCTCCCTGCCACTCTGCCCCCAGGCCCTAAATGTGCCCTGGGGACAAGCTGTATATTTGAACATATTTCTTAGTTGATGCCTTGAGCTTCCCGCCTCCCTCATGACTTTTCCAACTGCCCTATAGTCCATCTGTTTTTCCTACAATTTAGCCAGTTGCCAGCAGGTGGAAAGAGGTGTCAGTTAGGGCCATGCAGCCCCCTCCAGGAGCGGCAGGAGACCCTGGTTGCCCTGTGCTCATGGCAGACATCACTAATCTCTCCCTGCACTCATAGCAGACATTGCTAATCAATATGGCATCTTCCTCACAGAGCCTGCTAGCAGCCTCTGAATCCTGCTCAACACAGCATTCTAGGCAGCCACCAGCAGTCAGTCGTGGGCAGTTGAAAAGAAAGCTAATTTCCATCTCTAAAATGGTTGATCTCCTTCCCCAGGTATGTGGACATGCCAGAGAAGCCAAGATGAATATACATGAGGAGAGTTTTCATAAATATGGGTATGCCTGACTTGGCTAATGTACCTGCTTCAAGCTGAATTAGGGCCAAGTAGGGACTTCGGAATGGAAGAACTTGACATAATGCAGGACATAACTCCCTTGTTCTAATGGAGGAGATATGTCAAATGTCACTCCTTGTCTGAGAATATGGATATTCTTCTTCTGCATAGGTTGGCTCTGCATGACATCATTAACCTTATTCCCAAGTATATCCCAAGCAACAGGGACAGTATAGCCAGGCCTAATGTTACCATTTCCTCTAAGGGGCGCCTGGGTGTCTCAGTCCATTAAACGTCCGACTCTTGATCTCAGCTCAGGTCTTGATCTCAGGGTCGTGAGCTCAAACCTCGCAATGGGCTCCATGCTGGGTGTGGCGCCTACTTTAAAAAAATAAATGAAAATAAATAAATAAATAAAATTGATTTGATACTGGTGGGTATCCTAGAGAATAGATCAGTAAACCAGCCCCAGCCACCTTGGAAAAGGGGTTTGTGGCGTTCAAGGGCTTCTTGTAGCCAAGCGGCTTGCTGCCTGATTTTATCTATACGTATTCTTACTTCCCAGGAGGAGCTAATATAGGTGCGGCAAGTGGTGGGGTTAGCCATCATAGAGACTCTGCCTTGTTCAGCAGGCAATCAGGTCATGAATAAGAGGCATTTCTATGGAAACGTAAACAAAACACAGGTTAGGGGCTCCTGGAGACCCGCCTTCCAACCGGCTCCCTGCTCAGCGGGGAATCTGCTTCTCTCTTTCCCTCTGCTCCTCCCCCACTCGTGCTCTCTCTCTCAAAAAAATAAATAAAATCTTAAGAAAAAAAAGAAAGAAAGAAAAACACAGGTTAATGGTCGGAGCAAATTACAAACCCAGTGTGAGAGTCCTGAGTGCGGCCAGTGAGATTTCTAGATGTCAGGCTGGAGGCACCTTCAGATGGAGTGGGGGCAGGCAGCCTGAGTTCCTTCACGTCAGCAGCAATCTGGTGGGTGTTTCTGGTTTGTAGTTCAAACGTCCCCAGCCATCCTTTTGAGGGGCCTGCAGGGCAACAGGCACTCCTGTCAATATAGGAGCTGTTGAGACAATTTCTCCAAAGTTTATCTCAAGGTGTCCAGCATCCGTCTGCAAAGCTTCAGCAGAAGGAGCAAGGACTCCAAGACAAGAGAGTGGGAGAAGATCAGGAACCTGAGTTCGGAGAGTCATTGCCAAACATTCGAGGAAACCAGAAGGATTCAAGATCCAGCCCAGTTTTATAGGTAAACAGCAAACACTCAAAGATAATTAACCAGAACCAGAATCTGACAAACATCCACAGTGTTACTGAAACATAATCTTTTTCTCTAAAGTCACTGTCCCGTTAAAGATAGCCAAATGAAGACTAATATGTTTGTTTGTTTTTAAAGATTTTATTTATTTATTTGAGAGAGAGAACGAGCGGGGGAAGAGGGGCAGAGGGAGAGGGAGAAGCAGGTCCCCGCTGAGCAGGGAGCCCGACCCGGGACTCGATCCCAGGACCCTGAGATCATGACATGAGCCAAAGGCAGATGCTTAACAGACTGAGCCACCCAGGCCCCCCGAGACTAATATATTCGTAAAATAAGTTCAGTTTTAACAAACTTGGCTTAATTATTTACAGAAGCACAGCAAGAATAGTGATTGTTCTTGTGCAGATTCCAGAAACAGACAGACAGATGAGATTCCTCGTAGACAGATTTCCCCTCCTTTGAGGAGAGACAGGTACGGAGCCACTTCCAAGTCCTGTCCCTTACCAGTGGTCCTGTAGATTGACCCAGAAGGGTCCAGAAGGCTAAAAGCCCAGAAGGCACAGGAAGAAGGCTCCCCGTGTGCAGGCCAGCAGACTTACCCGGTCCCAGAGCCCATCAGCTCAAACAGATGGAACAGAGGCATGTTTTCTTTCCACCAACAAAAAGTGAAAATAGGCAGTCAGTCCATGCCCAGTCCGGAGAAGACAGAGAGCATCTCCAAAACAAAAGGGTTTGGACAGCTGCTTGGGAAAACTTCCTCTAAGACTTGGCCCCGCTGGCTCCCCCAGCCACCAGCAGCTGGTTCCATCTGTCACGGCCACCAGCTCCGGCAACATACGGGTGGGCCCTGGGCCCTACGGCAGCCACCTGCTCTGTCTCGGGGAGTCCCCGGGGAGGGGGGCGGGACTGGACAAGTCAGAAGCACAGCTTTTGGCTGCTGGCCACAATCTGTTACCAGACCCAGAACCAGTTCTGAACTCAGGTTCCGCTGCTCACCACTCGAAAATCAATGCTCAAGGGACACATGATGGTGGGAAAGGAAGGGGTGCTTTATTCGGGGAGCCGGCAACCTGGGAAGATGACAGACTGATGTCTCAAAGACCATCTTCCCTGTGCAGGAGGAGCTGGGGGGCTTTAAAGGGGAAGGCACGGGGAGAGGGAGGGGGCTACGGGCAGGAGAAGCAGGTGGATAGTCATCCGTGGACAGGACCCAGAACAGGCTGGCTGAGAGCACGGCAGCTGTTTTCTTGAATGTGGTCAAGCCTTATGCTCTGGGATAGTTTGGTCCTTCTTTCCTGGAGACCAGGGGTCTGCAAATCTCAGGGACGATCCCTTCTGCTATAGACCAAGGGACTTAGGTCAGCGAGCATAGAGTGCAGAAGCTTGAAGCAAGTTACCCCTTCAGACCGCTTGGAGTGCTGTTACAGGAGCTCTGTTCTTTCTCTTCAAATTTTCTCTAAACCTAAAACTGCTGTAAGAAATAAAGCCTATTAGTCGAAAGGGAAAATATATATAGCATGACGCTTAAAAAAAAAACAAAACTGTGAGTGTGTGTGTGTGCTTGTGTGTGTGTGTGTTAACCTAGAAAAATATCTGAAAACATCTATACCGAAGTGTTTATAGTGGTTTTTGAGTTTTAGGATCACAGATGGTCTTTAGGCTTCCTGCTTTTCTGACTTCTTTTCCACTTTACAATGTGCACATATCGCTGTAAAGATCATAGGAAACTATAAAACAATTTTGTCAGCAATAAAAAAAAGACAAAGCAGGAAACTGCAAATCCCTTTTTTAGTGACAATTTCTCCAGGGTAAAGCAGAAAACCACAAATTGGTTTTTAATGACAGTTTCTCCTGGGTGAGGTACTAATGCGGGTTAAAAAGCAACAGTTTCAGGGGCACCTGGGTGGCTCAGTCGAGGTAAGTGTCTGCCTTCAGCTCCAGTCATGATCCCAGAGTCCTGGGATGGACCCTTGGACCCTGGGATGGACCCTTGGACCCTTTGGTGCTCCCTGCTCAGCGGGGAGTCTCCCTCTCCCACTGCCCTTCCCCCAGGCTCACACGCTCACTTAAAAAAAAAAAAAAAGCAACAGTTTCAGAGTCCAGCCCGATATTCTGGGCCGCCGCATAAAGGACGAGAGGGTAGTAAGTTGTGGACGGAGCTGGTAGGGTGGAAGCCGTTCAGGGTGTTTGTCATGCTAAGCTCCTCCCTTCTCAGGAATTGAAACTCACTGAATCAGGCCACAGAACCTCGGAGGCTAGAGTTCCCTGCAGCCAGCTCCTCAGCCACAGGCACTCCTGTCCCTGCCCTGAGAATCATGTGGGAGCTGGAAGAGACCCCCGCCAGGTTTCTGGACAAGTTCATTGAAAACTCTCTCCTGCCAGACACGCATTTCCGCAGGCAGATCAAGGAAGCCGTCCACATCATCTCCACTTTCCTGAAGGAGAGGTGTTTCCAAGGTGCGGCCCACCCTGTGCGGGTGTCCAAAGTTGTCAAGGTGAGCCCAAGCCTCCCTGCCTGGGGGAGGGGTGCCTGGATGGGCAACAGGTCCCGCAGAGACAGAGAGGGAGAGCAAAAGGGTAAAGGTCTTTGGGGCTGGTGGTTTCTGACATATCCATACCCCCCCCCAAAAAAATCTAACCATAACTCGTTAGAATAGATTCTGGGGTGAGGCCCTACACCTGTAACTTTTAAATAAATGTCCTGGCTGAAGATTATGAACCACCATCCTCAGCCACATCCATTTCAGAGACAGGAAAACAGGCCCGGCTCTAGTAAATAAGTTGCTAATGAACAGCCAGGCTGGGGACACACAATTTCTGCAGAATCATGAGCTGTTTAAGACTACGTCCCGGGGGCTTGTTTCTGTTTTTTTCCTGACAAAATGGCTTCCAGAGCCCCTCTCCAGCCAACAACAACTAGCTGTTATTCTGATTTTGTGTGGCTACAAAGTTGTAGGTGTTGCCTCCCGTAAAGTAAATACTCCACAAAAACAGAGCCAGGCGTTGCTGAAAGCTCAGCTTTTCAACTTCCCTGATGCACTAGGATTCTTTTTTCTTATTGAGGTATAACGAACATACTATGTGATATTAGTTTCAGGTATACGATATATTGATTCGACAGTTCTATACATTACTCAGTGCTCTTTATCATAAATGTAGTCACCACCTGTCCCCACACAGTGTTATTACAATATCACTGACTATATTCCCTAGGCTGTGCTTTTCATCTCTGTGACTTATTTGACAACTGGAGGTTTGAACTTCTTAATCCCCTTTTATTTATGTCACTCATCCCCCACCCACCTCCCCTCTGGCAACCACCAGTTTGTTCTCTATATTCGAGTCTATTGTTTTGTTTGTTTTATTTTTTAGATTCCACATATGAGTGAAATCATATGGTATTTGTCTTTCTCTGTCTGACTTATTTCACTTAGCATTATACCTTCTAGATTCATCCATGTTGTTGCAAATGGCAAGGTGTCATGCTTTTTATGGCTGGAGAATATTCCATTGTGTGTGTGTGTGTACCACATCTTCTTTATCCATTCATCTTTGGACACTTGGGCTGCTTCCATATCTTGGCTATTGTAAATAATGCTGCAATAAACATAGGATTGCATGTATCTTCTCAAATTAACGTTTTCATTTTCTTTGGGTAAATACCCAATAGTGGGATTCCTGGATCATAAGGCAGCTCTATTTTTAATTTTTTGAGGAACCTCCATACTGTCTTCCACAGTGGCTGCACCAATTTCCATTCCCACCAGCAGTGTATGAGGGTTCCCATTTTCCTCCATCCACAATGGGGACCCACCATTTCTATGGTATCATGGGCTGGTTAAGAAGTGATCATATAGATAGCACCTGCTGGCTGTGAAATTTTGAGCAAGTCACTGCACCTCTCTGTGCTTCGCTTTCCTCTTCCATAACTCCCAGGGCCTGATAGGGCTGTACAGATTCTATGATGTATGTAAACTCCCCAGCACGGGCCAGCCTACAGTATATAATCCTATATAAGATAGTAAAGGTTAGGGAGTAAAGAACACAGATGCTAGAACGAGACAGCCAGGGTTTGAATTGCAGCCCTGCCACCTCTCACCGGGAGGCTGGGCTTCTGTATCCCTTCTCTGAGCTCTTGTTGCCCCACCTGGAAATAGGGGGCTGATAACAAGAGTATGGGAGTCATAGAGTCCTGTGAGCATCGTGGGAGCTAAGACTGCTGATGCCCTCAGCGCAGAGGCTGAGGCTCAAGAATGTTAGTGATTGTCCTCATCACTTTATATAGGGAGGCTCTCCTCCATAACTGTTAGTTCTCATTTTCCTCATCTGTTTTAGGGTGGCTCTTCCGGCAAAGGCACGACCCTCAGAGGCCGATCAGATGCTGACCTTGTGGTCTTTCTTAACAACCTCGGGAGTTTTGAGGAGCAGCTTCACAAACGAGGACATTTCATCTGGGAAATTAAGAGGCAGCTGGAAGCCTGTCAAATAGAAGAAACCTTTGAAGTGCAGTTTGAGGTCCGGAGTCTGCTGCCTGAGAAGCCCCGAGCCCTCAGCTTTCAGCTCTGGAATCTGGGCGAATGGGTGGAGTTTGACGTACTGCCCGCCTTTGACGTCCTGGGTAAGTGCGCGCACGCGCGCACTCTCTCTCTCTCTCTCTCTCTCTCTCTCTCTCTCTCTCTCTCTCTCTCACACACACACACACACACACACACACACACACACCAGCTTTCTGCCTTTGTCCTGCGTCAAGGCTTCTTTCTCTTTTCACATTTCTGAACAGAAACTTCCCACAGTTGGAGAGTCTTACCATGACGGGGCATCCCATCAAAGTGGGGAGGAGATCTTAGAATGAATGAGGTCATAACCCGCCACAGGAGCGACATGAAACGGCAAATTGGCACCATTTGGGGGCAAGACATTTCTCAGGGAACTCCTGTCAGGCTGGCTGCTTCTACCTGAGACTTCTCTTGCTGAAAATGAGGCAGCGTAGATCCGGCACAGAGTCAACATGTGAATTGCATCTTTTACCCCAAACGCGAGGAGACCCCGCTAAACTTATGCCGAAGATTGGAATCTCTAGATAATTCTGCAGAAACATTTGGACAGGAAGCATCCCCTGGTTAGGAAAACGGGTTAAACCAGGCCACCTAGGTCCTGCTCTTACTTTAAGTATTAAATGATCATCTACATTAAGCTCTTACACAGGGCCTGGCACATAGGAGGTGTTAAAAAATGCGAGTTCCCCAACTGTGCCCCAAGGCGCCCCAGGGTGCCACAGTGAAATATCTCACAGGGGCACGTGGAATAGGTTAGATTTTAAATTTTGGAGGGAAACACCACAGAAACTACTACTGTTCCCTCGTACTCAACTACATACATGGAACTGGGGTGGGTTTTGTTGTTGTTGTTTGGGTTTTTTTGTTGTTGTTTGACATAGGGGACCCATGAGAATAATACCGAAACTCTAAAACCACCAGGAAATGAGAAAGTTTGGGAATCTTTCCTTGTTCCATGTCCAGTGTTGGGTGCTGGCATTTCACTGGCTACAAAAAAGATAAGAAGGGGAGGAAGGACATACCAGGCAGAGGGAACAGTGCAAGCAAAGGCCTGGAGAAGAGAAAAGATCAGGATGTGTTGGAGGACTGCAAGATGCTGAGGATGAACAGAGGGTGGAGGGCAAGGAGGGAGTGAGCTGACCCTGCAGAAGCCTGCAACCTTGGCCATGCATTTCTCCTGAGCACAATAGATAGCTGTGGAAGAGTTTTGAGCAGGGTCAGATTTCTGTTTTGGAAAGACAGCCCAACTGTAGTGTGGAAAATAGATCGGAAGAGAGGTAACACCAGAGGATGGAGACATCCAATCAACAATGAGAGGCACAGATTATCCATGGAGCACCTACTGTGGACCAGGCGCTGCTCTATGGCCATGAATGAGCCCAACAAGGAACCTCTCTCCTGGAGCCGGACAATAAGTACAGAAATAAGATAAATGGCAGGCTACCTGCTGTGACAAAAAACCTAACAGGATTGCTACAATGGAGAGCAATGGAGGGTGGAGGGCTTTTTCGGACTGAGTGATGATGGAGGATCCCCTGAGGAGGTGACCTCCGAGCTGAGGCCCAAGGGATGAGAAGGAGCCCACCATGGGAAGATCTGGGGGTTCCAGGAAGAGGAAACCGCAAGTGCAAAGGCCCTGAGACAGGAACGAGCTTGGCATATTTGGGGAAGAGAAAAAAGGCCACATGGCGTCCGAGGCAAGGGAGCAAGGTAGGAGGCGAGATGGGAGAGGCGGCAGGAGATAGAGCACATCCAATTTCATAGGCCATTATGGGGACTCTGGACTTTATTCCCGATGTTGTGGGAAGCAAGAAGCCGTGTGACCAGGTTTTGAAAGGCCTGTCTGGGTGCTGGGTCGGGAATGGGCTGTGGAGGCCCCAGCAAGGAGGCTGGCGCCCAAAGCCCTGGTGGGAGAGATGGGTGACGGCTGCCTGGACGGGGTGAGAGCTGGAGAGCTGGGAGAAGGAAAGGCTGGGGATGGACTCCAGGCCCCCTGGCTCTGGGCCTGCTGCCCCTTCCGCTGCACCCCACGGCCAGCAAGCTTGTCTCCTCAGAGCAACTGAAAGAACCTCAGAGAAGCGCTGACATCTTAAAGTGATGGATTTGTCCCTAACAGGTCAGTGGACCAATAACGGCAGGCCTAACCCTCAAGTCTACATCAAGCTAATCCGAGAGTGCCAGGATCTGGACAGAGAGGGGGAGTTCTCCACCTGCTTCACGGAGCTGCAGCGGGACTTCCTGAGGCAGCGTCCAACCAAGGTGAAGAGCCTCATCCGCCTGGTCAAGTACTGGTACCAAAAGGTATGTTCCTCCTGCTTGGGGAGCAGAGGGGGGGTGGTAGAGAAGGAAGAGGGGATGGTTACAGAATAGAGGGAGGGAAGGGGTGCGGAGAGGAGGGGGAGGATGAGAAGGGGAGGCGCAGGGCCTAGGACAGGTGCCCGTGGACCCAGGGTGCCTCCTTCCTCCTGGTCCTTCCCATCCTAGGAAATGACAACCCCATATGGGCTTCCAGCCACTCTGGCCTAAACCGTGGGTCTTCCTGGACTGTTTCACATGCTCTCCTCTATCCCACCAGTCTACAAATGATGTTGGTCCTGTACTGAAAATATAACCAGTTCTCACCCCTCTGTCACTCTCACCCTGGTCCCAGTCATCTCATGAGGCTCCAGGATCTGCCCTGGACCTCTCCGAACCCCCCCCCCCGCCACCGCCCTTCAGGCCATGCTGTCTTCCTTTTATTTCCTCCAAGGGGGAAACTCTGCTCCAGCCTGTGGGATAGTCTGTCTCCCCACTAAAAATGTGCATGAAGCAAGGGATTTGTGTGTTTTATTCACCGCGGTGTCTCCAGAACCTAGAACAATACCTGGCACATAATAGGTGCTCAGTAAGGAATTGTTGAATAAATTAATGAACGCTATAAGCACACACACACACACACACACACACACTTCTGTGCACTTCCTGGCTGTCTGACCTTGAACAGGTCTGACTTAACTCCCTCTGGCTTCTTGTTTTCTCATTTGCAAAGAGGAACATGGCATAGCAAGAGTAAACACAGAACGTGGTGCCTGGCACAGCCAGTCCTAATAAATGTGGTCTCTTGGAGCCGTGCCAGGAGCACACAGAATAGAAGTTCACATGTATCATGTGCTTTGCTTGTGCCAGGCTCATCATAGTTCATCTTTTGTGGATGTGATATGCATTTCTGCTTACTCTCAAATAGCCTATATCTTACTTATGGTGAGTCTGTTCACTGAGTAAGGGTAAGGGTTACTCTCAAACCTGTATTACAGAAAGAGAGTAAGAGTCAGAACGCTCTTCCAGCTAATAAGTAGCAGAACAAAAACTTGAAATTTGGGCCTTCCGACTTAAGACTTTGCCTAATATATAATATTCATTTTATAATATACATGTATGTTTTTGGATGAATGAGTAGAAGAAAGTAATTAAGGATAAACCTTCCTACTTTAAAAATAATCTTTAAGGGACACCTGGGTGGCTCAGTCAGGTAAGCATCTGCCTTCGGCTCAGGTCATGATCCTGGGGTCCTGGGATCGAGCCCCACGTCAGGCTCCCTGCTCAGCAGGGAGTCTGCTTCTCTCCCTCTCCTTCTGTCTCTCTCCCCTGCTCCTGCTCTCTCTCATGCTCACTATCTCTCCCTCTCTCTCAAATAAATAAATAAATAAAATCTTACAAAATAAAAATTACCTTTAAGGCAGAGCAAGACAATCCTTTATTTGCTAGACATCTTAGTTTGCTGTTGAAGGAAATTTGATCATGGAGCCTGAACATCTTAGAACTTACCAAAGTGGTTCTTGACAAGTGTAACACTGCCCCCAAGGATATTGAAAATTCATGAGGACATATTTGGTAACCATGGTGTTAGGGGGCAAGGATGCTACTGACAAAGAAAGAAGCCAGGAATAGTAGTTGTTTTACAATGAGCAAGATAGCCCTGCATGACAAGGAATTGTCTCTTTCCCTCCCTCCCTGTCCCTCCTCCCTCTCTCTTCTTTCCCATAAAACAATACAGGAATCTCACAATACTTTAACTCCACTCACCACCACCATCACTACCTGCAACTTACATGCCACTTTGTTCTGTGTTTCAAGTCTCTGTATTTTCAAAGGCTGCAAAGCATTACTATTATTTTCCATAGTTAGAGCTCATTTTATCTATCCATGTGTTTACCGTGCTCTTTACCACCAGCTCTTTCCTACATCTCTAACCTTCCTCCTGGGATCATGTTCCTTCCTCCTGAAGTATGTCCTGGAAGATTTTTTTGCTGACGGTCTTCTGATAATGAACTCTTAGTTTTTGTTTGCCTGAAAAATGTCTTGATTTTACCTTCATTGTTGAAGGGTATTTTTGCTGGGTTGGCGGCCATTTCAGTACACAGAAATATATCCCTCCATCTTCCGGGGTCACTAGTGAGAAGTCAGTTGTCAGTCTAACTGTGGCTCCTTTGTAGGTAATCTCTCTTATTCCTCTGGCTGCATTTATATTTTTCTCTTTGTCTTTGATTTTATTCCATTTCAATCTGAGGTGTCTTTTTTTTTTTTTTTTAAGGTTTTATTTATTTATTTGACAGAGAGCTAGAGCCAGAGAGCACAAGCTGGGGGTGGGGAATGGCAGAGGGGGAGGAAGAAACAGGGTCCCCGCTGAGCAGGGAGCCCGATGTGGGGCAAGATCCCATGACCCCAAGACCACGACCCAATTTGAAGGCAGATGCTCAACCAACTGAGCCACCCAGGTGCCCCTCAATCTGAGGTGTCTTAATGATGATTCCTTTTTCACTTGTCCTGCTTGGAGCTCACTGGGTCCTTCACTGGGATTCCTGAATCTGTGAATGGGTATCTTTCACCAGTTTCGGAAACTCTCAGCCATTCTCCTAAAACATTGTCTCTCTCTCTTCCTCACCTCCTGGAACTCCAATTAAATGTATGTTAGACCTCACTCTATCTTCCATTATCTTTACACTCTCTTCCACATTTTCCATCTTTCTGTCTCTCAATGTTTCATTCTGAATAGTTTATTCTAACATACTCTCTAATTCACTAATTTCTCCTTTAACTGTGTCTAATTTGCAATTGAGTTATTAATTACAGTTATTGTAAATTTTTGTTCAACATTTTCTATTTTATTCTTTTTCAAATATGCTAAGTTACTTCTTATGGCTTCTAATTTCCTCTAGTTCAAGCTCTTCTTTTATTTCTGTAAACAAAATGTTTCTAGTTATTTTAAAGTCTCTATATGATCCTTCAATATTTAAAGTTTTGTGGACTTATTACTATTGTCCCCCCCCCTTTCTTTGCTGGTTATTACTCTTGGTATCTTGTTTCCTTGTGTGCCTGGTTATTTATGTGCTGGTCATGGTACTTGAAATTTGCTTGTGAAATCACTTGAGGCTTTGGGTTTTATTTCTTACTCCAAAGGGAATTTTGTTTGGCTCTTAGGGATACTACAAGTTCTTCCTCTCAGTTAATTTTCACAGTATCCTTATTTGTTTGGTGCTACTATGACCTCTCACAGGGGAGAAAAATAAGGCTCCAAGAGTCTAAGTTGTCTTCCAGGAACTGGACACCAGTGGAGCCAGGACTCAAACCACATCACTCAGAATCCAGAGCCCAAGCTCTTGACCCAGGAGTCAGTAAACTTTTTTCCATAATGCCCTAGGTAGTAGGTATTTTGGACCTTGTGGGCCACATGGTCTCCGTCACAACTACTCAACTCTGTAGCATGAAAGTAGCCTTTTGACTCCACATGAATGGAGTGTGGGTTTGGATTGAATGGGCGTGGATTTGCTCCATGGAAATGATATTTACAAAAGAAGATGGCAGGCTGGATTTGGCCTTTGGGAAATGTGCTTTATGCCCCAGCTGGACAAGTGCACGTTTCTGATTCTTTTTCCTCCTCTCAGTGTAAGAAGAAGCTTGGGAAGCCCCTGCCACAGCAGTATGCCTTGGAGCTCCTGACAGTCTATGCCTGGGAGCACGGCAGCAAGCAAACGGAGTTCAGCACAGCTCAGGGATTTCAGACCGTCTTGGAATTAGTCCTGAACTACCAGCAGCTTTGCATCTACTGGACAAAGTATTACAACTTTGAAAACCCAATTATTGGACGATACCTAGAGAGGCAGCTTGCAAAACCCAGGTACTCTATCTCCACATGGATTAGCTCCCCACGTAAATGAGCCCCTAGATACGGATGTGGCATCTTGGCAATGAGGGCCCCTCATTTGCTGGTCCTTTTCTATGGCCAGCCATTGTGCTGAGCCTTTTCCTGCTGATTTAAACCTCCAACCGTCTGAGGCAGGCCCTCCATAGCCACTGTACAGATGGGTAAACTGAGGTTCTGAGGGGTAAGGAGCTTGTGTTACCCTTAACAGAAAATGAGTGGAAGAGCCAAAATTTGAACTAAAATAACAGCTAGAGCAAGAATCATAATCGCTCCCGGGGATTAAGAGCTTGCTCTAAGAACAGCGCCCCACTCCTGCCCTGAGTCCCAGCCTGTGGCGGGCTGGTGTTTTGCCCTGCCGGGAACGTCTGGATCTGCCAGACACAGCCCTGGTTCCTCACCCATCCCTCTCTCACTGTTACCCTCCAGGCCTGTGATTCTGGACCCAGCTGACCCGACGGGAAACGTGGCTGCTGGAGACCCACACAGCTGGCAGCGACTGGCAGACGAGGCCAGGGCCTGGCTGAGTTACCCATGCTTTAAGAAAGGGGATGGGTCTCCAGTGGGCTCTTGGGACGTGCCAGTAAGACCTTCTGCTTCCACCCTGTTGTCCTTCCCCACACACTCTCTGCATGGCATAGCATGGGGCATGTAAGACTAATGCTCTCTAACATACTAGTAAATAATTATGGTCATTATCTGATGTGCACTAAGCACTTATTATGTTCCAAGTCTGGTGCGGAGCATTTCACATGTTTTGTCTCATCTCCAACCTCCCATCGTATCCTTTGAGACAGGCCGCTCCTACTCTCCACATGTCACGGGTGAGGAAGCAGGCCTAGAGAGGTCAGGTGACCTCCATCCTCTCCAAAGAAACATTCTCTCCAAAGAAATTGCTCCTTGCTAGAAGTCACATATATACAGAGTCTCAGGCTAGGCTCCATATTTTCAGTCATCTTGGGCCCATTCAGAGGGTTCCTGGGATTTGCACATCCCTTGTCCAGACTTCATTCTTCAGTTAACATGACCCTGGCCAGAGGCAACTCTTTCCACAGCCCCAGTGGGCTCATTCCTCTGTGAATAATAATAAATAATAATAGCCACCTCTTACTAAATATTGGCTTTGGACTCAGGTTCTGTCCTAAATGCTCCATTATTTCATTAAATCATCACAACACCTTTTGAGGTGTGTTTGCTACTCCCAGTCTGACATGTGAGAAAAGGAGGCTCAGAGAGGTGAAGTCACCTGCTCAAGGACATTTATCTAGGGAGTGGTAGAGCTGGGATCCGAAGTCGGGGACTCCAATGCCAGTGCTCAGCCCTCCCTGGCCCACATTTGCTATGTGGGCACAGGGAGAAGTCCAGCTGGGGAGGAGCCCAGTGAAAATCTCAGCCCACCCCTCTGGAGCTCCAATGGCCTTCAGAGTTGCCCTGCCCCAATCTGGGGTGGTCAGGCCTTTAGACACCCACACAGATCCGTCACAGAATGTGGGCAACTCAGGAAGGGGCATAGCCTTGAACGTGGGGCTCTCTGTAGTCGAGGCAAGCCTAAAAGGCTGACTGCTGACATCTGTCTGCTGACCCCCTCCCCAGCAGCTGAGACTTCTTTGTCTTTCCTCAAGGGGGACCCAGGGGGCATGTCACACAGTATCCACCCTAAATGCTCACAGAGACCCAGTGCCAAGTGGAAGGACCCATCCTCTGATGTGATCATGTGCTTTTCCCTTTCAGCTTGAAGAAGACAATGAGGACAATTGGATAACTTACAAAC
This sequence comes from Callorhinus ursinus, assembly GCF_003265705.2. Lineage (NCBI taxonomy): Eukaryota > Metazoa > Chordata > Mammalia > Carnivora > Otariidae > Callorhinus > Callorhinus ursinus. Next base: position 8,305,359 of record NW_027397103.1, on the reverse strand, counting down.
ACGGAATGTATCAGTCCCAGGGTTATGGATCGCGCCCTTTATCTGTTGGGAGCCTCAGCACAGGCATGACACCACCCACTGCCCGGAAGGAAGATGACTGGTTGTGTGCCATCCTATGAATGCCAGGGAGCCTTAGGGGGAAGGGCTCCAGAATCATCCAGGCCAGCCCCCTCAGTTCAGGGGTTGGGGGAGGTCCCTTGATCCAGAGGGCGGAAGACGGCCCCAATCCCAACAGTGAGTTGGTGTCAGACCTCAGACTGGAATCCAGGTCTCCTGACCCCCACCCTTCCCCTGTTCTATGCTCTTTCCCCTCTCATAGCTACCATTTCCCTCCGGCCCCACCCTGGCCCAGCCTGTTCTCTGACAGTCATCTCTGAGAGGCAGCCAGAGAGCCTTAACTTTCTTCAGCGTTCCTGGCAGGAGGCTTATAGTCTGATATATTATCAATAACAATAAAAAGAATAGCAAATACCATGTGTTGGGTGTTTATTAACTGCAAGTCCTAGAGCCAAGAGGTATATATATCTGCGTGTTATATGTGTGTATATATGAATCAATTCAACTAGAAATATGTATTGAGTACCTACTGTGTTCCAAGCATTGTTCTGGACGCTGGGAGCACAGCAGTGAATGAAACAGACCGAAATCCCTGCCTCCTGGTCTGACTTTTGCATGCACTGACTTTTAATATTGGATCATTTGGGATCCTTCTAACTTTCAGAAGGATCTAAGACCAGCATCTTTGCGGGGGGAGCAGCAGGCAGAGGGAGAAGCAGACGCCCTGAGCAGGGAGCCTGGTGTGGGGCTCGATCCCAGGACCCTGAGATCATGACCTGAGCCGAAAGCAGATGCTTAACCCACTGAGCCACCCAGGTGCCCCAAGAATGTCACATTCTTGACAACTGATCATTTTTTATATTGATTGCATGTTGAAATGACAAAACTTTCTGAGATGTTGAATTAAATCAAAATGGACTTCTCTGTTTCTTTTTGCTTTTTCCTACGGCTCCTAAAAAATGTTAACATTACACCTGTGGCAGACATTTGATTTCTATATATTCCACAGCTCTGCCCCAGAAGGCAAATCACTGGATTAAAGAACACACTAGACCGATATACATTGTCACACTGTCTCGTCCTTGGTACCAAGAAACAGCATTTCATTTACAAGCCTCCGAAATATAAAAACCCCCCAGAAGTGCTCACAAAAGGACCAAGCATGCTTGTGTCACCTGAGTTGCTGGTCACCTTGAGTGGCTGACAAAGTCTTGGGCTTGTCCATCTCCCTATTCCTCCTTTTAAGTCTCCAGCATCCCTGTGAGATGGGTTTTATTCTTGTTGCCATAATAATAAACTGAGGTCAGGGCACTTGCTCAGGGTCACCTGGCAAGCGAGAGACATAGCCTGAACTTGAACCCTAGTCCTTGCTCTGAATCTCATGCTCTTCATCACGGCGGGATGGTCTTTTTTTTTTTTTTTTAAGATTTTATTTATTTATTTATTTATTTATTTATTTATTTATTTATTTATTTGACAGAGAGAGAGAGAGAGAGAGAGAAAGAGAGACAGCACGAGCAGGAACACAAGCAAGGGGAATGGGAGAGGGAGAAGCAGGCTTCCCGCTGAGCAAGGAGCCCAATGCGGGGCTCGATCCCAGGATCCTGGGATCATGAACTGAGCCGAAGGCAGACGCTTAACAACTGAGCCACCCAGGCGCCCCTGCGGGATGGTCTTAATGCATCTTCATTCCCCACTCTGATGACCCCGAGAAGGTACCTAGCCAAGCGAGCTCCCAGGAGAGGGGGTCCCAGCTGCTGCACTTCCAAATCCATCCACACGTTGACAGTGAAGTCACCCTGCCCACGGGCTGCTGAGTGAGACAGGGACACTAAGGTAGCCCCATTCCTGGGAGACATGGGGTCCTCTGACAAGTCACAGGGCTGAAGGAGTCCCCACTGGTCTTTGCTGACCTTCTCTAGACTGCAAAGCCAGCTTTTCTTCCTTCTTGCCTTCGTTCAGAGTCAGACTCAATCAATCAGGGTCTACCCGCTTCCCTGGAGGCTCCCAGCGTCCTCCCCAGTCTCTCTTGCACATTTAATCCTACATCAGCATCTGCTTCATGGAGTTACCCAGACCAGCATCACCACCCCTACCCACCTCCCCCCCCCCCACCGCCTTCAGGGAGGTTTGCACCGCTCAGCAATTCCTAGCTGTGATAAAGAACTGACACCCCATGCTAGGGGTCCTAAACTTGTGAACTCTTCTCAGCCACTATCCCTGCCTACAAGGTGGGCACCTGCAAGAAGCTACCATCTCACCATGTCTCCCCCCTGCCTGCCCCAACCTCATTCCTACTGGTGCTTCTGGACTAGTCACGCCTTTCTTTTTCTGAATTTTCTGATATTTTTACTTCTGGGGCCTTGCTGATCCTGGAGACGCGGCCCCTCCCAGGGTGGCTAATTCCGAGAGATAGCAGAGCTCACCTTTCATATGCAAACTACCCAATCCTGAGCCCAGACTCTCAACCACCTCCTTTATAGGCTTCCCAGGATTCTCACACCCTGGGCCACAATCCACCTGCCCACCTCACCCCAGGGCCAGGTACCAGACAACTCGGGACAGCCTGTACACTGCAGAGTGTCCCGGAAATCTTTCAAAGTAGCTGACCCGAAGTCTGCTAACCCTCTCTTGCCTTGCCTGCAGAAACTATGACAGAGGCTCTTTCCATCTTCTCCCTTCGTTCCCTCTGCCTCATGAACGACCCTAGTGCTTCCGTGTGTGGTAGACTGTGCCCCTTGTATCCGGGGTTCTGGGGGTATAAACTTCTTCCTTCAGGACATTATTCGGTTATTGTCTTTAACATTAGCAAAATAAAGACATCCATTAAAAAAACAAACAAACACTCCATAGTCCCTCCCTCCAACCTGATAAAATTTGGTGCCTGTCTCTTCAGCCTTTTTCTCTGACTCCCCCATCTCCCTGTGTATGTGGCGTTTTTATAAAAATGGGATTCGACTCCCTACCCGGTTTTGTTACCTGCTTTGTCACATTTATGTAGTTACCACTCTAGGATGAGTGGGAATTTTGGCATCACATATAATGACTGTATGGCATTACATCATAATAAATAAAGTGGGTAATCCACTTGGATTGTCTTCTGAGAGTGTTTCATGATTATAAACAATGTTACAGTCATCAGTCGTTTAATTGAAAAGTCACGTCAATCATACGGTAGTATTGGGCGCCTGGGTGGCTCAGATGGTTAAGCGTCTGCCTTCGGCTCAGGTCATGATCCCAGGGTCCTGGGATTGAGTTCCGCATCGGGCTCCCTGCTCCTTGGGAGCCTGCTTCTCCCTCTGCCTCTCTCTGTCTCTCATGAATAAATAAGTGAAATCTTTAAAAAAAAATCATACGGTAGTACTATTTTTATCTTGGGGGCAACTCCCATCCCCGCCCCCCACGGTGCACACAGGTTCCAATTTCTCCACATCCTCACCAACACCTGTGTCTTTTGTTTTTTTGGTAACAGCCATTCTAATAGGTGTGAAGTGATAGCTTATGGTTTTGATTTGCAATTCCCTGATGATTAGTGATGGGGAGCATCTTTTCATACACCTGTTGGCTACTTGTGTGTCTTCTTTGGAGAAATGTCCATTGGAGTCCCTGGCCCGTTTTTAAATTAGGTTACATTAGTGTTTTTGCCATTGAGTGGTAGGAGCACCTTATAATTTTGTAGGTTGACCCCTTACCAGATTTATGGTTTGCAGATATTTTCTCCTTTTCCATAGGTTGCCTTATTACTCCATTGACTGCTTCATTTGCTGTTTGGAAGCATTTCATTTTGATGTAGTCCCGCTTGCCTAAATTTTTGCTTCTGCTGCCTTTGCTTCAGGTATACAGCCAATTCATCTTCAGCGAGTTGCCAAGAGTACCCAGTGGAGAAGGGACAGCTCTTCAACAAATGGCAATGGGAAAACTGGACACCCACATGCAAAGGAATGACATTGAACCCTTATCTTACACCTTACACAAAAAGCAACTCAAAACGGATTAAAGACTTAAAAGACCCCAAATCATAAAAGCCCTGGAAGAAAGCATAGGGGAAAAGCTTCTTGACGTTGGATTGGGCAATGATTTCATAGATATAATACCAAAACACAAGCAACAAAAGGCATTTATTTTTACATGGTGTGGGGTAGGACTCAGTTCTAGTCCTTCTATCTGGATGCCCAATTACCCCGGCAGTTTTTGTTGGGGAGACAACACTTTCCCCATGGCCCTGCAAGGCCACCTCCAACATACACCCTGAGCCCATCTATGTGTGAGTCTCTGTTCTGTTCCACTGGTCTGTTTTGTATCCTTGAGATACTGCTACCTTGTATTAATTACTATAGCCTTGTAAGAATTCTTAGTATCTTGTAGAAAACTCTGGTCTCTTTTTATCAAAACCCCTGCCTTCTCACTGTGGAAAACAGTATGGAGGTTCCTCAAAAAATTAAAAATAAGAACCATATAACCCAGCAATTCCACTACTAGGTATTTACCCAAAGGATACAAAAACACTAATTTGAAAAGATACATGCATTCCTATGTGTAATGCAGCACTATTTACAATAGCCAAATTATGGAAGCAGCCCAAGTGTCCATTGATTGATGAATGGATAAAGACGTTGTGGTCTACACACAAAATGGAATATTAGCTATACAAAAATGAAATCTTGCCATTTGCCACAACATGGACAGATCTAGAGGGTATAATACTAAGTGAAATAAGCCAGTCACAGAAAGACAAATACCACATGATTTCACTCCTATGTGTAATTTAAGAAGCAAAGCAAACAAAGGAAAAAAGAGACAAACCAAAAACCAGACTGGTAACTATAAAGAGCAAACAGGTGGTTGCCAGAGGGGAGGTGGGTGGGGGGTTGGGTAAAATAGACTGAGGAGATTAAGAGCATGCTTATTTTGATAAGCACTGAGTAAGGTGCAGAATTAGTGAATCACTATCTGGTACTCCTGAAACTAATATAACACTGTATGTTAAGTACACTGAAATTAAAAAAATAATAATAATTTTTAAAAATAATCCAAATTGGAATCGGTAGTTGGAATCTAAACTCAATACATTTTTCCTTTTTTTTTTTTTTAGCAAAACACTTTTCCCAATTATTCTGCTTCCAACAGTGAAAGCGATTAATTTTTGTAAATCTGGGGCACCTGGGTGGCTCCGTCGTTAAGCGTCTGCCTTCGGCTCAGGTCATGATCCCGGGGTCCTGGGATCGAGCTCTGCATCGGGCTCCCTGCTCCGCGGGAAGCCTGCTTCTCCCTCTCCCACTCCCCCCTGCTTGTGTTCCTTCTCTCGCCGTGTCTCTCTCTGTCAAATAAATACATAAAATCTTTAAAAAAAAATTTTTTTTGTCAATCCACCAGAGAGTCTCCTGGAAATCATGGTTACTATTAAAAAGTAATAATAAATAAATCTTATATTCGGGGGTAAAAAGCCCTGGCTTCTCTTGGCCCTCTCTATTCCTATGTTAATTATCACTCAATGTATGAAATTCCACCCAAAATATGGGGAGGCATTGGATTGGAATTACATAAATTAGTTTAGGAAGTATGACATCAGTGTTCTAGTGAGAACACCATCCATGAACTTGGAGTTTCTCTTCACTAATTTTAATTTTCTTTAATGACGCTGTAACTATTGCAATTTTTCACTGCATACGTCTCTCATGTCCTCTGTCATGCTTGCTTCCGTGTTACTGTACCCAGTGTGTTTTCTTTAACTGTATTTTGTAGCATTTGGTTCCTGGAAGACCTAAATGTCTTCTTACAGATTTTTACTTATTATTTATTTGAGAGAGAGAGAGTGCAAGAGAGCACAAGTAGGGGGAGGGGCAGAGAGAGAAGGAGAAGCAGACTCCCTGCTGAGCAGGGAGAAATCCAGCGCCCCTGAGCCATCCAGGCGCCCCTGACTTTATCAATTTTGTGCAATAAACTTGTATTACTTGTACGACCACAAGAAACAATAAAGCAATTTGTCTTGCCCCCCCCCCAAAAGTGTTTTGGATAAGCATTTCTCTCCTGCTAAGCTCTGGTAGCTTATGCAAAGCCAGCAGACCCAGGGTTATAGAAAGCTCTAGGTGCCAGTATGTGGAGTTGCTGGTTCCAGCACAAATTCATGAGATTTGGAAACAGGGGTGCAAGTGGGTAAGGGAGGAAGGAAATGATCGGATGAAAACCACAGCACCTGAGTCACACATTTCTGCATCCTCAGATGTCTTGCCTCATTCTGGGCAACTTCCTGGTGAGGTAAAGAAACTGAGAAGGGTAACTTTTAGCCCACAGAGATGAGGGCACAGCAAAGAGAGGAACTGTGTGATGTGAAGCTGGAGGTCTAGCATTGATGCTGAGGTCCCTGCCCCGCTCAAGAGAAGGGGAATTTTAAACTAATACCACCTTTGAAGCCCGGAGTGAGCGCTCCCAGATGCCTGCCACCCCCTCACACAAAGCCCTCCCTGCACACCCCTTTGAGTCCCTCCCTTGAGCTCCTCAGAACCCTTCCCACCCCACAAGAGTACTTTCCTCATTCCGTGTTTCAGGCCGAGATTTTCCTGCTCCATCTCATCCTTGCACCTGTGTCTCCAGCTCACCAGTGGTGCCTCGATTTAGGATCCAGCAGCCTTAGTACATTTTTTCTTCTCTTCCCCGTGATTTCTAGAGTCTAGGGTGGTAGCTGAAGGCTTGTGTATGCGATCTGCTCACCATCTTCATCCAGTCTTGACCCTCTGCTTTCTCCCTTCTCCACATTTCTCAAATGTTCTGGTCCTTGACGGCGATCTTTCTTGATTTCCAACCCATTGAGTGAGTTGCACGATACTTTTAACACATCTTTGCTGTCATTTCGGTAGGATCTCGAGGGTGTGTTCAGCACACCATCTCACAAGGAGGATTTCTAAAGTGACCCGTGAATCAAGAAGATGACTGATGGATGGGAGAGCATGAAACCATGGCTTTATGGCTGAGGGCACCTGGCTTGAATCCTCCCCCCGCAAAACATAGAACCTACCAGTCTTCTTCCTACACTTGAATACCTCCCAGTGATGTGGCACTCACTGCTCACTGGTAGTCTGCCACCTTTTCTTCTGGTTCACTAGGAACTCTGAAGTTCACCCTCCGACCCCATCTATGTCCTTTAGGTGAAGGCAGACTTCAGGAAGTCCTCGTTAACATTCATTGCTACCGGAGGGGATGGACTGCGAAAGAGTTCAGGTTCTGGTCCACTGGGTGGAGAAGCAATCGTGAAGCCGCCAGAAAGGGAGAAGACAGGCATGAAGTCAGAACAGCAGTGAGCTACCTGGTAGATTCAGGTCTCCACTCCTCGGCTAGTTTTGTGCCAGTCCCAAAGGGACTTAACTCTCCTTGTAGCTTTATAACGGCCAAAGATGTAATATTGTGTGAGGTGTCATTCTACACTGACCTTCCTTCCTCGTTTCTCCTCTTTAAAAATAATTCTTAATTCTTACAGACGGACTCCAGAACGATATGTTTAACCAATGGTATTCTAAACATTTTGGAATTGCATTAAATGTATACATTATTTAGGAGGAGTTGGCTCCTCTAGGAACACAGCACTAGTACTGAGAGCTTGCGCTGGGTTTGAATCCAGTCTGACAACTTTCTGGCTGTGTATGTGACCTGGGCCAAGGGGCCTCCATTCTCTGTACCTTAACCTCCTCATCTATCAAATGCGTATGATAAGAATAGCACTTACATCCTGGTTGTTGGAAGGACTGAATGCGATGATGGACGGAAAGCAGGAGGGACATGTGTCCTGCAAGTGTTTTTTGTTACTGGTGGTGTTTAGAATGTCTCCTTCAGCCAGAGAGCCAGCCAGGGGTTCTCTGTTTGGGGGAACCTCCTCCAGGCTGCTCAGTTGGTGTAGCCACGTCCTCCCGTAAATCCTGCACGTTTCTTAAATGCTCGGGGCCCGCGGCTCGGTGCCAGTGCTTGTGCTCTGTGCACCTGCTGAGGCCGAGGCGTTTTGTTCAGGCGCGTGCAGTTCATTGGAGCTGGCGGCGGGGGGCGGGTCCAGGGGAGGCGGGCCCAGTACTGGAAGCCGGGAGGCGGAGGAAAAGAAACCAGGCCGGGGAAGGGAAAGGGAAAGCGGCTGCAAGAGCCCAGAACTGCTGAAAAGAAATGAAACTGAAAGCGGGAGGGGAGTGGAAGGCCTGCGAAGTTGGGAAGGAGGGACGCGGGGGCGGGGGGAGGGGGGAGGGGGGAGGCTGGCGCAGCTGCGCCGCCCCCTCCCCGGCCTCCGGGCGCAGAGGCAAGGCCTAGGCTTTGCAGGCACCGGGGAGCGCGCAGAGCGCGAGAGGGAAGCCGGGGCGCGCTAGGGTCCCGGAGCCGGCCATGGACCTGTACCTCACCCCCGCCGCCGCGCTCGACAACCTGGTGGCCCGCAGGCTGCAGCCGTCCCCCGAGTTCCTGGCGGCTGCGCGGCGCGCCCTGGGCGCCCTGGCAGCCTCCCTGCGTGAGCCCGGGGGCCGCGCGGCTGCCCAGCCTTGGAGGGTGCTGAAAATCGCCAAGGTAGGCGCCGCGGGAAGGTGGGGACACCTAGAAATAGGGACAATCCTCGGAGGATGCCGGCGCATTACCACGGGCTTTGCGGACCACAACGGTTTCTATCAGCTCTTTTCATTCAGCCCTCTTGCTATGCGCCAGTGCTGTTCGAAGTGCCCTGAAAATAGACTGCACACCACAGCCCGGCCGGGTAGGGACAACTAACCCCGCCTGACACATGGGAAACTGAGGTACAGAGACGCAATAATGTGTCCAAGCTTGTAAGAAATCCAGCCAGGATTCAAAGCCAGGTGGTCTGATTTCTTGCATCTATGCTCCTGTGGGCTGCCTCTCACAGGTTCTTTCATTGACTCACTCAGTCCTTTACCCGGTCCAGACAGACTCCAGTCCTCACACCATGCCTGACCCTAAGGGTGCAGAAACAGAGTAATCTATAATAGCCATAATAGCCTAATTTACTGAGAAACTACCCAATAACAATAAACATTGTCTCGTTAAAGGAGTCATCCCTCTTAATCCTCACATTCAGTGAGGTTAGGGATTATTGTCCCTGTTTTATGACTTGGGAAACTGGGACTGGGTGTGGGTGAGCCCTGCCCCATTTTGTCACTTAAATGCTTCGCTGGTGACCTGGTGACCTCAGGTTGCCCACAGACTCGGAGGAGATGGGCGTCACCTACTATATCCTCAGCGCAAACTCAGGGGCTCCAGGGATGCAGCGAGGGAAGCTGGCTGGGGTAGAGGGGACTTGGAGCTTGCCAGGGAAGGGATGAGCAGGGGATGACCCCAGAGCAGCTAGTGGTTTCCTAGGGCTGAGTCTTAGCTTGGGAGGTAGGAAAGGGGAAGGAGAAGGAGAGACTCGCAGCCTATGAAATGTGGAGGCAGATTTCTGCCTTGGAGGTGGACAGGAAGAATTCCTTTGGAGCAAGAGTTTAAGAATCTCTAAAGCTCTGGCATCCTTTGCTTCCCTGGAAAACCTGGAAACAGCTCTCGTGGTTGAATGTAGCTTATGGCCTTCTGATCGTTCCAGGCTTTGAAGGAGGCAGTGGTGAAGTGGGTAGGGCTAGGGGCTGCCTTTCCTGTCTTGAGATGCTGCTCCCTGTGGAAAGGGCTCCTTGGAAGAATGGCTGATTCCAGGGCTGGAATAAGATGTGCAAGATGAGCCTGGGGCTTCTAGGTGGACCAGAAAGCAAGGAAGGGGGGCAGGCCTCTGCAGTCCTGTCAGAAGAACCCCCCACCCCCGGGGCCAACATAAAGGGGCTCCCCTGCTCCAGCTAGGACCACCAAAAATTGTCTCTCGGCATTGCCAAATGTCCCCTGGGACAAATGTCACCACCCCTCACTGGGGATCACCATGTTCGAGATGCCCATGAAAGCGTATGCAGATGAAATGACACAGTGGCTGGAATTTCTTTTCAAATCACATAAGGAGGAAAACAGAGGTTGAATAAATAGAGCAAATGTGGCAAAAGTCTTCTTTATAACCCTCTCTTCTTTTGTGGTAGGTTTAGACACTAAAAAATATAGACATATTTTTTAGTGAATTAATCTATGGGGGAGGGGGTGCAGGAAGAATGTAGGCTTGGAGCCCAACCCCCCGAATTGACTTCCTGCATTCAAAGCACTTGATGCTGCCTCTCTGGGCAGGGCTTTGGTAAGCAAACTTCCCTGCACTTTCGTTTCCCCATTCCCTCCTTTGTAAAGTGAGAGAAAATGACGAGTCACCTTTCTCCCAGGCTTGTTGGGAGCTTCAATGAGATGATCGTGTGCAAAAGTGTTCAGTCTACAATATTCCTCTTTGCTCTGCCCCGTTCCCCCTTGGTTGGCAGCCCCTGATGTGAGGAGCTGGCCGCAAAGGAACTGGGATACCACTGGGGTAATTAGCAATCCCAGCTTGGTGGGGGAGGTGCCCCTGGAGGGCTAACCCTGGTTCTTGTCTTTTCCTGGCTGTGTTACTCACTTCACGCCCTGAGCCTCACTGCCTCGTGTAACCACAAGTAAACCACATCAGGGGTATTGCCTGGAAGTGAGATTTTACAGGTTGGCAGACATTTGACAGAGCTGCAGGCACAGAGAGACTGATCGTGTGTGAGTTTCCTTCCCAAGTCCTCAGCCAACAGCTTTGCAGAAAGAAACACCTGTCAGAAAAGTCCTGAAAATTCAGCAAGTCATATCGTAGCTCTGGACTGAATCCCAGGCAAAGGTCACAAACATGTTCTGCAAACCAGAATTTGTTTCACCCACAGTTAAAAAAATAAATAAAAAATTTTAAACTCACAAAAATGTTCAAAGTTGGTTGACAACATTTAGAAATCACGGATTTACAAATGAAAATGGCTTTTCTCGAAAACATAGCTGGCTGTGCTCGACCTGCATTTCTGCATGGCGCCAAATACCGGTTGCTGTGTGCACATGGTCTCCCCTTTCTCTGCAGGGAGGCTCCGCCGGCCGGGGCACCGCGCTGAGGGGTGGCTGTGATTCTGAACTTGTCATCTTCCTTGACTGCTTCAAGAGCTACCAGGACGAGAGTGTTCACCGGACAGAGACCCTCAACGAGCTGCGGACCCTGCTACAACCCTGGTGTCAGAAACCCATCCGCGGTCTGAGCTTTGTGTTTCCTGAGCAGGACAGGCCTGGGGTCCTACAGTTCCGCCTGGTATCCACGGACCTTGAAAACTGGATGGATGTTAGCTTGGTGCCGGCCTTTGATGCTCTGGGTGAGGGGTGCCTGGCCCATTCCAGACTTGGGGGCAAGAGCATTAGGAGTCAGACAGAGCTTCCTGCCCTGACCTTATGTGTGGCCTGGGCAACTCTCTCTGGGCTCCAGTTTCCTCACTGAACATACTGAGTCTGGGCCAAGAAAGCCCAGTTCCTCCTGGATCTGTGGTCTTGGTGTCCAGATGCCCCGCCCTCGCTCAAGCAACTGGGGAGTTTCCTTCAGCCACTGCCTAGAACAGTGCTGCTCAGCCCTTCCATAAATACCCCCAAAGGAGAAAGCAGAGGGGCATGCACCCGGCAGTAGGGGGCTGGGGACAAGGCCAGAATTCTGCAAAGTCTTGTCTTTTATCTTAAAACCATTAATGTGATCTTTGCATTCCTCTTCATAATATATCCATCCTTGATTTAATATAATAAGGTGCCCCTGTGCCCACACTTGTAAAATGAGGTTAATAATAATGGGACCCTAGTTAATCCATCTTACGGAGTTTTTGGAAAGGCTGTATGCATTAAGGTATGTGATGAATTTTGAACGGTGCCTGGCGCATGATGGGGCTATATGAGTGCTTGCTCTTCTTCTTCTTATTATTATTATTATTCTCCACTATTATTATTAACCATGATGCCCTGGGAGATAGGTCTCTTGAGTTTATCCAGTTATGAGGTCCTGGAAGACAGCCACGCTCTCCCCGTCTGGTACATCCCACCCTCTGGATATGCAAACATTAATCCTAATAGCTACTCCTTATTAAATGCTTCACTGTTCCAAGCTCCTGACATATTTTATCTCATTAATCCCTCCAAACAAACCTGTGAGACCTGCACTGTCGTATCTTCCTTTTTACCAAGAGCGACGCTAAGGCACAGAGACGGACAGTAACTCGCCCAAAGTCACACAGCAAGTAAGCGGTGTCAGGAACCTGGGAAATTACGGAGAAGGCTTACTTTTCCCAGGCTGGGCCCACGGGAAGAGGTGGAGGGAAAGGCACATACCGTAAAGTCAGCCAGCTCTAGGTTCCCATCCTGTCTCCATCACTTGTCAGCTAGGTAACCTTAGAAAGAGTACTGAGTTTCTTCACTGTGCCTCGAGGTCCTCAGCTGTGAAATGAGGTGAGGAACACTTGCCTGATCAGGTTTTGGTGCGGCTATGGGGGACTCACGTGAAACTTTCAGCCCAGTGCCTGCCTGGAGTGTCGTGAGCACTCAAACAATATTAGCCATCACTGCTAAGGCATCAGGACCTTTTGCCTTTTACTTCTCCAGCTTTGTTTCCTTTCCCTATGGCACCGATTAATTAAAGGTATGTATGGTGGTATTCTGGTGCCGCCTGAGGGAGCCTCGGGGAGGGGAGAACTGTCAGATTCTACGTACTCCTGACTCAGCTCAAAGCATCATTCCTGTTTAGCCACCTTGGAATATGGCTGCTCTTCTTCAGCCTGGCCCTGGGTTTGGAAGGAAGGGACCCTTCCTTCTGGTCTCGAGCTTTCCTCTCTGCCTCCTGAGAAGCTCCAGGTTCTCTTTCTCATCCTCCAAACCCCCCATGCTAGTGGATTCCTCCCCCTGCCACCAAATTCCCCCCAATTTCTCCATCCTGTGCCTCAGAACCCTTCCTGACTCATAGCACTTCACACCCCCAGGGCAGCTCAGTTCCAACGTCAAACCTGCGCCCCAGGTCTACTCGACGCTTCTCAAAAGTGGCTGCCAGGGCGGCGAGCACTCGGCCTGCTTCTCAGAGCTGCGGAGGAACTTTGTGAATGTTCGCTCGGCAAAGGTGAAGAACCTGATCCTGCTGGTGAAGCATTGGTACAGTCAGGTGAGGCCACCACCAAGGGTCCTTGTTCCAGGCACTCGTGACGGAATTTGTGATTTCATGACAGCAAGAATATTTTCTTAGGCTTCGCAGACATTCATGTGTCTCTTTATGGGAATTGCCTGTTCATGTCATTTGCTTATTATTTTCTACTGCGTTAGCCGTCTTCTTGTTGTTGGTTTGTTGGAGCTCTTTATATAGTCTGGGTGCTAATTCTTAGGGAGTTGATATAATGCAAATCTATTCTCCTAGTCCGAGGCTTGTACTTTCACTTTGTTCATAGGTCTTTTGTCACAGATAATGTTTGAATTTTAATGTAATCAGGTGCATTCATCTTTTTCTTAAGTGATTTGTGCTTTGTGCGTCTTGTGTAAGAAGGCTTTGCCTATCCTGACTTTCTAAAAATTATTCTTCTGTAAGAAAAATTATTCTTTCCTTTCAAAAGGTTTTAAGATTTTTCTTTTCCTGTGGTGTTAGGGCTTTGAAACTACTTGGAATATTTTATGTATGGTATGAAGTAATGTGGAGTTTGTACACCTCCCGTCCCAGCCTCAGGAATAACACCCTCCCTCCAAAATATTCATGTTTGTGGATAGGCTCTTGGGTATTGAGGAAGGGGTGCCCAGCCTGTGCCTAGAGATGAGAGATCAGGCCCCGCAAAACCTCAGGGCACATGGCTTGGTCCTTCTGTTGGACCACTCATCATAAAGCAAGTCTAGGATGATGAGGTCCTGGATTCCTGTTCTTGCTCAGCCACTGACTTGCCCTCTGACCCTGGGCAAGTTCTGCCATGCTTTCATTTGGGGGATCAGTAACAGGTTCACAGTACCGACTGGCCTCTCTCTGACTGCTCCCCATTCCCAGGAGCTTGGATCTCATATGAGCCCGTGACTTTGCTGAAGCTCCAGGAGTGAGGGCAGATGAGAAAGATCAGGTTGCTTCTAGAACACAGCATCTCATCCCAGGCTTCAGCCTGTGGGGTCCACGCCCCAGGGACTGAGAGATCTAGCAAAGTTCTGTGGAGAGCTCTCTCCTTCCCCTCCCCTTTACCCTCTTACAGGTGTGCCAGCAGGAGGGGAGGAGGGAGATGCTTCCTCCGGCCTATGCCCTGGAGCTGCTGACGATATTCGCCTGGGAGCAGGGCTGTGGGAAGGATGCCTTCAGCCTGGCCCAAGGCCTCCGGACCGTCCTGGGCCTGATCCAGCAGTATCAGCACCTGTGTGTTTTCTGGACCCTCAACTATGGCTTCGAGGAGGCTACGGTCAGCCAGTTCTTGAGGCAGCAGCTTGAGAGAACCAGGTACCTCCCCACACCCCCTACCCACTCTCCTGGGCTTGAGGCCTCGGGAGATAATTAACAACGATAAAACTGGGTGGGCCTGCGTGGGGGCCAAAGCCAGGCACTCACTGCACGTGGCTTCCTCATTCCGTGGATTCAGCCCCAGAGGGAAATTACGATCACTTGGGGCAGTTTTTGTTTTTATTTGAGAGAGAGCACAAGTGGGGTGCAGGGGCAGAGGGAGAGGGAGAGGGAGAAGCAGACTCCCTGCTGAGCAGGGAGCCTGATGTGGGGCTCGATCCCAGGACCCCGAGGTCATGACCTGAGCTGAAGGCAGACGCTTAACCCACTGAGCCACCCAGGCACCCCTCTTGGGGCAGTTTTTAAAAAGATTTTTCTTGTGTGAACATATTGTACGTGTGAACATTTTAGTGACACACAGCATACCTATCCAAAGGGCACATTTTGATGACATTCTGTAAAGTGAACGTCCCTGTGAAACCACCATCAGGGGCACCTGGGTGACTCAGTGGGTTAAGTGTCTGCCTTCAGCTCAGGTCATGATCTCAGGGTCCTGGGATCGAGCCCCGCATCGGGCTCCCTGCTCAGTGGAGAGCCTGCTTGTGTTCTCTCTCTCGCTGTCTCTGTCAAATAAATAAAATCTTAAAAAAAAAAAAAAGAAAGAAAGAAAAGAAAAGAAACCACCACCATATCAAGGGAGAATATTTCCAGCACCTCAGGAGCTTCCCCTTTCTCTCTCCCGATCAGGGACATCCCAGAGGTGACCCCTTCCGGCTGTTACCCTTCCAATCCTGTCTGTTTTAAAATCTTACCGAAAGGGAATCACACGGCATGTACTTTTGTGTTTGACATCTCTTTCTCAACGTTAAGTGTTTGAGATCCTTCTGGATCGTTGTGTGTACTTGGTTATTGTTGCTTATTTTTTTGTGTGGCTGAATAGTGTTCCATTGTGTGAATTTATCACAGTATGCTTCCCATTGTGCTGATGATGGACATTTGGTTGTTTCTGCCCCGGGGCTGTTACAAGAAGGCTGTTAGGAACCGTCTTGTACGTGTACCTCTGTGTGCGTGCACCGTTGGATACACACGTAGGAATAAGACAGCTAAGCCATGGCCGTAACTCTTGAGCCCCTGGGGCTAGATCCTCGTACCCTGTGATTCTAATGTGCAGCCAGAGTTGAGGACCATTGATCCAATTTAATCTCCACAACAGCCCACGAAAGCAGGCACTGTTGTCATCCCCATTTTGCACAAAAGGAAACAGGCTCAGAGGAGGTAAGTTATCTACCCCAGGTCACACAGCTAGAAAGTAGAAGAACGGGGATTGGAACCAGGTCTGCTTGACCTCAGAGCCCCTGATCTTGACCGCCGTACCAACCGGAACCTTCCTGTCCCTCTGGATTTGCAGGCCTGTGATCCTGGACCCAGCTGACCCCACGTGGGATGTGGGGGACGGAGCAGTGTGGTGCTGGGATCTACTGGCCCGGGAGGCACAGTCCTGCTATGAGCACCCATGCTTCCTGCAGGCGGCAGGGAGGGCTGTGCAGCCCTGGGAGGGGCCCGTGAGTGAGGGGCTTTGGGGATCCTTGTTAGGTGTAAAGCCGCGCCTAATTCACATGCTCAGTGTTTGCTGAGCGCCTAGCGGGCGCTGGGGCCGTGGGGTGTGGGACAGAGTTGCGGAGTGGGGGCTGCAGGCATGCAAACAACCTGTTCACCAAGCTGAGCCTGCTTGGAGGAACACCTCTGTGCTCGCGGGGTTATTGTCCGCTTACCACACCGTGTTCGCCCAGCACAGGGGCCCTTTCTAGAATTGATCCCGTCTGTAAGGGCACCCTCTTCTAATCTGCACAAAGGCACCATATGGGCTACGGTGGCCCCCCCACTTCCCCGCTCGTAGTCTCAGTCATCCTGACTGTCCATTGGGAGGGGGCTGGCGAGAGAAGGGCTGGAGAAACTCCTATGCCTGTAAGACAACTCCTTCCTACACACTTCCAGGGCCTTCCACGTGCCGGGAGCTCAGGTTTAGGCCACCCCATCCAGCGAGACTCTGCCCAGAGGACCCCTGAGGACAGCAGCAGTCTCCATGCTGTGCACCCAGGGGCAGGGAGCAGGCAGCCCTCAGGCCCAGCTCCCGGCCCCTCGGGGGCTGCCTGCATCACCCCTTCCACACTGGGGACGGCCTTGGATCTGTCTCAGATCGCCGCCAAGGACCTGGACCGCTTCATCCAGAACCACCTGAAACCAAACCCCCAGTTCCAGAAGCAGATCGGCAAGGCCATCGATGTCATCTTGGGTTGCCTTCGTGAGAACTGTGTCTACAAGGCCTCCAGAGTCAGCAAGGTGAGTCGGTGCGTGGAGACACTGATGGGCACTTCCTGGGGCACCACAGTGAGGAGGGGAAGGAGTGGGGGGCCAGCAAGGCAAGTGGACATCCATGGAAGGGGAGTGTGCTGCCCTCCGAGGTATATATCTGAGTGCCAGCTTTTAAAAAAGTTTAGTGATAGTTTTTTAAGCCGCTCTTACCCTAATCAGACCACTTCCATCCTCTGCTCAAAATCCTCTGTGGTTTCACCAAGTACAATGGCCTCAAGGCCCGTAGGATTTGCTCCTGGTCTTGCTCTGACCTTCACTTACTCCATCCTGGCCTCCTGGCTGCTTCTTGAACTCACCAGGCACAGTCCGCACTGGCTGGTGTCTCTTTCTGGAAGGCTCTTCCCCCATCCACTTGGCTCCCTCCCCTCCTTTAAGTCTGGGACCCAAGTCCCCTTCTCACGGAGGCCTGACTGCTCAATTTACAACTGCAACCTCTCTTCCATCCCCGGTCCCCTTCCTGATTGATGTGCCTCCACACAGCACTTAGCACTTTCTGAGGGCTTTTGTCTGCTGACTGTCCCTCACTCCTCTCCCCTTGCTAGAATATAAGTTCCAGGAGAGCAGGTACCTTTTATGTACTCCCGTATCTTGGTACATGTGAGTGCTCATAAATGTGTTGAATGAATGAATGGATGGATGGATTGGTTGGTTGATTGAAACAGGCCAACAGAGCACATCTGCAGGCCCCATCTGGCCCTGGGACCTCAATTTGCAACCTGTGGTCCATATGTGCAATCAGTAGGTGCTGCAGATGTTTGGCTAAAATCTTTAATCTCTGACCCCCATTCACTGCATCCCCCGTTCTCTGTTGCTGCACGCTGGTCTGACTTTGTGCAGGGCCCTGGGGGTCAGAGGGCAAGTGCAGACAGGTATAGTCAGACTCTGCCAGGCTTCTAAGAGTCAGAGGTCACTGCCTCTGTCGTGGTGCCCCAGGACCCAGCATCAGTGAGATGCCCAGTAGTGTCTGGGCTGCAGGGGCGGGGGGCGGGGCAGCCGTTGGGGTCAGAGTCTGACGCCTGAGCTCAGGGACACTCGCGGGTCTGAGATGGTCCTTCCTCTGCAGGGGGGCTCGTTTGGCCGGGGCACAGACCTGAGGGGCGGCTCTGATGCCGAACTCATCATTTTCCTCAACTGCTTCAAAGACTACAAGGACCAAAGGGCCCACCGCCCGGAGATCCTTAATGAGATGCAGGCACAGCTGGAATCCCGGTGGCAGGACCCAGTCCCCGGCCTGAGCCTCAAGTTTCCTGAGCGGACCGTGCCCGGGGCTTTGCAGTTCCAGCTGGTGTCCACGGCCCTAGGAAGCTGGATGGATGTGACCCTCCTGCCCGTCTTTGATGCTGTGGGTGAGGGCCACCTCCAGCCTGTGCCTTGGAGTCTAATTCCCTTAACTGCTATGCTACATAGCTTGCCTGGGGTCAAGATCACCCACCTTGAAGAGTTATTGGGTGGATGAGTGAAAATTACTGAAAAGCACCCAGCACATATTTGGTGCTTAAAAAAAAAAAAAGTTCCGATTGCTATTCTACGTTGTAGATTGTGTATTATTGATTGCAGTGCTATGTAATTAACGTTCAAATATTAATAAAGGCTGGTGAGTGGCTAGGCTGGGACATGCAGATGTCTTCGTTAGAGCTCTGCGCTCAGAGTATTTCAAATTTCCACAGGGCAGCTCTGCCCTGGCGCCAAACCTGCGCCCCAGGTCTACTCGACCCTCCTCAACAGCGGCTGCCAGAGGGGCGAGCACGCGGCCTGCTTCTCAGACCTGCGGAGGAACTTCGTGAACAATCGCCCAACCAAGCTGAAAAACCTGATCCTGCTAGTGAAGCACTGGTACCGTCAGGTGAGGCTGCCATACCCCCTAGCTTCTCCCAGGAAGCAGCTGCTGTCATGGCAACTGCCTCAGCCAATCAGCTCCTCTCCTAGGCAGACCTCTCCCTTCCTTCGCTTCTTATTGGCCATCCCAAGTAGAAGGACCACCTCCTCCATCAGGCCCCAAGTGTTCATTTCCTGTGGCTGGGGTTCACCATCCCTCTCTAGCTCATCAGTTTCTCCTCCATCCTCACACTGCTAATGCTTTCCCTGTTCTTGCCCACCCGCAGCCCTAGCTCATGCTGTTCCGCCATCACTGTCCTCTGCGTAAGTTGTACTAAATAAACCCTGAACATCCTCCAGAGCGCCCCCACTAAACACTAATCTGAATGCACTCGCAATCATGTACTCATTCAACAAACATCTACTGAGCACCCACTGCTGCTAACGTCACTGTTGCGACAGATGTCGGCATACCAAGCTTGAATATATTGCAGCCCCCCATCCTGTACACCTTTGAGGAGAGACTCCAGGCGGAGATCAAGTCTGAGATTCTTAGTCTCAGGTCATTGTGTGACTTCGGACAAGTCACTACCCCACCCCGGACCTCCGTTTATCCACCTGTAAAATGAGAAGGGTTCTATTTTTTCTGTGGTTTTGTTTTTCTATTCCCCTCCCTCTCCGAGTACATAAGGCCATGCTTAGCACATAGTAGGTGCTCACATCCACTCATTCTTTGATTGGCTTTGGGTGACATAGGTTGCAGCTCAGAACAAAGGACAGCAACCAGCCTGTGCCTCTCTGCCCCCCGTCTACGCCCTGGAGCTGCTGACCATATTCGCCTGGGAGCAAGGCTGTGGGAAAGATTCTTTCAAAATGGCCGAAGGCCTAAAGACCGTCCTAGAGCTTGTCCAGCGGCACCAGCAGCTCTGTGTCTACTGGACAGTCAACTATGGCTTTGAGGACCCTGATATCAGAACACAGCTTCTTGGCCAACTTCAGAAAAAGAGGTGCAGACCCACTTGCCCATTGCCTTCCCTGCATCATCCCTCTCCTCCCCCACTGTCACCCTAGAGTCATCATTGTGTCCAGGAGGGGTGCAGGGTGGGCTCTGGGTGCCCCAACCCCACTCCTCACTCTGCTTCCTTCTGGACTCTTTACTGAGGAAGCACGGACACGTGGAGCCCCCAGATAAGCCAGGGCCAGTTTCATTAACACAATAACATATCATTTCTGAAATTAAGGGACCACCCAATACCTTCCTGCCTGAGGCAGCCAGACAGGAACCCTACTGTGCTTGGGAGAGATTGGGCCAACCCTAAGGTCCTGACACTCTTCTCCTTCTCCCCAGCTCCCACACCCTTTCCTAGTCCCTTCCACCTCCCTGCTCCTTCACTGATTCCCACCTCCCTCACCTGCCCGCGCATCCACTCTGCCCCCAGGCCCCTGGTCCTGGATCCTGCCGACCCCACCTGGAATGTGGGCCAGGGCAGCTGGGAGCTGTTGGCCCAGGAAGCAGCAATTCTGGGGACTCAGGCCTGCTTTAAGAGTGGAGAAGGGCCGTCTGTGCAGCCCTGGGATGTGATGGTAAGAGAGGAGTCCCTGGGGTGGCAGATGCTGTTGGGGCCCCCTTCCAGCTCGCCTTTCCCTGCTGGTGCACACATCCTCAGCTGCTAGGAGTGTTCGCTACTGATGGCTTACAGCTGAGACACAGGTTGTTTGGCCCCAGCCAATGCTTGAGTGACATGGGGTACAAAAGGCCCACCCTTGTTTGAAGGCGAGACCAGCTCTGTGATGGAGTTCTTAGTCCAGCGTTCCCTGTGGGATCAGGAAAAAGCTTTTTCCAGCTGGAGCCTTACTTAGCTCCTTCCCCGGCCCTCCCTACTTCCATCACCCCCCTTCTCCTGCAGGCAGGCACTGCCCCCAGTTAATCCATGCACAGGAATCCCCATCACGGGCTCTGCTTCTAGGGGACCCCACTTAAGATGATAGCCAGCCCCCAAAGGGACATGATTTTATTGCATTTGCTATTTTTCAGCAGGATCTCGTAACCAGTGCTTAATAATACAATCTGGTGAGGCATGGGCCTTGTTCTTGCCCCCATTCAAAGTGGGGAGACCAAGGCTGTGTGTTGGTGGTGGAACCAGAACTGGAAATCAGGTCCTGCTGATGCTACCACAGAGACCTACCAACCAGCTGAGAAAGAGAAAGGTTATGGGGATAGTGAAAGTCTCATCCGCTCAGGATATCAGGAGTCAGGGCCGGGGCGTTCCTAGGGAATCCTGTCTCAAGCTGGCCCTACCCGGATTCTTTCCATAGCCTGCTCTCCTTTACCAAACCCCAGCTGGGGACCTCGACAAGTTCATCAGTGAATTTCTCCAGCCCAACCGCCAGTTCTTGGCTCAGGTGAACAAGGCCATTGATACCATTTGCTCATTCCTGAGAGAAAACTGCTTCCGGAATTCTGCTATCAAAGTGCTCAAGGTGGTCAAGGTAAGTCCCCAGAGAGCTATGGGCAAGGAGGGTCCTGCAGGCTGGTGATCTTTCCCAGACCAGGGCCAGGCCTGACCCACTTCTGTCATCCTTATGACAATCAGCACAAGGCCAGGTGTAGAAGAGAAACCAAAATGTGGTTGTGAGTGGATGGCAGAGAGAGGACCCAGATGTGTCCAACACATCTGTTTTGGTTGCTTATGACAACCAACTTAAAAGGTGGAACAAAAGAAATATATTGGCTGATGCAAATGGAAAGCCCTGGAGTAGATCTACCATCGGGTACAGCTAGATCTAGGAGCCCATGCAGGGTCATCAGGACTCAGATTTTCATCCCAGCTCTTGGCTCTGCCATCTTCTGTTTTGGACAGGACCTTTCCATATGATGGTCTTTGGCATCTCTAAACTTCCAGAAAGAGGCATTCTGTTTTCTTAAAGTTCACATAGAAAGTCTTGGAATTGAGTTTCATTGGCCTGACTCGGGTTTATACCCATCCCCAAACTAATCCGTGGGGCTAGGGAGAAAATCATGCTCTGACTGGCCAAGCCTGGCTCATATGATGGAGTCAGCTGCACATGGACCTGAGTGTGGGGGAGGAGTGATTCCCCCAAAGAAAACCAAGATGCTGATCCCAGAAGGTAGAGGGATGCTGGTGGTGTATAAAAAGTCACATTATCCAGAAGGTAGAGGGATGCTGGTGGTGTATAAAAAGTCACATTATCCAGAAGGTAGAGGGATGCTGGTGGTGTATAAAAAGTCACATTATCCACTATATCAGATACAACCTCAGTCCACAATTGAAGTCACAAGTGAGGCCCAGGTCAGCTCCAGAAGATTATCAGCATAGAGTCAGCCAGTGAAAATTCCCAGGCCTGGTGATTTGTTGTGTGACCTCAGGCAAATACTCTCTCCTCTCTGATCCTTACCTTCCTCATCCATGACACTTGAAGATGATAACCTGGTTCACTGGTTGTCAACCATGGCCTCACTTAGAATCATTTAAAAAATTATACTGATACCCAGTCCCCCTCCCAGGCCAATTAAATCACAGTCTCAGGGGCATAGGAGCCAGACATCAGTCATTTTTTAAAACTCCCCTGATGCAGACAGGCTTGAGAACCACCAGGTCAAAAAGAACAAAAAAACAAAATCTCTCAAATCTCTCCCAGCCCCCAGACCCCCAAACTTGATGGAATGAGAAAGTTTACATTTGTTGAAGGGTTTAAACTTATGTCTTGCACATTTCTTTTTCTCATAATCATACTATGTGTTAACCCCATATTGAAGAGGTAAAACAGAGAGGTTAGGTGACTTGCCAAGGTCAGACAGCAAGTTCCTAACCCACAGACTCTAGCCGGAGTCCTTCAGGGGTTAAGCCACCTCTGTGTCCTCCCCAGGGCGGCTCTTTAGCCAAAGGCACAGCTCTGCAGGGCTGCTCGGATGCGGATCTAGTGGTGTTCCTCAGCTGCTTCAGCCAGTTCACGGAGCAAGGGAACAGGCGGGCTGAGATCATCTCAGAGATCCGAGCCCAGCTGGAGGCATGTCAGCAGGAGATGCAGTTCGAGGTGAAGTTCGAGATCCCCAAGTGGGAGAATTCCCGTGTACTGAGTTTCTCCCTGACGTCCCAGACGATGCTGGACCAGAGTGTGGACTTTGACGTGCTGCCAGCCTTTAACGCCTTAGGTGAGGTACCCAGGCATAGTCCTGAGAGGGGGGAAAAGTGGGGGCCGGGCTGCCAGGGACAGTTTTTGAGGTTGTGCGGTGCACAACCAGAGCACAGCTGTTCACCTTGTAGGCCTTGTACCCGTGTATGTTTATCACCATTCTCCTGCAAAGTGGAGAAAAGGGTACCTTTGTCTAATTCACCCAACAGTGCTACGTGGTCTCACAGTGGCTCTGGGCTGGGCCCTAGTCTCAGCAGTTGTACCAACATGATGGATGACCTTGGGTGAGGGACTTCGCTGCCTCGAGCGCCAGTGTCATCCCCTGACGATGTGGGCATTGGGGTGTCGCCGTGCATCCCCAGCTTTGAGTACTTGTGCGTGGTTCTCCTCCACCTGCCACAGATCCGTAGGATCCATGAGTTCAATAAATTCACCGAGCATGTGCCCAGTGTTCTCCAGGCACTGAGGATAAATCCCTAAACAAAACAGACACAGATCTCTTTGTATCTATTCAGTTCTGAGTTTGCATAGGGGAGTTTGCAGAGTGAGGACGTCCCCTGTATCTGAATGTATGTGGTTCCCAAGGTTGGGAAAACAAGTGACAAGGAAGGGATTCATCCAGAAATGTATCTGAATCTACATCGTTCTTCAGAAAGCAAGAGTTTGAATATCAAGGAATGCCTTTAAGGGCAATGAAACCAGAGGGTGACGTCAGCTCACCACCTACGGTCCTATTTCTTACCGGAGGCTCTGAGACCAAAGCTCTCCCTTTGTTAGAGAGGGATGAGCAAGCAGCCAAGAGCCGTTAGAGATGAGTTAGCTCCCAGCTGAGACTTTCTTCATGACAGGCAAATGGAAGGGTTGAAAGGGGGCAGGAAGGAACATAAGATATTTTAACTCTGGGTCATGCCATGTCTGTGCTTCAACTAAAATCATCCTGTGGCTCCCCACTCCCCCAGTGGGTCCCAGCCCAGCCATTAGGGAAATGCCCAAGTAGGAGATCCTGGAAGTCCTTGCTCAGTTGGCCCCAGCGGGACTCTGGGGAATGAACTGATGGTGGCCTCCTCCCTTTCTCCAGGCCAGGTGATCCCCGGCTACAGGCCCCCGTCTCAAGTCTACGTCGACCTCATCCACAGCTACAACCACGCAGGCGAGTACTCCACCTGCTTCACGGAGCTGCAGCGGGACTTCATCGTCTCTCGGCCCACCAAGCTGAAGAGTCTGATCCGACTGGTGAAACACTGGTACCGGCAGGTGCGGTGTGAGGACAGGGCCGCCCCACTGAGGTCCTGGGTGGGGGCAGGGCCCAGCCCTGGCCAGAACCCTGGGTTGGTGGAGCAGAAGGAGAGGTACTTCCTAGCCCATGGGACCTCAGTTGGCTTCTCTGGAAAATTGGGCTAGGTCACAGGATTTGAGGGGATAATGCACGGCCAGGCATCTGACACATGGAGGTGCTCAGTAAAATTTGGGGGTGGGCTTGCCAGCTCTGGAAGGGGCCCCTCCTGCCCCTCTTCATTGCCAGTGTGAACCGACACATCCTCTTTCCTGTTACTCCCCAGTGCAACAAGATGCCCAAGGGGAAAGGCTCCCTGCCCCCCCAGCACGGGCTGGAACTCCTGACAGTGTATGCTTGGGAGCAGGGCAGCCGGGACGCCCAATTCAACATGGCCCAGGGCTTCCGCACCGTCCTAGAGCTGGTCAGCCAGTACCGCCAGCTCTGTGTCTACTGGACCGTCAACTACAGCAACAAGGACAAGACTGTCAGAGACTTCCTGAACTGGAAGCTTCTCCAGCCCAGGTTCTGGCCCACCCTCACCGTCACAGAGTCTCAAAGATGGGGTTGCTCGCTCTCCCACATCTGGAGGGCACAGACCAGGGACAGCAAACTCCTCTTCCTAAGACTGAGCTCCTTTCTAACAGGGACGTCCTTAGCACCTGAGGGACAGGCGATCCGTTTCCTTGTCCCCCATAAATAGGGTTGCCAGATGAAGTGCAAGGCTCCAAGTCAAGTTTGAATTTCAGATAAACAATGAATCGCTTTTTAGGATAAGTATGTCCCATGCAGCATTGGGGATATACTTATGTTTATCCAAAACTCAAATTTAACTGGGCATCCTCTATTTGTATTTGTTAAATCTGGCAGCCCTACCTGTAAACCCACCAGGTAACGTAAGCATGTCTTATTCTTTGGGATTTTGCCTCCCTCTCAAATGGTGCAGAGAAAGCAGAGAAGCTTTCACAAATTCGTGATGCATCCCCAGTCCGTGGGTAATGGCCACTTAGCATGGTATGTTGAAAAAGACTCTGAGGTGGTCCCATCTGCCACAGATGTAGGAAGGGAGAGTGGTAGGACCGGTACCATGATTTGTTACCAATGCCAGCTACCTGCTGAAGGGGTGTGGCCCAAAGGAACACAGTGATTGATTAGTGACGTCTACCCTGGTTGTAGAAGGGAGAAGTGGCCGGCGCAGAGTATTGGGTGAGGGAGGAGACTAGTTCAACCAGTCTCTCAGGAGGACACCCCGATATTACCAGGAATAAGCCTGACTCCAGTGGCAATTGCAGGCCCATCATCCTGGATCCAGCTGACCCGACAGGCAACCTCGGCCACAATGCCCGCTGGGACCTGCTGGCCAAGGAAGCCGCCGCCTACATGTCTGCCCTGTGCTGCATGAGCAGGGACGGCAGCCCCATCCAGCCATGGCCAGTGAAGGTAAGAGAACTATGGTGCAGCAGGGCACGCTTCGTTGGGGGCAGTGGGCTCAGGGGAGGGCCATGACTCCAGCCAAACGGGCAGGCCCAGCCATGGCCCCACGTGTGCCCCCTGCCCCATGTGCTGGCTGTCCCTGTGGTCTCAGCTTCGCCAGGAAGGTTAGGGCTAACCCACTTCTTCTCTAACCTTCCCCCAGCCTGATGTGTGAAGGCCAGAGAGTCCACGTTTGTACCAGACGGACAGAAGGACACCAACCCTCGGCATGAGGAGACTCAGGGTCACCTGCCAGATGTGTGTGTGTGCGCGCGCGTGTGCGCGTGTGCACATGCACGTGTGAGAGATTGATCCAACCACTCTGTCCAGCCTCCCATCTGATATCCCTGCCTCCCCACTCCGTGCTCTCCTCCTGCTCTGTGTAGCCAGCCTGGCTGATACCCCCTTGTATCAGGTGGGCACTGGCCACCTCGCAGACTCGCCTCCCTCCTGTGGCCACGCATCAGAATCCAGGGTCCATGGGCTGGCAGCAGCCTGCTTTTCCAGCCTCCCTGCCATGACTCTGCTCTCAGACAGAGACGGGTACATCCCACACTGCATCCTGCCCCTGCTGAGAATGTCCTCCTTCCTGACTTCTCTGCCCTTCCACACCAGCTCACATCTCCTGCTGAGGAGCTCTCTGAGCTCAGCCACTGGCAGGAGAGCCTGCCCAGATTGGCTGGTGTTGTTTGTCACAGACAGAGGGAGTGGGGCCACGCGTACCATGCAGTCCCTCTCGTGGGACACCTGACTGAATGCCTGTTCACTAGAGCCTGATTTTCTTTCCCCTTCCTGTTGTGCTCACTCCCCATGTGCGTATCTCGAGGCCATGCCCTGTTTGCCTTCCTGAATTTTTACTAGGCTCTTTTCTTCTCTCCTGACCTGATGGAACATCGCCAGTGGGATTCTCCATCCCCAGAGGCTGAACGTGAGCCAGTGCCCAAACAACAGTGCTCAGCCTGCTTCTCTCTGCCCTCCAGGGCAAATGCACCGGCTCCTTGTAAGAGGCACTCCTGACCTCTGGGCCAACAACAGTGTCCCCCGTAGTCAAGACTCAGCACGGAAAACAAAATAGTCCAAGAATCGTAAGCAGAAAGGGATTCCATCTAAATCCCTGGATGGTCTGGAGGAGCGGAAGGCAGGGGCCGCAACTGGACTGTGGGTTTGAAGATTAGAGCACTGCGGCCGAATCAGAGGTCGGGAGGCAACTGCAGCCAATGGCACTCACACCCACAAAGCGGGGGGCCAGACCCAGAATGTGGGCTCCAGTGGCCACAGGCGAGGCTCAGGGCTTGCTAGCCATCAGCACGGCGGGAAGATGCCTTATGTGCCCCGCCTTCAGCACGATCTAGATCACAGCCGGAACTCGGGCAACAGGGCAGGCACGGGGAGGAGCAGATGCCCGGCACCCACAGCGGGCCTCGGGGACAGCACCCCTGCGGATTCACAGTGAACGTCTGTTGGGTGGGTGAGTGGGCGGTCCAGCCCCGAGGGAGGAGCCAGAGGAGACAGAAGGGAAGGAGCCAGGACGCACTCCCACCCCCTGCTCCCCAGCCCCTGCGTGTCTCAGCGAGCCTGACTCTCCATGGCCCATGGCTGAGCGCCACCAGGGTGCTATAACACAGTACCTCAGACCCGGGGGCTTATCAACCACAATGTATTTCTGGCAGCTCTGGAGGCCAGAAGTCAGCACCGTCAGGTTCTTCTGAGAGCCCCTGCCAGGCTGCACTCCTCTTGCATCCCTCTGGCCTCTTCTTATGAGGGCGTGAATCCCACTCACGAGGACGCCACCCTCAAGACCTCATCGCCTCCCAAAGAGCACACCTCCTCGTACCATCACACCAGGAAGAGTGTTTCCACATAGGAACTGGGGGACACAGCCCAGGGCAGGGAAGCAGGATGGGGGGGGGTGAGGAGGAGCCCTCCCCTCTCTAGCGCTGCTCTCTGGGAGGGAGACCATGCCGGAGAGCAGTTCCTCTGCTTCCCCTGGGACTACGGTGGTGGAGGCTTAGAGGCCGAGCTGGCTCGCACCTCCTGTGTGCCCCCATCTGATGCTAAGGGCACACGGTGCTAATAAAGTCTCCTTAGACTCACCTCCCTGACTGCCTGCGTATCCGGGGGTGGGACTCTCAGGACCCCAAGTTACACCTTTGGGGTTGGCCAGTTCCAAGAGCTCAGGGCAGACACTTGTGGGCAGCAGAGACCTGCCCCGCCAAGCACCCAGCAGCAGGTGGGGGCCCGGCCTTGGCCTTGCTCGTCCTGGGAGGAACTGGTGGTGGGTCTCAATTCAGTAACTCCTATCTTCATGACACGGACTCTAGGCCTCCCCCCTAAAGTGACTCGAATGAGGGGAATTGTGAGATGGTGGGAAATGGGGTAGCCCCAGGAGGTAGGAGTAAGGAGGACATGTCACCTGGGTGGGGCTGATCCCAGTGGGGATTTATTTTACTCTAGCTCCTTGGTCTCTGACAATGGCTACCCTTGCATGGACATAGTACCCCACTGTCACTTTTGAGGGCTTCCTGATATAGCCACACTCTTAGATAGATGTCAGTTCCAACTTGATTTATACATTTAATGATCCTAAAGATACTCACAAAAATGCCCACAAGCACTTTCCCCGGAACTAGACAAACTGATACTAAAGGTCTTATGGAAACATACATGTGCCAAGGAAAGTTCAGAAAATTAAAAAAAAAAAGAGCTCCAAGGAGGGAGTAACCCCAGCCAGTATTAAAACTTACTGGGGGAGGGGGCGCCTGGGTGGTTCAGTTGGTTAAGTGTCTGCCTTCAGCTCAGGTCATGATCTCCGGGTCCTGGGATCAAGCCCCATGTCGGGCTCCCTGCTCAGCCAAGAGTCTGCTTCTCCCTCTCCCTCTGCTGGTCCTCCTGCTCGTGCTCTCTGTCTCTGTTTCCCTCTCTCAAATAAATAAATAAAATCTTAAAAAAAAAAAAAAACTTACCAGGAAGCAAGAGCCTTAGGGGCTAAAAAATAACGAAAATCTAAATGTGATCCATCAGCAATTGCAAGCTAAGCAGAGAGCCAGGGGGCCTTCTTGTGTGCCAGAGCACACAAAGAGGCTCCATCTCCAGCAGCCAGAAGGCAGAGGGGAATGAGGACCCAGTCCAGAAATGCAGCATGCGCACAATGGTTTTTTTTTTTAATTTGTCAATTTAATTTTAAATTAAAAAACACTGCAGTTGAGATGTAATTCACACACTGTGAATTTCGACTTTTTTAAAGTGTACAACTCAGCGGTGTGGGGATAGTCACAAAGTTCGTATTTACGATATTCACCAGGTGAGCCATGTCACCAGGGGCACCCATTATCCTAATTCCAGATCATTTTCATCAGCCCCAAAAGAAACCTGAATCCCATTAGCAGTCACTCTGCATTCCCACCACACCTTCCCCCCTAATCCCTGGCCACCACCGATCTGCTTCTGTCTCTGTCATCGACAACTCATACGAATGGGATCACACCATATTTGTCCTTTTGTGTCCGGCTTCTTTAAGTCAGCCTCACGTGTTCAAGGTGCGTCCATGCTGCGGCTTCCACCTCCGTGCTTCAACCCTTATTACTGGACAATATTCCACCGAATGGAGAGACCACATTGTGTTTTCCCAGTCATTTCCCAGTCATCCACTGGTGGGTGTTTGGACTGTTACCACTTTTTGGCCATTATGAGAGTACGCTATGAATGTTGGCATATGATTTTATGCAAACATATTTTCATTTCTCTTGGGTGTATATACCCAGGAGTGGAATTGCTGGCTTACATGATAAGTCTGTATTTAACCATGACGACCCACCCTACTGTGTTCCGTAGCACTGTACCACTCACACCACCTCCAGCAATGAGTGGGGGTTCTCCACATCCTCCCCAACACTTGCCATTACCTGTCATTTTGACGATAGCCCCCCGCTCAGTGGGTAATCAGGTCTGCGGACTAGGGTCAGGACCCTGCCTGGGAAAGAATGGGACTCTGACACACAGCCGGGGGACATAAGGGGTGGAGGCCCCGAAGAGCTTGAGCCCCCCGATTCCTCTGAACCCTCTGAGCTGCACCCCTCCCGTTAAAAACTAGCACCTCCCGCCTTACAAGGAGACCCTGCAGAGGCCTCTCATCTATAAATCATCCCCCGCCCCCATGACCTGCACCCACTTCCCCTCCTGCCCGGTGAGTAGGACTAGGGTTAAGTCCCAGAATAATCCAGCCAGGGATGCTGGGCCGAATAAGGGAAAGATGGACCTGTACCCCAAACGGCCGGACAACCCAGCCAGCGTGTACCAACAAAAGCCAGGTGGGTATGAGTGGGAGTGGACCCAAGGGTGCTTGATCAAGGGGCTGCTGTGTAAGACCGGATGAGGAAGAGTTTATTGATTTGGAAGTCTCTCCTGGAATTCAGGACTTCATACGCAGTCCAGGAGCCCAGAAGGTGCAAGCTTGCTGCTAGCAGAGCTTCTAGAAAAATGGAAAAGGTTAAGAGCTGTGCTGAGTGAGATCCGAATGACAATATTGCCTGAAGGATGGGGGAAGGTGGGGCTTAAAGGTCAGAGAGGTGGGCTTGAGGGGGTGGATATGCCACATAAGGCCAGAAGAGCCATCAAATTATCTCCCAAGGAAAAGCAGAGAAGACACCTTTACCGAGGCTATGAGGAATAGGCTAGTGAGCAGACCCAGCATCACTACGAAGCTCGAGTGGCCCCCTCCATAGAAGACATCATGGTCCCCTGAATAGCACTGGGGTTGGTGGGACCTTGAAATAATATCAGCCATGAGACAACACTGACCCATCAGGTGGACACAATTTCCTGTGAGGGGTAGGGTCGAGGGGGCAGCTGGGAGGCCCTGAGCCCCTGAGCCCCAGAGAGTTAAAGAGCTGGTCATAAAATAGGGTGTCCCTAGGAGCAGACTAAATGGGCCGCAAACCAGGGAATTAGTCAATTTGCACCATCAAAACACTTAGAAGACAGATCATTAGGACACAGGGAACTTTCCCCCAAAATGACACCATCCCTTCCCCAGTGCTTCCCAGGGATCCTGTCTGTGACCCATGACAACTCCAGAAAACATGATCCTAGAGCGGGGTGGGGGCGGGGGCGGGGGTGGGGGTGGGGGTGTGGGGAGGAGACGGGGGCGGGGGTGGGGGTGGGGGGAGGAGGCTATAAAGATCAGCATTAGAATAACTATTTAAAAATTGAATATAAGGATCTATTCTTTATAAGTGCTATAGGAAATGATAGCATTGTATCAAGGTTAAAGTTCTAAATCACATCACTGCTCTGTGTTTCTGTAACAAGATATCCATGTGCTTAGGGGATACATATTGAAGTATTTAGGAGGAAAGGGGTCTGGGCGATTTTGACATGTCAATATGGGTTCATCAGTTCTAACAAACGTTCCAGTCCGGGGGAAGGGGATGTTGATAGTGGGGGAGGCTGTGCGTAGGAGGGCAGGGGGTCTCTGGGAAATCTCTAGGCCTTCTGCTTCATTTTACTTTAAAATACAAAGTCTATTTTTTAAAAAAAGAGAGAGAGATGGGGCACCTGGGTAGCTCAGTTGGTTAAGTGTCTGCCTTTGGCTCAGGCTGTGATCCCGGGGTCCTGGGAGACCTCTCTCCCACGTGGAGAGAATGAGGAACCAATGTGGTAAAATATTCTGGGGGAAGGGCATAAGAGACTTCTTTATACTCATCTTGCACATTTTCTCAGGGTTTCAAATTATTTCAAAATAAAATGTTTTTAAAAAAATGATAAAGCTTGGACTTTGGGATCGGGTCATGAGGAGTTAGAACCTAGCCAGACAACCTACAAGCTATGTGACTTCCCACCTCTCTCTGCCTGCGTTCCTGTTCTCCAGAAAAGGAGACTGCTGGCCCCTGACCAGCCTACCTCTAGATGTGGCAGGAACAGGCCTAAGGACAAGGAAAGACCCTTACTGGGTGGATGTGGTAGTTAAGATTCTCCGGAGAAACAGAAACAATGGGATGTATAGATCCAATTCAGGAATTGGCTTGTGCTGTTTTTAAGGCTAGCAGGTCCAAATTCAGTTGGGGGGGGGGTGGCATCTGCTGGTGGATTTCCTTCTTCCTCAGGAGACGACAGTGTTTTTTCTTTTGAGGCCTTCAACTGATTGGACAAGGCCCACCTGTGTTATAAAGAGTATTCTGCTTTATTCAAAGTCTACTGATTGAAATGTTAATCTCACCTGGGGGGGGAAGCCTTCACAGAAAGATCTAGAATAATGTTTGACCAAATATCTGGGTACCATGGCTCAGCCAAGTTGACATACAAAATTAATCATCACAGAGAAGGGCAGGCAGAGAAGGGCCCTGTTCTTCCCACATCTCAGGGATTTTTTTTGCCTTCTGTATTGTTTTTTATTGCTAGACAGAGGCAGCTGGTGGGAGCCCTCTGGGGGTTTCATTTTCATAGAGCTCTGGATGGACTTGCACATCCCCTCTGGCCTGTGCACTCCTGGGCCAGTGTCCCACCCTTGCTGGGCTGGGTAGGTGCCTGCTGAGGCCTCACAATTATCGACAAGCATGCTGAGGAACTGGGCACAAAGAAGCTCCCGCCTTCTGACACTCTGGGACTTGTATGTGCCCAGTGCTGTGTTGTGGAATGTTGGTGTGTTTGGTGGGGTCCGGAGCCGACGGCCAAGAAAGAATTCTCGAGAGGTCTTTGGTGCAAAAACGGTGGTTTTATAAAAGCATGGGGACAGAACCCCTGGGCGGAAAGAGCTGCTACCCCAGGATTGTGAAGGGCAACGGATTATATACTTTGGGGTTGGGGAAACTGACGCCAAGGGTCGTTCCAAAAGGATTTTCCAATGCTGAAGAAGACTCACAGCATCCTGGAGGCCTTGCCATTGTCAAGCTAAGGTAGTTTTTCCCTCTAGCAAAGCGTTAGCGTTAAGACAGGAGTTTCCTGGAGGAACGTTATATTCCACCTGCCTCAAGTATTTGTCAGGCTTCAGGTTAGAAGGAATTTAATTTTATCTACATTTCCTTCTGCCTTTGTGTCCCACATCACGCACTGGCAGAACTAGAACCTGAGTCTGGCTCAGATTTTGCCTTTCTGTGTGTCCCTGAGCAGATCAGTCCCCTCTCTGGGTCCTTTTCTCCTTGCTGCTCTCATCGACTCTGACTTCCCAGGCCCTGGAGACAAGGGTGTTAAAAAGGAAAAACCAAGCCCCAAATGCCCCCCATGACAGCAAACCGAGACTTAATTACAGTTTTGACCTATGCCTGGAACGTGACCTTTGAAGAGTCAGCCTGAGATTTCCCCATCAACACTAGTGATGTCATCTGCTGGATAAACACTCTGCCAGCCCAGTCCCTTGGCTCCAAAAACATGTCCTGGCCTGAAACAGTTCTTTCTTTTCCTGTTAACAGCTTCTTGCTCCGCCTCCTTCCTATAAAAGCCTTCCATTGTGTAACAACTTCTGGAGCTCTTTCTACTTTCTAGGAGGGATGCTGCCCAACTTATGAAGCACTTAATGAAGCCAAAAAGATCT
The DNA here is from genome assembly GCF_003265705.2 of Callorhinus ursinus. Lineage (NCBI taxonomy): Eukaryota > Metazoa > Chordata > Mammalia > Carnivora > Otariidae > Callorhinus > Callorhinus ursinus. The sequence continues at coordinate 8,272,335 of NW_027397103.1, read as the reverse complement.
TCAAATTTATGCCATTGAATTTTGTTTTTTGACAAGGGAAAAAGGGAAAGAGCCTCGAAAGATGACCTCAGTCCCCTGTAAAAAGATGATTTGCTTAACAACTTCTTAAATAGCATTTGCCAAGTGCCCCCTCCCTGTTCTAACGTGAACCCTATGAGAGAGGTACCATTGTTATGGCATTTCACAGATGGGGAAGTTGAAGCACAAAGAGAGCAGGCGATGTGTTCAAGGACACACTAGCATGGATCAAGCCGTCCTAAGGGGGCTCCAGAGTCTAAATGCAAGGACACCCGGGGATGGGGCGCCTGGGTGGCTCGGTTGTTAAGCGTCTGCCTTCGACTCAGGTCATGATCCCAGGGTCCTGGGATTGAGTCCCACATCGGGCTCCCTGCTCGGCAGGAAGCCTGCTTCTCCCTCTCCCACTCCCCCTGCTTGTGCTCTCTCTCTCTCAAATAAATAAATAAAATCTTAAAAAAAAAAAAAAAAAGAAAAGGACGCCCAGGGAGGAGCTGACTGGCCGGCTGCCCACCCTGCAGGGGTGGGCAGAATTCTCTACGAGGAAGTCAGCTGGGAGCATTCTGTGAGTTTCGGTTTCTAGGCTCTCGCCTGGTGATTTGCAGTTTCCTGGTCCTTGAATGTGAGTTTTAGTTTCCTGGCAAGGGAGTGGTTCCTTCTCCTTTCCCTTCCTTGTCCAGTTAGCCGTCACCACGGCCGCCAGGAGCAATGGGGAGCTGGGCATCACATCTGTACTCCGTGCAGCCCGAGAAGCTGGATGAGCTGATCCAGAACTCCCTGAGGCCCTATGGAGAGTGTCAGATGCAGATCGATGACACGGTGAACGCCATCTGTGCCGTCCTGCAGGAAACGGACCAGATCCCCCACACGATGAGTGTGGTGAACGTGAGTGGACGGCTGGGGGTCAGGGCTTCTGGGAGCCTGGAGGTTCCATGGCCACTGGAAGGAGGAGGGACGTGGTGCTGAGTGCCTTCCAGGTGACAGGCTTTGGGTGCACAAGACATCCTCTCGCCCTCCCCACCCTCGAGGGAGGTGATGGAGCACGGGTTTAGGAGCAGCTCTGCCTTGACTACTGTGCACCCCGGGGCAGGTTGCTTAATCTCTCTGTGCTTCAGTCTCTGAATCTGTAAAATGAGAGAGGAAGAATAATCCCAGACTGTAATGAGGCTTAAGTATATAATGTTCTTGGTATGGGGCCATAGTCTGCTTGGGAGCACACGCCCCGAACCACTACGCCATCCCGCCTCTCGATATGGTTCACTTTTTCCTAATTAAAATAAAACATAGGAAAAGGGCACTGATCTAAGTGTACATCCCAATAGATTTTCACAAACAACACACCTGTGTCACCTACACCCAGATGGAGAAAGGAAACCTTCCCGGCCCCAAGAGCCCCGGGACCCACAATCCAGTCCCTACCCCCAACCCCCCCCTAACCACTCTGCAGATTTCTGACAGCGTAGATTTGTTTTGCCGTTTTTTGTTTTTTGTTTGTTTTTTTTTTTTTTTTACCTTGGCGTAATTGTAGGGTGACCAACCCCATGCTGGTCTGCCCAGAACCGAGGGATTTTCTGTGCTAAAACTGGGAATGTCCTGGGAAAACCAGACAGGTTGGTGGCTGGATATAAATGAAATCATGCACAGTGCGGCTTTGTTGTATGGCTTCTTTGACCCCATCCTGTTTATGAAATGGATATTGTTGTGTGCAGACATCTCTTTACCCTTTCAACGCTGGATAGTTCTCCAGTGTGCGAAGACACCACATTTGTCCACTCTATTGCTGATGGCCGTTGGAGCTGCCTCCAGTCAGAGGCTCGTATGAGAGGGGCTGCTACGACCATCCTGATTCAGGTCTTTGGGTGGACAAATGGACGCCTGGCGCCATTTGAGGCTTTGGCTTGATTTGAGAAATACTATGGCCTGCTGGGGCATCCGGGGACCCCAAAGGGTCCAGAGTCTCACATCTACGTCTCTGTCACTGGCAGGGCGGCTCCTATGGCAGGAAAACCATGTTGAGGGGCAACTCCGATGGGACGATTGTCATCTTTGTCAGTGACCTTGAACATTTCCAGGATCAGAAAAAAAACCAAGATAAAATCCTCAACAACATCTGGCAGTGTCTGAAAGCCTGTCAGCTCACAAAGAAGCTGCCGGCCAAAATGGAGACCGAAAGGTTCCACGGTGGGCTCACCCTCCGGCTATCCACAAAATGGCAGAGTATCACTTTTGCAGTGCTGCCTGCCTACAACGCTCTGGGTGAGTTGCTCCTGGGTGTGTGGAGAGCGCTGGTCTGGAGAGGTGTGCTGAGAGAGCAAAGCCGAAGAAAGGGGTGGCAGGTAGCCATAGGGGTCCTCGAGGCTGGGGATGGGATAGACACCACTGGTATGTTCCAAAGCCAGGGACCACATACCTTCAAGAGAGGAGGTCCCTCCTGCCCTAGGCCTACTCTCTTCTCTAGAACATTTCCCCCACCTCCTAACTGACTTTGGAGAAAATGTCCTAGATTCCAGAATCTAGAGCAGAGTTTCTCAAACTATGACATGCATACAAATCACCAGGGAACCTTGATAAAATGCAGGTTCTGATTCAGGAGATTGGGGCAAGGCCACGGACTCTGCTGCTGCTGGTCCACACACCACCCCCTGGGGACTTAGACTAGAATAACTGTTGGGGAGAAGAGGATGGGGCAAACATCTGCGAAAAGTTCAGCTGGGGCAGGCATTTGGAGTCTGCCTTCTGACTAGGTCAACATCAAGGCAACTGGTTGCCCTTCCCATGGGCAACTGGTTGGAGGAATGGATGGTTAGTTGAATGGACAAATGGACAGATGGATGGATGGATGGATGGGTGATAGATTGGATGGGTGAATGGTTGGACAGAAGGAAGGAAGGCAGGAAGGAAGGAAGGAAGGCAGGAAGGCAGGAAGGAAGAAAGGATGAATGGATATGACAGACTGGTTGGAAGGAAGGATGGATGGATGGATGGATGGTAGATAAGAAGGAAGGATAAAGCTCAGCCTAGTGACAGTGTAGTCTCAAGCACAGGTGCATGTAATCACAAACTTAAATGCCAGAGCTGAAATTAAACCCCTCATTAAGCAAACAGGAAAACTGAAGGAAAGGAATGTCCCAGAGACACATGGCCAGTTACTGATAGAACTAGAATAAAAAGCCCAGATCTTCTAAACCCGAAGCTGGGATGCCTTTAAGACGAAGACACACAGGACGCCTGGGTGGCTCAATTGGTTAAGCAACTGCCTTCGGCTCAGGTCATGATCCTGAAGTCTCGGGATCGAGTCCCGCATCGGGCTCCCTGCTCAGCAAGGAGTCTGCTTCTCCCTCTGACCCTCTTCCCTCTCGTGCTCTCTATCTCTCATTCTCTCTCTCTCTCTCAAATAAATAAATAAAATCTTTAAAAAGAAAAGATGAAGACACACACACACACACACACACACACACACACACACCTCGGTGACTCACATTCACAGGAAGGCAACCAAGATAGAGAAAAGTGCACTGGTTTGGAAGGTAGGCAGCCCTCAGTTCCTATCCTGGTCCCGCCGCTTACCCACTTTTGCCACCTCTAAGATCAGACTCGAAATGGCTAGTTTACGGGGCCTTTAGGATGATAAGGACTACCTCACACAAGGTCTGGGGTCAAGGTGAAGAGACCCCGTGTGACTCAGAATTCTTAGGAAATCCTATGTTCTCGCTTGTTCGGAGTATGGTGGCTGGAGACTGGGCCAGGGCGCCGTCTGCTGGGTTCACCCTAACATGCAAGGATGGTGTGAAAACGACAAACACGCTCTTCCTCGCATGTGGTATCCAGGCGCTGCCACCAGGTGGCGCTAGAACTACACATTCCCAACCGAAATCCCTCTGGGGAAGGACCCTATAAGGATTGCTTTCTGGGAAAAGTAACCTACTGGGGAATTCTTAAATAATCTGTCGGAGTGAATGAAAGGAACAAGCTGGCTACTGGCTCCTCTTGTTTGTGTGTTTGTAAAGTGTGCTTGTAAACAGTAGAGCTCCGCTAGCAAGAGTGGAAATCCTGAGGAAATTCTGCGACCCTATTGACATCCCTCCCCTCCATGGCATATGCTTCTTTAGCCCCACACCAGTGGTTCTCAAACTTCCGTGGGGATCAGAATCCCCTGAGAAACTTAGTGAAAAAAGAGAGGCCGAGCTCTCTCCACTTGGGTGTCAGACCTCCTGCAAAGCTAATCTGGACTTGAGAGCCTCCTGGGCCCATGCTCCAGATTAGCTGTGCAGCAGGATTCCGACTGGCACCCAGTTTGAGAACCACTACCTGGCATCACAGGGTCCAGTTCTGAGGGTAGTATGCCTACTCCCTGTCCTCCAAACCCCAGCCTCCAGTACCCTGCCTTCACCTTACCTGCCTCCTCAGAGTCCCTGTACCCTTGACTCTCCAAAACAGAACGTTCCCAGCTGGGCTCCGTAGCAGAATATACCGTATGCAATCTATGGACCCTATTTTCTTCCAGGGATATGCCAGCCGTGCCAACACCATTTGTTCAAGAAGCCACCTTTCCCTCCTAATTCAGAGCTCCCCCTCCTCATTTATAATTGTGTTTTCCATCCTTCCGTTCCTGCTTATCTTGCCTAAGACCAGCACCATGTGGTTTTCGCAGTGGCCATTTTATTATCACGCGAGGCTCGCCGCCCCTCACCTTTTAGGTGAACACACCGGTCCCCTTACAGATGAAGCCACCGACGTGCACTGCTGAACCCCAGCAGAGCTTCACGGCTGGCTCCCCGGGGGCAGGCCGCCTAAACACCACAGGTTCTCCATTTCTCTTTTGCACCAGGCCTAAGCGAGAAGCCCAGCTCCCAGACCTACCGAGAGCTCAGAAGAGCCTTGGACATGACAAAAGCCCGCCCCGGCGAGTTCTCTGTCTGCTTCGCAGAACTCCAGCAGAGGTTTTTTCACAACCGTCCCAGAAAACTGAAGGATTTGATCCTCTTGGTAAAGCACTGGTACCAACAGGTAATTTTCAAATTATGTTTCTAGTGCTGTCGTCCAATTCCTCTTCACCAAGATCATCCACAGCCAGGAAAGTACGACGCTCTTAAGTATAGAGCGCAGTGCAATTTTTTAAGGGTTTCATTTATTTATTGAGACAGAGAGGGAGAGTGTGAGGGGGAAGGAGGCAGAGGGAGAGAGAGACTCTCAAGCAGACTCCTCGCTGAGGACAGAGTTCCATCTCAGGACCCCAAGATCATGACCTGAGCCGAAATCAAGAGTCAAGAGTCAGATGCTTAACCGACTGAGCCACCCAGGTGCCCTCAGCTCAGTGCATTTTTATAACCTTTTTGGCAACATCCAGATCAAAATAGGGCACCTTTCCTGCATCCCAGCAGCTGCCTCAAGCCCCTTCCCGGTTAATACTCCCCCCAAACGACCACCATCCTAACGTCTGTCACCACCAATCAGCTCTCCTCGTTTTTGAGCTTGAAATCAATGGAATGGTACCGGACATACTCTGTCTGCCCTCTTTTCCTCAACGTGATGTCTGAGAGATCTGTCTCTGTTGTTGCATGTAGTTGTGGTGTTTCGTCGTTCTGTAGGATTCTCTTGTCTTGGTATGCCACACCTTTATCCATTCTGCTAATGGACATTTGGGTCATGTCCAAATTGGGGCTATTACGAATTAGGGTACTATGGACATTCCCCTACATGTCTTTTTGTGAGTTTAAGCACTCATTTCTCTTGGGTAAATATACAGGAGTGGAAGTGCTGGGTTATAAGGTATCTGAATATGTATGTATACATATTTATACATATATACGTGATATATTTATATATGTATATGTGTGCACATAATAAATACATATGCAGACTATATACCATATTATTATATAGTATATAAAATATATATCATTACATAAATATATATAATATATTAAATATCTGTAATAATATATATTTAACTTTCGGAAGTACTGCCGACAGTAGTTTTCCCAAATGGTTGTACCTAATGACACTCCCATCAGCAACGTACAACGGTTTCAGGTGCTCCCCATCCTTGCCGATGCTTGATACTAAAATCCATCGGATTTTAGGCATGGCATCCTTTTAGTCACTGGTTGGGGGTGGTGACTTCCTATAGACTTCTGATTCCTTGATTTCAGGCCCCTGGCACGGGGGTGGGGGGAACTGGGTCCCCAGATTAGACACTACCCCTTTCTTCTCCCACAGTGCCGGGAAAAGCTGAAAGATTTACCCCCTCAGCCCGTGTATGCTCTGGAGCTGCTTACAGTCTATGCCTGGGAACAGGGGTGCAGAGCAGAAAACTTTGACATGGCAGAAGGCATCAGAACTGTCCTGGGGCTAATCAGACAGCAGGAGCAGCTGTGCGTCTATTGGGTAGTCAACTACAACTTTGAGAACGAGACAGTCCGGAACATTCTGCTGAGCCAGCTCCGGTCATCGAGGTACCAAGCTTCCCTCCACCCTCTCTCTTTACCTGTTCGCCTGCAAGCCAGGCTGTGTGCCTTAGCATAAGGGCTCAGCCCCGTCCCTCCCAGCCAAGGATGCACCAAAAGAACACCAGCGGGGGGGGGGGGGGGCGTGTGGCGGGAGGCAGAGCGGGGTCTGCCTGAAATAGGGGAACCTGACCAATGCTTTTCACATTTCAGACTGTCGTCATATTTTGTCCCCCAAACACTTGAGAGGTGCTTCCCCTTATAGAAGGAAGGGGCTATTTTATTACGTTATTAATGGAACATCTTTGTGAAACAGAGAGGCCAGGAGCAGAGGGTCTAGCCATCTCAGACAAAGCACCTGAGCAACCGAGAGGAAGCGCGGGTGCTGGAGCCCGGGTTACCAGACGCCCGGTGCAGTCCTCCTTCCCCAATGTGGATTTCTTCTTCCACACGCAGCCCAACTGATTTCTTTTAATCTAATGTAATTCATAGGCCAGTAATCTTGGATCCAGCTGACCCAACCAATAATGTGAGCAAAGATAGGTCGTGTTGGCAACAGCTAAAGCAAGAAGCTGAGAGCTGGTTGTCTTCTCTCAGCCAGAATGAGTCACCTGGACCATCGTGGAATGTTCTGGTGAGAGAGCTTTGCAAATACAGCTCATGTCACTGCTGCAGGGAGGGCGTCCTGACACCCAGACCCGGTCTTAGCCAAGAGCACCATGTGTGGATTTTCTAGGGCTGTGGGAACAAAGTGTCATACACGCTGGTGGCTCACAGCAACAGAAATGTATTCTCTCACAGATCTGGAGGCTAGAAGTCCAAGGTCAAGGTGTGGGCTGGGCTGGGCTCCCTCTGAAGGCTCCAGGGGAGGATACTTCCTTGCTTCTGGGGGTTGCTGGTGTGCTCCTTGGCATGTGGCCACATCCCTCCCACCTCCGCCTCTGTTGTCACATGGCCTTCTGTGGCGTCTCTTCGCAATGTCTCCCTCCTCCTCTTATAAGGATGCCAGGCCCGTTGGATTAGCACTTACCCCAGCGGTCTCATCTTCACTTGATTACCTCATACAAAGGCCCTATGTCCAAATAAGGTCACATTCACAGGTACTGGAGGATGGGACTTCAACATATCCTTTAGGGGGACACGGTTCAATCCATAACACACCGTTAGGGGCCACCCTTTTCTGTTAAAATGATGGTAAAGAGCAAAACTGAACAAAGAGAGAAGGGCACCCGCAGACTAGAGATTTCAGTTAATTGCTGCAGGAGAGACAGCAGGTGGAGAGGTGGGGACAGACCGCACGGAGCAGAGCCCCAGGCGAGTGCACGGCAGCTGCCCCGTCCCCAAACTGGAGCGCAGATCAAGGGGCCGGCTGTGAGGCAGATAGGCCGGCTTCCCCTCCCAGCCCCCAAAGGAGAAGCCAACCTACCCCCCACAGAATGCCCCTGCGCTCTCGGAGCTTATTGGAGAAGGACGATTCAACAAGAACATTATCAGTCTAGGCCACTGAATCCTTTCCATTTTCTGGGGGTCATGGGATGGCAGGGGGATAAATGTGTCATTTGAAGACAACCAAATTCCACACTGCACAGACATGGGACTAATTTACATCCAAAGTATGCTAAGGGTGGATCTACGTTCCATTTGGCACAGAAAGTTGAGGGTCAACTGAGCAAAGATGGGTTATAAGTGAGCTTCCCAAATGCCTGGGGCCCTGGACGGGAAGGACCCTGTGGGCGGGGAGCTCCCTGCCTGGATCCAGAAGGAACATGGTATGCCCATTCCTTTTCCTGACTTTCACTGGACTCTGGTCTCTTCTCCCTGACCTCAATTTTCCTGGCTTCCTAAAACAGCCTTTTAAAAGATATCCCCCCCCCAACTTTATTCTGAAAATTTTCAAACGTAGAGAAAAGTTGTAAAAATGGTTCAGTGAACCACTGCATCGACCTAGACACCCAAATGTTTAACCTTTGACCTCTTTAGCTGTGTTCCGGTCTGTGTGTATGCACACATACTCATCATCATCATCATCATCAGTGTTGTGAGTGCTGTTTATATGGAGCTATTGGAGTTGGCTGCCAGATAAGGACATTCTCTTAGCTAACCACACGCAATGATCGAGTTCCAGAGAGTAAGATGAATACGTTATTACCCTCCAGCTACAGTCCATTTCCAGAGCTTGCCAATTATCCAAAGAATGTTTCTGATAGCCAGTTTTTCCCAGCCCAGTAGCCCCTGCTGCATTTAGTTCTTGTGCTGCCCCTAAGCCATCTTTTGATCCCTGCTTTTGCTCCCTTTTCTACCCAATCAACCTCTGTTTCCAGAACTAGGAGGCCATCCCTCTCATGAGAGCTGTTGGAGGCGACTCAGGCCCATGACCTGCTGCATCAGGGCATCTGGGCACTGGAGGGCACGCGCACACACGCACGCGTGCCCCCCATGATACTCAGCCCTGTGGGAAGGGCAGTACTGGCAATGAATTTGCCTTCAAGCACCCGGTGAGGTCCACTGTGAACATCTGGAGGCAACCAAGGTTGACCTTCAACTTTTAAGCTGACCAGCCCACCCCCGTCCCCAAGGAGAGCTGGCCCGCCTTGTGCGTGCTTGCCAGCAAAGGGGTGGTACCTATACAGAGCAGTGTGTTTGCTTCCTCTTACTGTTGGAAGGAGGGAAGGAAAGAAGGGAGGAAGGAAGGAAGAGAGGAAGGAAGGAGGAGGAAAGAAAAACCACAAATTTCAAAGCTGAAAAAAACACAAATTTAATTTAATTTAATTTAAAGCTTCTAGCCTTCAATCTCTCTATATAACTCTGATGCTCCCTCTTCTAAGGACCCTTGTGATGACATTGGGTACACCTGGATAATCCAGGATAATTCCCCCATCTCAAGATCCTTAGCTTAACCACATCTGGAAAGTTCCACGTTCCATATAAGGAAACTTATGCACAGGTTCTGGAGATTAAGACGCGGACATGTGGGGAGATGGGGGCGTCACCTCCCCTCCACCTCCGCGGACTGGGACCTCTAGGGTAGACTGAGTGAGCAGGTGGGGCAGGGAGCGGAGGGGCCTCCCATGGGGCGTCATGACCCATGAGACATGGAGCAGACCCCACAGTCTGAGCTTTTCTACTGAAGAGGAAAGAATTGCACTTCTGTGCAGGCCAGACCCCATTTAGAGATCAGAATATGATTTCTTTCTGGAAGTGACCACAGATGCAAGGAAGTAGCACGTCCCACCCTCCACAACGCCTTTTGGAGCAGAGAAGTGTCCCTTCAGACTGAACCCACAGCCCCCCTGATCCCAGGCTGGCTCTCTCCTCAGCACCCTGAGAACGGTATAGAGGGTTGAATAGTGTCCCCCAAAACTCACGTCCACCTGGATCCTCAGAATGGGACCTTCTTTAGAAGTAGGGTCTTTGCAGGCGTCATAAGTGAGATGAGGTCATTCAGGATTAGCATGGCCTCTGACTCCAGTGGCTGGTGTCCTTATAAGAAGGCACACGGAGACCCAGACACATCAGTGGCCAGAGTGGTATGTCCCGAAGCCAGTGAAGGCTAGGAGTTGCTCGAGCCTCCAGAGGCTGGAAGGGGCAAGAAAGTCTCCTGCCCTAGAGCCTTCAGAGGGCACCCAGCTCTGCTGACACATTGAGCACAGACTTTAGTCTCTGGAACAGTGAGAGAATACATTTATGTCGCTGGAAGCCCCCCAGGGGTACGTTGCTAGGGCAGCCCTGGGAAGCCAATCCCCATGGGCACATGTGTGCAACAGAAGCTGATAAAGCCTGAAAAGGCTCGCGTGTGATCATTTCTCCAGAAATCCGCAGTCCCTGCAGGTAATGGGAGACTGGTGGCGGCGCGGGGCGGGGGGGGGGGGGGGCACAAATGTTATAGGGTTCCCAGCCACAGACGGCAACACCCAGAACAGCTTCGAGTCCCAGGAAGGGTCAGACCTCTCCTGGGGGTAGGAAGTAACAACTCACATTTTTTGTTTCTGGGGCAGGGGACCGGTGGGGGGGGTTGGGGGGGCGAGGGTCTTGGGCACCACCTTGAACTCTCCCGAATGTTCTCGTGGCGTGTCAAGGCAAGCGCTGAGTGCTCGTCTACTTTCCCAGCCAGCACCACTGTTTGCCACCCCGGGCCATCTTCTAGACAAGTTTATCAAGGACTTTCTCCAGCCCAACAAAAAATTCCTAGACCAGATCGCGGTAGCTGTTGACTTCATCTGTAAATTCCTTCAAAAAAATTGCTTTCGCCCTTCAGCGAGAAAGGTTCAGAAGACTGTGAAGGTGAGCGCTGGCCTTTCTCCTCCGTGGTTCCCGGAGCCCTGCAGTGCCTGCCAGTGGACGGAGGGCAAGGGGGGCGGGAGGGAAGCGGGGGGAGATGGGCACCCAGGACCCCGGCTCTCATCGGGGTTGCCCGCACACTGCTTCCATCCTTAACAGCATTGCTTTGGCTCTGTATGAGCTTCTGGGGGCTGCCGTGGCCCTTAGCGGCCTTGACCTGGGACCTACACACCTCCCCAATCTCTGCCTGTGTCTCCCCCTCACCTCTCCTCTGCGGGTCTCTTCTTTCTCTTGTCTCCTAAGGACAACTGCCATTGGATTTAGGGTCCACAGACCCCTCACTCAATGACATCTACACAAAGACCCTTTTTCCAAGTCAGGTCACGTTCTCACGTTCCCAGCAGACATATCCACTGGGGGCGGGAGGGGCTACCATTCAAACCACCGCAGCTTCCAAGCTCGGTGTGAACTGAACCCAAAAGTGACCTCTTTCTTGTTTTAATGACCACAGCCCGATAAGTCCCACCAACTGAGCTAAAGATTCGGCAGATTGGGTCATTCTTGTCCATGGCTCAAGGCCACGGGCTAACCCGCTTCCCTCCATCTGTTGGTCAGCGACCAGATAACCAGGTGCCCGTGGTCCGGAGGAGGGAGCAGGGAAGGGCCCATACGGCACCAGCAGACCTGGGGGCCTGCTGCCCTGTCACAGACCCGGGGACCGGTACCAGTAGAGTAAAATGTCTCACTGAGGGTCATTGGAGTGAGTTCATGGTCACAGGCTGAGTTCATGGTCAGTGTTAGAATTGTCAAAGCTTGTTTTCTCCCTTCCCTCCTGAGACCCCCCCATTAACCTGACAGTAAAAAAATAAGAAAAGGTATGGTGGCATATCACAGAAGAAAATAGGAAGAGAACCACCAGCGCATAGGACATTGCTTTCTGTCTTCCTGAAGTTATAAAGGGTTGTCTGCTGGGTGACAGGGGAGGTGTCCCCTGAATGTGAGGAGGGGGCATGGAGCGGCCGGTGAAAGCCGACACTCACAGACCAGCCGCGTGAATGAAGCAGGTTTGAGCACCTGTTTACAGGGGACAGAACACCCTCCCCTCGCCCCTAACCCGCTGCCAGGCATTGACTACCCATGGGTAAAACAAACGTGTTCTCTATAAAAATCGAGTGAGCTTTTTGGGGGCACCCGGGGCAGCAAGTATGAGGGTTGGTGCCCAGAGCAAAGCCCCCAGCACGGTGCCCTGGGACCGTTTTCTCCCCCACCTGCCCTCGAAGCAGCCCGTCAGCTAAGGAGCTGCGCCTAATAGAGTTGGTAGAGCAGAAAGGGAAGGAGCAAGTGGAGAAGCCTGTGTGGCAGGGACATACATGGCCCACACTTACTACCCGACCCCCTACGGAAAGTTTGCAGAGCCCTGTACCTAAATCATGAATATTCGTCCCACGATCCCCAGCTTGTTAGAGGAAACAGATGACTCGGGACAGATGAGGACCTTTCAAGGCAATGATTCCATCCAGTTTGATTTCTCTCAGGTCACAGGAATTCACACAAAGCTAAATCCTCTTTGGGAGAAATCTTGAGGAAGTTGACATGAGAAGTGGGTAATTGGAAACGAGCCATCAGTTGCTTGTGTGTTAATAAGCACATCAAAGGGCATGAGAAAACCTTTCGAACCAAACTATTCGTTTGAAAAATTGAATGCTCTGCTTTGGACTCAGCCCTAACTGGACCCTAACCTGGAACCCTAACCTTGGCAACCTCATTAATGAGCCCACTGGCGCCAGCCCGTGGGGGCTCGGGGCTCGGGACCTAGAAAATGCTGTATCTCCGCTTGCCTTTCTTCACCAGGGAGGGTCAATGGGCAAAGGCACGGCTCTGAAGATTGGGTCCGATGCTGACCTCATCGTGTTCCCAGACTCGCTTAAAAACTACACCTCCCAAAAAGCCGAGAGATGCTGTATCATCAAGGAAATCCATAAACAGCTAGTAGCCTGTCAGCAGGAGAAAGAGTTTGAAGTGAAGTTTGAGATTTCAAAATGGAAGGCTCCCAGGGTGCTGAGCTTCTCTCTGAAATCCAAAGTGCTCAACGAAAGTGTGAACTTTGATGTGCTGCCTGCATTTAACGCGCTAGGTGAGACCCCCCCCCCACCCCCCAGACCTTCACTTCTAGAGGAGGAAGCCGGGTTCTGGGGCGATAGGGCAAGGCGGGTGGAGAGAAAGCCGTGTGACCTAGTAATGGCTCATGGGTCTAGTGACTCCAGCAGGTGGCACGAGTAATGGCAGCAATCCCTTACACCTGTGGACATGTTCATTCTCCTTTCTCACTTAAGGATCCCGAGGATGGCCAGGACCATATTCCTTATCTTCTTATATTCCTGTGGTATCACTCACAATACCTGTCAAAGAATGGGGTCCACAGGAGTTCTGTACACATTTATAGATAAAATGCCACAAGTGTTAGTGAAGGAAATGAAAGAACAGACTGGGAAGAATTCTGAGGCAAAGACAGGAAATCTGGGTGCCTTCAATCTGCTTTGGAAATTCGGTTCATGAATGACAGATACATAATGTTATATTAAAAGAAACCAAGACTGTTTCAGGCATTTTTCAAATCAGAATCAAGAAGACTCTGATACCTTCCCTCTAAATGGTTCTTAGTGTCTCTAGAGAGGAAATAACAGTATAAATTGGAGGTCAGCTAATTTTTGTTGTTGTTGTTAAGGCAAGGTAGCAAGTATTTTCAGCTTTGAGGACCATACAGTTTCTGTCACAACTACTCAATTCTGCCATTGTAACCTGAAAGCAGCCATAGACAATACATTAACGAAGAAGCATGGCAGCGTTCCAATAAAACTTCATTTACAAAAACAAGAAGTGGGCCAGATTTGGCCTACCGTCCATAGTTAGCAAACTCCCAATCAGTGCTATCTAAAAGGTCTTTCTGTGATAATAGGAATGTTCTATATCTAATAAGAGCTTGAAATGTGGCTAGTGGGACTGAGGAACTGAATTTTTTATTTTATTTCCCTTTAGTTAATTTCAATGCAAATAACCACATTGTTTGGTGGCTACCGTATCAGACAGTGCAAATCTAGATAATACTTTAAAAATAGCACCCTTACTCATATAGACCGTATAGTTTTTCAAATATCTCATTACTCCCAGTATCTTAGACATCAATCATTCAAATATACCAATAGAATTCCAAATCATTTCCCAGAATTAAATTATATTGGTCAAAAATATTTGAAAACGGTTACTTTTATGCATAGTAAAGCATAAAAACTAAATATCTCCCCCATGCTAGGTCAGCTGAATTCTGGCTCCCCACCCAGCCCCAAGGTCTACGCTGAGCTCATCGATCTGTACAAATCCTCAGACGCCGAGGGGGGAGAATTTTCCACCTGTTTCACAGAACTGCAGTGTAACTTCGTTGTCTCCCGGCCCACCAAACTGAAGGATTTAATTCGTCTGGTGAAACACTGGTACAAACAGGTATGACAGTGCTCATTCCAGCTGTCTGCAATTGTTTTTATCGTGCTCTGTGCCCATGGAACCGGTTCCCATCAAGTGTTCCGTGTGCCCACACTCTGCCGTGCTGGGGCCTGAGCCACTTTCGGGACTCTGTCCACTAATCCAGCATATCTCTGTGGAGTCCCCGTCACCAAACCTGTGAAGTTGGGTGAGCTATAGAGCACCCCCTCCCATCAAAGCTGCTTATTTTGCCTTTGCTCTGACCCCCCGAGAAGTCAGCAGGAATCCAAGTTATTCTGCCTACCAAGGACAGGTGAAATTGGGAATGTACATGCCTACAGGTCACCAGCACGGCTCACTGCCCACCCCACCCCCCCGCCCCACTCAGTGCCCATGCTTAGCACACACAGACGCCATCCTTGGAAGACAGGTTGCAGCTACAGGCAGGACCAGGGGCTGCATTTTCTGCAACCGGTAGCCTCCCTTTGCTTCCGTCACTGTCTCGCACACAGGGGACCTTCTGAGTATCTCTATGCAGCAGACATCCAGCACAGCATCAGCTCTTTCCTGAGATGTCTCCTTCCCGTTTACAGTTCCCTGGGCTCTGTGGTTTCCAACCCAGAAACTCAGAGAAACGGCCGTACCCGCAGCCCCAGGGTGCTCAGAGAGCTCAGGGCTACCGTGTGACCTTGAGCGAGTCACTTCCCCTCCTCAAGCCTCATGTCTTCATCAGAAACGTCGATCTATGCCTGCTTGGTGGGGTTGTCAGAGGATTAAGAATGACACGTAAAATGCCTGGCCCCACAGTCAGCACACAGTGGGTGTTTTGTAAGTGGTCGCTATAGTATAACTCTAGGGAGTCCTATATGGCCGTAGCCCAACCCGGAAATCTGCATGCTGCCAAGGGAGCACCTGCTCAGACCTCCAGCAGCCCAGTCCCATCAGCACTGTGTCTCGTGCCTCAGTTACCCGCTGGGGCCCCAGCGGCCGTTAAGGTGTGGTCTCTGCTGTACTCTTTGAGCTCACTGCACCTCCCTGCCTTCACTAGTACTGTCTGACGTTCCCCTCTTCCCTCAGTGTGAAAGGAAACTGAAGCAAAAGGGGTCTCTGCCCCCAAAGTACGCCTTGGAGCTGCTCACCATCTATTCCTGGGAGCAGGGGAGTGGAGCAGAGAATTTCGACACCGCGGAAGGTTTCCGGACAGTCCTGGAGTTGATCACAAAATATCAGCAGCTCTGTGTCTTCTGGACGGTCAATTACAACTTTGAGGATGAGACTGTGAGGAACTTCCTACTGACCCAGATCCAGAGAACCAGGTGCCCCAAATCCTGCCACCCCCTTTTCTTAACCTGATTCCCTCCAATGCTATTCCAGCGACCTGGATTCTCCTCCCTGGGGTCGCGATTCATTATTCCCCACGAGAAACTGAGGACGGCGGTGGGTGGGGGTGGAAAGGTGCCAGCCAGCAGAACCTCCCATAGTCTCCAGGGAGGAAATCCGGGGGGGTAGGGGGCAGGAAAGAATGTCATCCAGGAGGAATAGAGAAGGAAGGACCAAGATACAGGTCCCTGGGTTGCTTCCATCTTTGTAGGTTGGAAGGAAAAGCGTGAATTCGTTATCAGGTCTTAGGGGTGTGGAAGTCGGAAGTGTGTCCCTGAGAAATAACAACATCATTCCTTCATGGCCGATTCGTCCTACAGGAGAATTAGATTTATTAGATCAGATTTTATCCACCCTTTCAGACCGCATCCCACAAAACCGCTATCCTTCAAGAATAGCGGGGAATCTTAGCGTGTCCATTCAGTGCTCCCGGCAGAACAGAAGAACAAGGGAAACAAAAGAAAAGGAAAGAGAGGAAAGAAAAAAGCTTTGAGAAAGAATAGAGGAGAAGAAAGAGAGAACAAAATACCACAGGTTGGCTGGCTACCATGGGCGTGGCCGACGTGACATCACAGTTGATTAAATTATGCAGCATATTTCAGTCGACCTAACAGGAGGGAGATGTTTGTCTTATGCCGTCCCGTGTATAATAATGAGCAGCTTTCAAAATACTATTGGCAAATATAATTGAATTCTAGGAAATCACTTTGTATTCTATCAGTACGTTTGAATTACCGGCATCTATTTTTTAAAATTTTTTTATTGTTATGTTAATCACCACACATTACATCATTACTTCTTGATGTAGTGTTCCATGATTCATTGTTTGTGCATAACACCCGGTGCTCCACGCAGAACGTGCCCTCCTTAATACCCATCACCAGGCTAACCCACCCCCCCACCCTCCTCCCCTCTAGAACCCTCAGTTTGTTTTTCAGAGTCCATCGTCTCTCATGGTTCGTCTCCCCCTCCAACTTACTCCCCTTCATTCTTCCCCTCCTGCTATCTTCTTTTTTTTTTTCTTAACATATGTTGCATTATTTGTTGCAGAAGTACAGATCTGTGACTCAACAGTCTTGCACAATTCACAGCGCTCACCATAGCACATACCCTACCCAATGTCTATCACCCAGCCACCCCATCCCTCCCACCCCCCTCCACTCCAGCAACACTCAGTTTGTTTCCTGAGATTAAGAATTCCTCATATCAGTGAGGTCATATGATACATGTCTTTCTCTGATTGACTTATTTCACTCAGCATAACACCCTCCAGTTCCATCCACGTCATTGCAAATGGCAAGATCTCATTCCTTTTGATGGCTGCATAATATTCCATTGTGTATATATACCACATCTTCTTTATCCATTCATCTGTCAATGGACATCTTGGCTCTTTCCACGGTTTGGCTATTGTGGACATTGCTGCTATAAACATTGGGGTGCACGTACCCCTTCGGATCCCTACATTTGTATCTTTGTGTGAATTACCGGCATCTAAAACACAGGACGTGTTGTTTTGGTGCTAAGAGTGGAATGGGCCCCTGATTCTGAGGCCACTGGTTTTAAAAAGCATGTAATGCTTCTGACTCTCCTTTAGGCCTGTGATCTTGGACCCAGCTGACCCCACCGGTGATGTGGGTGGAGGAGACCGATGGTGTTGGCATCTCCTAGCAAAAGAAGCTACTGAATGGTTGTCCTCTTTCTGCTTCAAAGATGGGACTGGATATCCTGTACGATCGTGGAAAGTGCCAGTAAGAATAATCTAAAGGAAGTGTCCTCTGGAGATGCCCCCGTGACATGCTTACATCAAAGAGCTTCTCCTGTTGTAGCAACTTGGAATTCATTCCGCCACAAATAACAGATAGCCCAACTCAGGAGCTGAGAACAAAACAAAACAGGCGTGGGTTTTTTTGTTTTGTTTTGTTTTTTTGTTTTTTCCTTCCCATTACAAGCAATCCTAAGGCAGGTGACCCAGGACTTACGCAACAGCTCTATGAGCAGGTTTTTTCCACTGGGGGAACTGTTGGCATATAGGTTGTCTAGTTCTTTGGGCTGGGGGTTGTCCTGGGCAGCATCGGGTGCTGAGCGGCATGCCTAGTCCCACCACTGTGGCCACCAGAAATGTCTGCAGACATTGCCAAATGTCCCCTGGGGCATTACCGGCCCTTTCTGGCTGCACCTTCTTTAGTTGTCCCAGTTGGGACCATTAAAAAAGTCTCGAGACATGGCCTCATGTCCTGTCAGGAGCAAAATCGCCCCAGGTGAGAACCCAGCTTCAGAAGAACCGCCCAACCCTAGAGTTTGCTTTAGCTCTCCAGATCTGCACTATAACCAGTACCCAAAAGTTGTCCCTGGTAATACGAACCCTCTCAGATACCCTTCCTTCTTCTTTTTCTCTGACTCTTTTAACCAGCCAGTGGTTTTAACTGCTTAGGATACGTCTTATTCTGGCACATCTATTTCTTTCTCTCCAGACAGTGCAGACACCGGGCAGTTGTGGTATGGGGATGCATCCTATTGTCAATGAGATGTTCTCATTCAGAAGTCGTAGGACCCTGGAACGGTAACGCTAGAAGAGACTTCTAGAAGTCATCTGGCAGCTGTTTTTAAAGATTCCGTTTGCTGTCACCACCAGATCCACTCTCCTCCACTCCTCCTCTCACTACTTTGACTCCTCTCAAAATCAAGAACACCAAGTCCTTCATAGCATCAGCCTGCTGAACTCTCGCTCGGCAAGTGACCCGCCTTACCAGACTCATCCGCTCTCATCCAGCTTCACGGACGCCATCGTTCTGTCAACCGTTGTGTGTCTTCCCATTAGCTCCTTCCTTTTCCTTCAAGCCTTAGCAGAGGGATCGCTCCGTAGTCCCAGCGGGAAGCCCTCTCCCTGCCCCTGGGTTCCCATAATTCCATGATCTGGCTCTCACACTCCTCCGCCTGGCCACCTCCCGTCTCTTTCCCTCCGCACACAAAACCCAGTCTGCACCTGCTGAGTTGAAGTTCTCCCCTGCATCTTCTTAGCCCCTTAAACTCTCCAAAGGTTTGCATTATAATTGTTGCCTCACACACATAATAGCCTACTGTCTTTTCCTCCTGAGCCTCCCTCCCTGCCCCCTGCCCCCCCACCACCACCATGATGAGTGTCTTCTTGCCAAATCTTAAGGCTTTATGCTGCGGCTTAAACTTCAGAGATACTTGAAAGTCTTAAGTATTTTAACCTCAAATATCCACTTAAAGTTTTATTACCACCGCATACACCACGACACCAACTGTTATAGAATAAAGAGTATATCTAGTCTTTGCCCCCAGCTCCTGGCACAGAGCTTCAGAACCCCTTGGAATTTCCCCGATAGGAGAGTCTTTTGCATTCCCCAGGAGCCTCTTCCAACCATCCCTGAGTTTATGCTGACGAGGTTTGGGCCCTTTGGTAAGAGTTTAAAGGAGGGATTGGCCATGCCGTCGATGCCAGGCATGTGATGAGAAGGTTGAAATTTTCAGCCCCATCCCCCCAACCGCCCAAGAGCAGAGGAGGCCGCAGATTGAGTTCAAGCCCATGGCCAGTGATTTAATTAATGGTGCCTTTGTAATGAAACCCCAATAAAGACTCTGGACAGCAAGGCTTGGAAAGTTTCCTGGTTGGTGAACAGAGCAGTGTGTTGTGAAGATGGCGCATCCGAACTCCATGGGGAAGGGGCTTCTGCACTCCAGACTCTTCCAGCCCACGCCTCCTGTGTATCTCTTCATCTGCCTGTTCATTTACATCCTTTATAATAAGATGGTGATTGTAAGAATGGCATTTTTCTGAGTTCTGTGAGTCATTCCAGCAGGTTATTGAAACTAAAGTGGGGCCATGGAAACCCCTGAATTTGTAGCCAAGTTGGGGCGGGGGTCCAGGTAGTCTGAGGACCCCACTCGCAGCTAGCTAGCATCTGAGGAGGAGGCAGCCTTGCTGGGACCTTGCCATTTAACTGTGAGGCCTGCACGGGCTCCACGTAACGTCAGAGCAGGATTGACAAGTAGGACTCCCAGCTGGTGCCGTGCCAGCGAGCTGGTGTTGGAACGCCCCACCGCTCTTGTCCAGAACAAGGGCAAAAGAAAGAGCCCTTGAAGAAAGAATGACCACTCTGCATTCACATCGACTCAGTCTATCACTGGATACCAGACCCTTCTAGGTGCCCCAACTTGCACTAGAGACATGGACAGGAGGCCGTAAGACCATAAGACACTGCTCCATCCTCACTGGGTTAATGACATACCTAGAGGTACGTCACCTGAACCCCTTAAATAAAAATGAACAACCGTGTACAGCCACATGGGGGTACGGATGTAGTGGATTAAGACCTGCAACAATAAATACAGTCAGCGACTCAGATTATCCCAAAGGAAGGAAGGAACCACCCTGGTCCTTTCCTGCCAATGTCTTCTCAGCATTCGGCAGACATTTAAGTTCATTAAGAGCAAAGATAAGAGCATCCGCAGTGATCAAGGAACATGCCACTCACCGGTCATCATTGGAAGGAACGAGAACACCAATGCTTTTTTCAGAAAAGCGGCAAGTCCCAGCAATGAATAAGATATAACTAAGCCCAGCCTTTCTTGTACAAACTATTTCAGGATAAACATACAGCTATAACTAATAAGAAAAAACATCTTTTTTACAAAAGAATTCTACTTAATATTTGTTGAAAGGGTGAAAATTAGAAATGTCGCCATTTTGCAACCTTTGCTGAAATGAATGAGGCAGAGACTACAGATGGATGGGACCAGTACGAGAGGTGACAGAAGGGGGCAGAAGGGGGCAGACCATCACCTCCCAAACCCGCGGTCTGATCAGAGCATCAGCAGGAGGACATGGTGTGCCTGCTGGTGGGAAGCAGTATGGAGCACCATCCCTTAGGTGTTTTTGCCAAGTCAAAAAAAAAAAAATGACCATATGAACAAAAGGAATTGAGTTAGCAAATCCCAGAGAAAATGTGGAAGCCAGACACATTTCACAGGGGAGAACATCAGAGTGAAAAGCAAGGAGAGGAAATGCGTGTGAAAGGGAAATGAGCCAAGAATGTAGCAAGAGTCCGGCTAGGCAGAGCTAAAGATCAAGATCCCAGGCCCATCGTCCACTCTCAGTTACCCTGGCAACAAGGCCCCCACTTACCCCAAAGGAAGTAAGCAATGATTAGAAGCAGGGCTACACATGGCAAGTGGCCAGTGGCCCCGGAAGAG
The DNA here is from genome assembly GCF_003265705.2 of Callorhinus ursinus. Taxonomy (NCBI): domain Eukaryota; kingdom Metazoa; phylum Chordata; class Mammalia; order Carnivora; family Otariidae; genus Callorhinus; species Callorhinus ursinus. Next base: position 8,251,519 of record NW_027397103.1, on the reverse strand, counting down.
TTTGGGAAGAGTTTGAGGGGCAGACCATAAATGAGGCCACCAATGGGGAGAATTCTCAGATAAAAGGATTATCTGGAGCCTGTCTGCTGGAGGGGTTCAGCTGCTCTGAACTGAGGCTTCTCCAGCTAAGTTTGGTTAAGTCAGAGCAGGTAAAAATGGTACCACTCTGGTTCTGTTTCTTGACATCAGTGCCTGGGACGAATCTCACACAAGGAAAAGATGAAGAAAACTCACTCTCTGTCTTTCCTGGGCCTGCCCAGAGTGGGGTGTAGACCTGGAGGGAAGCACAGGGAGCAGAATGTGAGGACTCAGTAACCCAACCCAACCGCTCTTGGAAAAAAGATGTTTTTTTCCTTATCAGTTATAGCTGTATGTTTATCCTGAAATAGTTTGTACAGGAAAGGCTGGGCTTAGTTATATTCCATCTGAACACCCACGTGCCCGGCACGTGCACCTCTGATGGAGTTCCTCAGAGATCCGTGGGACCCAAGGCCTTTCTCTGCCCTCTCCCTTCGTTGGGGGACCAGGCTGGGAATTGCAAGGGAGAAGCTCTCGTGTTCTAAGGGACAAGCCTCCAGTTGAAGGAGCAGGAAGTCATCACCAGGAGAAGGGGAAAGGCTCAGTTGCTGTAAGTGTGTATATGGGGTGAGGGTTATGGGGGCAGGAAAAGGGATCCTTCCCCAAGGCTTGGCCACTAAATGCCACTAAACCCACAGGAGGCCTGGGGAAGCCAGAAGGGGTGTGGCGGACAGAATAATAGCCCCTCAGAGATGTCCAGGCCCTGATCCCTGGAGCCTGTTGATGTGTTACCTGATCTGACAAAAGTGACTCTGCAGATGGGAATAAGTAAAGGGTCTTGAGAGGGGGAGAGGAATCTGGGTATTCACGTGGGCCCAATCGAATCACATGAGCCCTTAAAAACCCACAGCCTTTCCCACCCAAAGTTAGATTCAACGGAGGAAGACGCAGGAGGACGTGAGCGGCTGTTGCTGGCTTGGAGATGCAGAGTCCCGAGTCAGGGAACGCCGGCCTCCAGATGCCGCGAGTCACGCCGGAGAGGGCCACCTCCCGTTTCCTCCTCTGCCCTCCCCGCCAGAGGTGGGGGGCTCCCTCACCAGGGAGGGGAGAGAGAGGGAGGAGGAGGGAGAGCGCCTTGCTCTCCCTGATTCCTCCTCGCTCCCGCCATTCCCAATGTAAAAGGAAGACACTGGTTTTCTACCAGTTGTCTGCGTGATCTCACTTGGAGCGTGTCAGCCCACTTGCACCGGGCAGTTTCACACTCCCGGTCCGTATCGCAGGCCTGCCGGGGGTGCGACTCCGGGGGTGCCATCCGCACGGAGCTGAGTCTGTCGGGCTCACACCCTCGCCCCTTTCTCCTTCCTTCCCCGCCACCCCCGCAGCCTTTGCTCTTTGCTGCCATCTTGTGGTCACCGAGAGAATTACATACGGGGAGCTGGGGAAGCGAGGAAGTCCTAAGAAGCAATTAGGTCTGCTTAAAGCCCCTGGAACGTGTTAGGGGGAGAGGGAGGTTCATTTGGAACCATGATCCAGACAATAAGGCATGTTTAAGCAATCTGTTATTTCCACATACTGTTCATTAACTACTCACTAGGAACAGAGAAGGTCGTAAAGAAAACCAATGGCTCCAAAACAAGCCTAGAGGGGCGCCTGAGTGGCTCAGTCGTTAAGGGTCTGCCTTCCGCTCAGGTCATGATCCCACTGGGATCGGGTCCCAGGTAGGGCTCCCTGCTTAGCGGAGAAGACTGCTTCTCCCTCTCCCACTCCCCCTGCTTGTGTTCACTCTCTCGCTGTGTCTCTCTCTGTGTCAAATAAATAAAATCTTAAAAAATAAAATAAAATAAAACAAGCCTAGGAACACTGGGCAGATGCTCCTGAATTAGTCCGCTGAGGAATTTCTGAAGTCCTTCTATGCTGGATATTCAAGCGAGAAACGGGTCTTGCAGGGCGCCTGCGTGGCCCAGTCAGTTGGGCGTCCGACTCTTGATTTTGGCTCAGGTCATGATTTCAGAGTCGTGGGATCCCTGCATCAGTCTTGGCGCTTGTTTTGGAGTCTGCTTGAGGTTCTCTCTCTGTCTCCTTCTGCCCCTCCCCCCAAATAAATAAATAAATAAAATCTTTTAAAAAAAGAAAAAGAAACGGGTCTTTCCCCTTGACCTCGAATATGACCAACAGGGGTTCAAGTCTTTGAGTTTGGTTGCCTTTCTCACTTTTAAAGAAATTCCCTATTAAAAGGTTAATGCAGGAGATCCTAAAATATTAATGGAACCATGTTCATGGATTGGGAGGCTTAATATTGTTCAGATGATAACACGACCCAAGGCCATACATAGATTTAAAGCTATCTCTATCAAAATCCTCATGGTGTTTTTTAGTGGGAAAATGGGAATGGGAAATGGGAAAAAAAACTCATCCTAAACTTCAGAGGGAATTTTAAGGGACCCAGAATAGCGAAAACAATCTTGAAAAAAAAAGAACAAAGTTGGAGGACTCACATTTCCTGATTTCAAAACTTGACACAAAGTTACAGTAATCAGAACAGTGTGGTATCTGCATAAGAATAGACATACAGGCCAACAGAATAGAATTGAGAGCCCAGAAATAACCTTTCCCTTCGATGGTCCATTCTACGGAGGAGAAATTGGTCTCTCTGAAATTGGTCTCTCTCACATGGTGCTGAGAAAACTGGTTGCACGCATGCCGAGAATGAACCTGGGCCCTTACCCTTTACCATATACAAAAATTAAGTCAGAATTGATCCAAGACCCAAATTCTAGGAGATAAAACTATAAAGCTATCAGAAGAAAACAGGAATGATCTTGTACTTAGCAAGGGCTTTTTAAGTGTGACACCCAAACATAGGCGACCAAAGAAAAAATAGATAAACTGGACTTCGGTTAAGATTAACAACTTCTGTGCACCAAAGGACACAACCAGGGAGTGAAAAGACCACCCATCGAATGGGAGAAAATATTTGCAAATCCTATCCGATTAAGGTTTCATACCCAGAATACATAAAGAACAACAACTCGAGAACAAAAAGATAAAAACCTGATTTTAAAATGGGCAAAGGACTTGATGATCTACAAGCGGCTAATAAATACAGGGAAATATGCTCCACATCATTAGGGGAAAGCAAATCAGAATCCTAACAGGCCACCGCTTGGCACCCTGGAGGCTGCCTATCATTAAAAAGCCGGAGAAGACCAAGCATTGGGACAGGTGTGGAGAAGCTGGGACCCTCACGCATTGCTGGGGGGCTAGTAACACCATATACGGCTGCTGTGGAAGCAGCTTGGCAATTCTCCAAAAAGTTACATGCAGAATCACCGTCTGACCAAGCAATTCCACCCCGAGGGATACACCTGAAAGAACTGACCACAGGCACTTCACGGGTTTGTACAGAAACAGTCCTAACAGTGTAATTCGCGGCAGCCAAAGGGTAGAAACAACCCAGTGTGTCCCACAACAGACCAATGCACGAGCAAATCGTGGTCCATCTATGCAATGGGAAAGTAGTCAGCCATGAAAGGAACGGAGCTCGGACCCCTGCTACATCGAGGGATGGACCTTGAAAACATTCTGCTAAGTCAAAGAAGCCAGGCACTAAAGGCCAACTATTGTACGATTTCACATATATGGAATATCTAGAGTAGGAAGATCCAGAGACAGGAAATAGATAAGAGGCTACCAGGAGCTGGGAGGAAGGAAGAGCAGAGAGTTATTGCTCAATGGGGACAGAGTTTATGTCCGGGCTGATGAAAAAGTTTGGGAGACAAACAGAGGTGATGTTTGCAGAGCACTGGGCATGTCATTACGAGTAATTGTACACTTGACAGGGGCTGACACGGCAAATCTTAGGTCGTGTATATTTTAACCACAATAAGAAAATCATAAATAAATGCACACACAACCTGGGAGAAGACCATTTCAGTGAGTCCACTAAAAACAAGAGCCCGGACTGTCGTAATAAATGGGGCTATAGGAGGACAGGCTGGATTGTGAAGGGATCTTGAGAAATGAGAAGAACGAAAACAAGCTGAGAGGACATTTAACTTGCCTCACACTCTGTTCCAATGCATTACTAACTCCTACATCTTGAGGCCGTGGCTTCTGTAGGATTGGAAGTACGCGGAAAAGCTGCAGATAGCCTGGACTCGTAGGAATTGTCACCTTAGGACCGTTCACGTAGACAGGACCGGCCCATCATCTGCAGAGTCCAGCGCAAAATGAAAATGCAAGACCCCTTGTTGAAAAAACATTAAGAGGGCGCCTGGGTGGCTCAGTCGTTAAGCGTCTGCCTTCGGCTCAGGTCATGATCCCAGGGTCCTGGGATCGAGTCCCACGTCGGGCTCCCTGCTCCGCGGGAGGCCTGCTTCTCCCTCTCCCACTCCCCCTGCTTGTGTTCCTGCTCTCGCTATCTCTCTCTGTCAAATAAATAAAATCTTTAAAAAAAAAGAAAAAAAAAAAGAAAAAAAAAAGAAAAAACATTAAGAGTTTGTCAAGACTCTGACATCGGAACACCGAACCAAATACACTTTGGAATGAGGGGCCCATGCAGCCGGACCTGTTGGTAGCTGAGAACTAGCAGGTGCTGGGCAGGTGCTGGGCATCTAGGGGTGCCAGATGGACATACAGAAGAGAGAAGAGGGAGGTGGGTGGTCCCAAAGTACCAGTGGGTTTAGTGGAGCCAGGGCCAACTGAACAGGCGTAACACACGGTACCACACTCTCATCCCCACTCACCCGACTCTTCCCTCAGGCGGGGCCAAACTGGGCTCAGCTCTGTGCACCCAGTCCCAGAAGGAACGAACAGGAGCTGCTGAACATGCTTGTGTTGTGTGTGCCTGGCCTGGAGTTCTTCCTTCATCGTCTCACTTGATTTCTGCCTATAAGATAGACACTTTCTCTCCATCTGATGGAGGGGGGACACTGAGGCTCAGAACTGCTCTCTTGCTGGAGGGCCCTGCCAGGTCCTGACCAGGAGGCATTCTCATGCTTACACCTGGGACCCCACGAGAGGAAACTCCGCGCTCATACTCAGCTGGATGCCAGGGAGCCTTGTACCTTCCACCGGCCTTTGTAGGGCTCCTGAAAGCAATGGAAGGCTCCATGTCCTTCTTCCCCCTCCCTGCTTGCATCCTCCAAGTCTCCTGCAATAAACAGCCCAGACAGGCCCAGTGCCAAGGCAGAAACTCCATTAGCAAACCTGATTCTAGGGGCACTGCCCGGCACTGCTATTTCAAAGCCGCTCTGAGTCAAAATGTCCCTGCTAATGGGCAAAGCATGCCTCACCGCTCAGCTTGATTTAGAAGACTTGGAGAATGGATGCCTCTGTTGCTGCAGCATGAAGTCTGAGCCAAGGGAGCCGGAAAGGAAGGGACTCTGCTGCCGGTTCTGGCTGGCCCCGGGAGAAAGAACATGATAAGCACCTGCCACCATGTACTGAGCACTCGCTTCCCTTGGGCCAAGAAATGAGATAAGTGCCTCATCACCCTAAAAACTGCCTTCTCGGTTGGATACCATGATTCCCATTTTACAAATAAGGAAACTGAGGCCCAGTGAAGCCCCACTTCCCTGGCCCAAGGGCCCGCAGCTAATTGGGCTGGTGGGATTTCACCCTGGGCTGCTCTGCCTCCAAATTTAAAGCTTTTAACCCCTTAACTATATGGACTCTTGAATACCCAGCTTTGGGGGGCTAGTGAACCATTGTGGATCTCAGCTTGCCCCGAGAAAAGGCTCCAATGGCCACAGGTAATCAAAAACTTACCTTGAGTGATAAGAAACCTACTTCCCAGCTAAGTTTCAAACCCAGGCTGCAGCCCCCATTCAGCGTGGGCCAGGTGACCCCCTCTCAGCTGTAATGACCCAGGCCCCAGGGGAGGACCCTCACCCACGGGGGGTCACCAGTCCCACCCGAGAGCCTGGCAGGCTCCCTAGCTGCAGTTCCCGGGGCCCCCCACCAATTAACCCAGCCATCGGGCGTTGGTTAAAATGAAGATTCCAGTCTAATTACTATCACGATTTGAAAGTAGTGATAAATAAAAGCGGTTATTTTGTGAGATAGCTCCAAGGGAAATGTGCTGTAAAGGCTCTGTGAGCTCTCCTGATGCCACAGTCTTACATACTACGTTGTGCTTTGTTTTCTGTGTTCGTAGCAGAAGGAAATACTACGTTGCAGTTAAAGGTTAATGAGAATAAAGATATCATTTTTTTCCCATCCAAGTTCAAGGGGTCGGTGGACCCGGTCTGCAGGGTCTCCAGGTCCACCAAATCCTCAGTGAATCACCCCACTTCTGCCCCATCCTTCTTTCTCCAGACTAACCCCAGATTCCATTTCCCACCCTGAATGTTGAAACCTGTGACCCCTACAAGGTTTTTCCGCAGCCACACCCAGGATCATCATGGACAAGTTCTTGTTCAAGATTGTCCCTTGAAGCCTCCAGAATGAACGTGGACCTGCCAGCACCTGGACTATAGGACTTCTGACCTCCAGAGCTGTAAGATTATAAATCTGTGTTGCTTGAAGCCACTCAGTTTGTGGTCATGGGTTAAAGCAGCCACAGGAATCTCATACAGTGACCTTGACCCTGACCTTTGGGCTTTGTGGGCCCCTGGTGCCTCATCTATGCAACGAGGAGAATGACGTCAGTCTCCTCCCAAACCGTGGGGAGATTTAAACAAGATAATAAATATAAAAAGGCTTGGAAAGTGTCCTATAAATGAGGATTGGATTTTTTGGTCCATTTCAGTGTATCCTTGACTACCTCTCTCTCTGGCTGTAGTTTTGGGGTCAAAAGCTCATCCTCTCTCCTTCCACCTCCTTTTCCGTGCTGGGGAAAGCTCCTGATGTGTCTTCCGTGGTCTCCCCCTGCAGATTCAGCTTCTAGATGAATAGCAGGTGGTCGACCAGAGGTCAGTGCGTTGGCCAGAGCCCAGGCTGGGAGGCGGTTGGACAGAATCAGATTGTCACAGCAGAGAGGACAACAGCTGGTGGTGGCCACTTCCTTGTCTGCAGCTGGGCTGCCCTGTCTCCCTGACCAGGTGGAGTCCCCCAAATAGCCCGTTAACCACCAAGGACCACTGGGCAAGCCATGACAACTGATCCCGCTAAGGAGACTCAAGCCTGCTCTCTACATGCTTGTCTTCCTTGGTGGGACCCTTGCCTCTACCAAAATCCATTGGTCATGCATTCACTCTCCAAGTACATGCTGACATTCGCAGCATCAAGTACATGCCAATTCTGCTGGTTGCCCACCCAGCAGCCGCTCCACCCTTCTTCCTTGCTCCCAAAACCATCCACCCGGTCCCAGGGGATGAGCCTTGATTGGTCTAAGCCAGTCCTGGCATCCTGTGCCCTCTTGCTGGTGATTGGTCTAGAGGTGGACATGAGAGCCAGGTCTGGCCAATTAAACATAAAGAGAAATTGGCTAAGGGATTCTGGGAAGATTGTCTTCCTGTTAAGAGAGAGACGAGCAAAGAAAAGACTGTTTTTATCTTCTTTTGCCCCTCCTGCTCTGGACACGGTTGTCTGAGGTTGGTGATTTCTGGAGCTTCAGCCGCCATCTTGTGACTTTGAAGTGACCATGCTAAGGCTGAAATATCAACATGTCTAGAAAGGAAAAGCTGAAGGATGAAAGAGCCTTGCTAGCTGGAGTGGTTAGTTTTATGTGTTCCCTTAGCTAGGCTATGAGGCCCAGATGTTTGGTCACCCACCAGTTTAGATGTTACTGTGAAGGCGTTTTTGGATGTGATTTAGTATTGAAATCAGTAGACTGATTAAGCAGATTACCCTCCATAATGAGGGTGGGCCTCATCCAATCAGTTGAAGGGGAGAAGGGGAGGGAGGGGGAGAAGGCAAATATGGTAAAAATGTTAATATTCAAAGAATCTGGGTGAAGGGTGTACAAGAATTTATTATATTCTTCCCAACTTCTCATATGCCTCAAATGAATTTAAAATAAAAACTTAAACCAAAAAAAGGACAAGGGAGGGAGCCAGGTTCAAACTTGGTTTATCTCATGTAATGCCTGGGCTTTCCTTGGGAACCTGGAGTCAGAGTACCAGCTTCTGGACGCCCAGAAGCCAGCTCGGGTCAGTTACGGTCCCTCTCATACTCAAAACCAGTGTCTCCTGGGGCGCCTGGGTGGCTCGTCGGTTAAGTGTCTGCCTTCAGCTCAGGTCATGATCCCAAGGTCCTGGGATCGAGCCCCACGTCGGGCTCCCTGCTCCGCCGGGAACCTGCTTCTCCCTCTCCCTCTGCCCCTCCCCCCTGCTTGTGCACACTCTCTCTCATAAATAAAATCTTTAAAAACAAAACAGCACTTCCTTGAAACTATGAGGGTTAATCCCACAGAGCCATGGAAGTCTTTTCCAAACTGTAGAGCATCACATACACACCAGCGGAGTTATGATGGTGATGTTTTTATAGCAGCAGATCCTCCCTCATGCTGACTTGGGGAGAATTTGGATTTTCACAGGCGAGACTTGCTTGAAGCTATGTGTGCTCCTATCACGGCAGGATAGGACACTAGATTGAAATCCGGACTGTCCTGTTTAGTGGCCATGTGACCTTGGGTGGGCACTTGAGTTTTCTGTGCCTCAGTTTCCTTACCTGGAAAATGGGAATAATAAAAGCACACCGCTCATAGGAGTGTTTGTGAAGGTAGAGAAGCCCTCCCTGGCACAGGGATGATGCTCTGTAGCCACCAGCTGTCATCATCACCGACTGTCATGATTCTGTGCCTGGCATTTCCCGGCTGCTGACACCAAGTTAGTGACTTGTGCCGTGTCCTCATCTGTAAATGTGGACAACGCTACAGTGAGGATTAGATCACGACAAGCATGGGACACGCTTAGCCTGATGCTGGGCACACAGTAAGCCCTCACTGAAGGGCCTGGGGGGAAAAAATGACCTGCAACACCCATTAGGATGGCTACCATTAAAACAAAACAAAATAGCAAGTATTGCTGTTGAGGATGCAGAGAAATCGGAACCTCTGTGCACCGTTGTTGGGAATGTCGTGGAGCTGCTGTGGGAAACAGCATGGCAGTTCCCCAAAAAATTAAAGACAGAATCCCCACATCGTAGTAGTCAGCCCAGGCTACCATCACAAAACACCACAGACTACGTGGCTCAAACAACAGACATTGATTTTCTCACCATGCTGGAGGCTAGAAGTCTGAGCTGAGGGTTCCAGCGTGGCCAGGTTCTGCTGAAGGGTCTCTCTCCCTGGCTTTGCAGGTGGCCACCTTTGCGCTGTGTGCTCGCATGTTCTTTCCTCCACGTGAATACAGAGGAGGAAAGATCAAGAACTCTGTTTCTTCCTCTTTTTATAGGGCCACCAGTCCTTTCAGATTAAGATCCCACCCCAAAGACCTCATTTAACCTTAACTGCCTCCTTTTGCGGTCTGCCATGTTTCCAAATATGTTCTCCTTGGGGTTGAGAGCTTTGACACGTGAATGCGAAGGGCGGGCACAATTCAGTCATCACACAGATAAACGATCCAGCAATTCCACTTCTGGGTTTATATTGGGAAGACTTGAAAGCAGGGTTTCAAAGAGATTTCTGCACACCAACCTTCAGAGTAGCATTATTCACAACGGCCAAAAGGTAGAAGTGACCCCAGTGTTCATCCACGGATGAACGGAGAAACCAAATGTGGTGTACACATACATCAGAACCTTCTCCAGCCTTAAGAAAGGAAGCCCTGACACAGGCTACAACGTGGATGAGCCTTAAGGACATTATGCTAAGTGATAAAAAGCCAGTCACAAAAGGACAAATACTGCGTAATTCCATTTATATGCAGTATCTAGAGTAGTAAAAGCCATAGAGACAGGAAGTAGAATGAGGGCTGCCAGGAGCTGGCTGGGGGGGGGGGGGGGGGGGGCGGGGGGGGGGGGGGGGAGGACTAGGGGGAAGTGAGTGTTGTTGAATGGGTACAGAGTTTCAGTTTTGCAAGATGAGAAAGTTCTGGAGGTTGGTTGCACAGCAGTGAGACTATACTAAAACACTACTGAACTGTACACTTAGAAATAATTAAGGTTATAAATTTTATGGTATGCATTTTTAAATTTTTTTATTGTTATGTTAATCACCATATATTACATAATTTGTTTTGGTGTAGTGTTCCATGATTCATTGTTTGTATGGTATGCATTTTTACCACAATGAAAATAAAAATAGATAAAAATTCATCAACTGGAAACCCTTCCAGCATTAGAGCGATGGCCCCAAAATGGGCCACCAGGGGGCGCTGTGCACCCGTTCCCGGTTCCTTCACAACCTCCCCCTCTCTCCCCGGCAGGAGGAGCCGGTGGTTTCTAGAGGGGGCAAAAAGCACTAGGGTCCTGTAGAAAGTTAGAGGTCTTTCTTGCCCACTCCTTTGCCCGAATGGACCAGCCCCAGAGCTGCACCGCACTCCAGCCACAAACCCGTCACCCTTGACTCTGGCCCTGGTCTTTCTCAGGGTCCCTTCCCTCTGTGCTGGAGACACAGGGACTCCTGGATGAATTGCCCCCTCCCTGCCTAGCTGTCCACAGGCGTCCAGACTGCCCAAGGGCTGGAGAAGAGGGAAAGGTGACCAGGAGTCACCTGCTCCAGAGTACCCATGGATGCGAGGACACCACAACGGAAATGGGTCAGAGACCTCTTATCCCAGGGGCAAGAGCCTGAAGGTCACCCAGACCTGGGTTTTTTCCAGTTCAGCTGCTCATTCCCTCCCTGGGTCCCAGACTCCTTCTCTGTACAATCTGGAGTAACACTTGGGAGGACTGAAAAACTTAGTAACATCCCTGATGCCTAGAAAACATTCAGTAGATGAGCAAATTACCATCCCACGCCTCGTATTTGATGCCCGCCGGGGTCTCCTCCTGCCTCCTAGTGGGTTTCTACAGCACAGCATCCACTGTCCAGGTAAGCAACCTCTCCTGAAAACACTCAAGCCCTGCTTTTTCTGGATGTTGAATCAGGGATTTAATAACCAGGTAGGACTTACTGGGTTAAAAGTAACAGAAACCCAGTTAAGCCACCTCAGGGAAACTGAAAAATACCTCATGAAATCGAAGAAAACATTGAGCAGCAAATAGCTGGGCAGAGCAGACTCAGGATCTGGGCTCATTGGAGAACCCTGGAAAGTCCTTCCCCTTTCCCTCTCTCTCTCTCTTTCTCCCTCCCTCAGCCCCCTTTATCCCCTCCATGCAGGTCATCCCCAGGACATACACCTGCACTCACTCCTTCCAGCCCACAGACTCCACTGCCATTCCTAGGGCATGCCAAGCATACTCCCACCTCAGGGCCTTTGCACCTGCTATGCCCTCTGCCTAGGACCTTCTTCCTTGGATCTCTGCCATGGTTAACTACCTCCCTTCTTCAAGTCTTGGCCCAGATGTCACCTCAGTGTCTCCTTCCTTAACCAACAGATTAAAAATTGCCACCCACCCCCACCATAGCATGCTCTAGATCCTTCCCTGCTTGCCTGCTTTTTTCCTTTAACCATGGTTCACACATGCGCACACACACACACACACACACACACGAATGAATTAATCATAATCCTTACATCATAACCCACCCTCATCAGCTTTTAATGATCCATTTAACAATGTAACAAACACCCAGGAAACCACTACCCTAAACAAAACTAAAATCTTGATAATAACCTACATCTGACCATACATTCCCTCCATCCCAGCATCACATCTGCCCCACCATAATCCTCACCTGTATTTATTCTTCTCCTGTTTCCTTTTTATAATTTATTATTGTGTTACATGTGTGCAATTCGGGTTGCTTTTAGCTTTATAAAAAGGAAACCACGTGTCTGTGATGGGACATTTTCCATGGGCTATTCTGTGTCAGATCCATCCGTACTGTGATGTGTGGCCGTAGTCCCTTCATTTTGATGGCTATGTAATACTTCATTGTGAGAATTTGCTCATCTGCTCTCCCATACCTGGGCATGTGGAGGTTTCTCCATTGTTGGCCACTGTGAAGAGAGGCCTTATGAATATTCTGCCACGTGACTCGTGTTACAGACGGGCAAGAATTTCTCCAGGGTGTGTACTGTGGGGGAGAATACTGGGTCACGACCATGGTATGCACGTGCTCAGCTTTAAAAGATAAAACCAGACTGCTTCCCAGCGTGGTTGCATCCCCACCAGCAACATGAAGAGGGCTTAGTTTCTCCCCGGGCACATTTACACTTTATGATCTACCATGTACTTCCCTTGTGTTTTCGTTTACTATCTATCTCCACCCCCAGCCCCGTGTCAGCAGGGCAGGGATTTTTGTCTCTTTGTTCACCATTCTATTCCCAGTGCCTAGAACGGTGTCTGGCACATAGTAGCTGCTCAATAAAAAGTTTCTGATTGAATGACCGAATGGATGGTCCAACATAAGACCTGAGGGCTCATATTAGGTGTCATTGGATTATTATTATTCATTTCCTGCAGATACACTGATTCATCTCTCAACTTCAATCCCCCCAGTCCAGGGAAAGGACCATTGGCCAAAACTACTGAGGCCTAGACCCCCCAGGCCACCTAAAACATCAGAGTTTCCGAGGATGGAGCTTCGCTTTCTGTAACCCTCCATGGCCCTTCAGATAAAAATCCCCCAACCATGCCGGGACTTACAAGGCCCCACACAGTGACCCTGCCACTTCATCTTACCCCCCCTGCTCACCCCTGTTGCTCTAAAAAACACAATGCAACCCAGCCACACCCCTGAGACTTTGCCCCTTCGCATCCCCTCCACTCCCCCTCCCACCCCCCTTAACCCCATTAAGACTGAATCCTTCAGGGAGTAGCTAAAATGCCATGTCCTCTGAGAAGCCCTCCCTGGCTCCTGAGACCCGGGAGGACCCCTGTTAGAGAGCCTCATGATACAAGGCTCTTGTAAACTCTTAGGATCACACTTGGCATGATACTTCGATTCCTATCTCACCCTCGCCCTAGACTCTGAGACGCAAGAGAGCAGGGACCTATTCTGTTCTGGTTATGGCTGTGCCTCAGTACGTAGCCCAGGGCCTGGCACAGAGGCAGGGGCAAATATTTTTGGATCGATGGATGGAAGGATAGGTGGATAGAGGATAGAAAGAAGGAAGGAAGGGAGGGAGGGAACGAGGGGAGAATACTTAAATGGATGGCTGTATAAATGACGGAGGGGTAGAGCGGTGGGTGAATGAATGGTGCCCATGGACGGCCTGGCTGATGCTCTCAAGAGCACCAATGATGCTAAGCAAAAAGACAAACTACAAGTGCCTTTCCGTGATGCTCCAGAGTCATCATCTGGTTCCTAATTGTGATGGTGAGGCGTGGTTACGTAGGAGAATTTGAAGTCCTTGTGATACAGAACGAGGACATCGCTATGAGCCTCACATGCAGGTTAACTAAGTGTGATCAGCCTGAAATGTGATGTGTGACTCAAAGATCCAGAAAAGGGGCAGCATCGTCTCCTCCAGGTCATCGGTTGGATTTCATTGTGCTGACAATCTCAGCTAGTATCGTAAGCACGAGGAAGCAAGACGAAAACACACAGAAGAGAAAATCCAGGGATTCTTTTTCTAGGGATGTAATGCATACACAGAGATATTTTTCTTTTTTACAAAGAGTTTGTGATTGATTGATTTTGTTCTGTTGGCTTCTCCACTGGTGTCTGAGCCATCTCGCCAGTGGATGGTGGGCTCCTTAAAGGCCAAATTCCTTTCCCCTCCTTGAAATCCCTTTCTCCCATGGTTCCCTGGGATCCAGGCTTTTGCACTTTCAGATTTTCCACAGCCCAGTGGAGAGGGGCCACTGCACCAGATCCTCAGCTGGACGCCATTCATTAGTCGCTCAACAAACATAGAGGCAGCATGGTGCTGTGGGAGTTGCAAAAGGGTTTGGGATTCAAACCCGAACTCTGCTACTTACTCCCTGTGGGAACGTGGGCAAATCACTTACCCTCTTTGAGCCTTGGAAGGTTCTTTTTCCCCATCTGTAAAATGAGGACAATATTCCCCCACCTTATGTGGCAATTATGAAGAGTAGTGTTATGTAAGTGCCTGGCACATAACAGGTACTCAAGAAATGATAACCACATCACACAAGACAAATAAGACACAGTCCCTCATCTCATGGATGCTTCACTCTAGCAGGGACAGCGCTGAAGTGGCCAATTGTGATGCAGGCTGTCACATCAAGGTATGGGCAGAGGAACAGAGAGGAAGAGGGGAATGAGTTCATGGAAAGCTTCCTGGAAGAAGTGGCATTCAGTCAGACCTTAAATAGCATTATACAGTCCAGAGTCATGGGTTCTTCTTTCTAACTGCTAAATTTCCGTGTGACCTTGAATCAGTCATTTCCCCACCCTGGGGTCCCCAGATCCCCTTCTGTAACATAAGGTTCATAAGCATTAGCTCTGAATCTTTTTGAGTCACAGGCTCTTTTGAGAACAATCTCTGAAAGCCAGAGCCCTTCTTCTCGGAAAAATGCACACACATAAGTTTGTCTGTCATGGGGGAAGGGGCCCTCATCGACCCTGTAAAGTCACCCTAGACTGAATCCCAGAGTTCAGTTGGATCGGTACCACTCCAGAGCTGGCCCCGTCCTCACACAGAGCCTCTTTCTTTAGTCTGTGGTCAGCACGAGCCAGTAGAATCACTGACTCAATCTGAGAAAGCCCATCAGGCACTGGGCTGCAGGACAGAACAGGGGCCTGGGGAGGGGAGGTCACTCCAGCTGGCTGGGGAACCGGAGTCTGGTTCTGGGAAAGCGCCCCTGACCAGTCCTCCCCTGACCTCACCTAGTTTATCAGCATCTGCCCTGGGGAGGAAGAGGGAGCGTGGGCTGCTCTGGGCAGGCTCCCAAACAGGCCGCTGACCCCCATCTGTCGCCCGGGCTGGAGTTCCCGGACGCATCCTTCATCTTTCCTAATCTAAACACCCGCAGGCCTCGGGTGGTCCATCCCCCTCCCAGTTAATGTGTGTGCTCAGCTGCATCCAGCCTGTCAGAGGAAGGAGAGCTGGCCGTCCCCTTTAACACTGGAGCTGCTGCCATCACCTGCCTCCCTTTCCATCCAGCCAACCCTCACCCAGCATTTATTAAGCCACCTACTGTTTGCAGGCATCTGTGAATGAGATGGTGGAGGGTCTCACCTTACCTTCCTCCAAAGTCTCTGTCTCCTGGCCTAGCGCCCCTAAACTCCCCTCCGGGGCAAGATGCTGTTGCTATCCGGCTCACCTGGAGCAGGTGGGTGCTTTGGGGAAGTAGGCTCTGAGCTGGCTAATTTCGGGACTGGGAGGAGAATGAGCTCTGGGTTGGTGGCTGGGCATCTGCTGTGTGATCCTGGCAGTTTCTTACCCTCTCTGGGCCTCAGTCTTCCCATGTTTCATGATTCCATTTGGCTCTGAAATGGGCCTTGCTAGTGCCTCCTCCCTCCCCTCTCCCAGAAGAGTGGAAGGAGAAGAGAAAGCTACGCTGGAGTGCTCTAAGATCTTCCTTTGGGCAGTCCCTGGATCATAGTCATTCATTCAAGCATTTATTGAGCACCTATTCGGTTCCAGGCCCTGGGACTGGGCAGCTGGAATGTGAAGACGACGAGGATTCAAGCAGGAGACCCATAGACACCTCACTCCAAGCCTGGCTTCCCGCATGGGGTGAGGAGCCCTCCCAGGGTCCCAGATGGGCCTAGCCGAGGATTTGGGGCGCCCCGGGGACTCGCGTGTCAGCGCCGGCGGCGCTTCGGGGCCCGGTCTGTCTCCTCCCCTTCCTCCTTCTCCGCCCCCTCCACCGCCCCTCCCCGGAGCGCCGCCGCGGCCGCCTCCCACCCGCGGGATCCCGGCGTCCAGAGCCGGCGCGTGCGTCCGTCGGTCGGCGGGGCAGTCTGTCCGCGCGCGGAAAGCCCAGCGCCCCGGCGTGCGGCGGCCGCCGGGCCTGGGAGGGAAAGGGCGCGGAGGCGGGACCGCGGCTCCCTCCCACTCCGGGGGGAGCCCAGGAGGCGGCGGTGCTGAAGCGCCAGCGGAGAAGGAGGCAGCACAGCGGAGAAGGCGGTGAGAGCTCGGGGTGCTTAGGGACCCCACCCCCGGCTCCTGCAGGGGACCGGCGCGCGCTGGGGGAGGTCTGGGCTGGGGAAGAGGGGGGGCTGGCACCCCCAGGACGGGAGGCAGCGATGATCCAGCTCCCGGCTGCGCCTCCTCGGTGACGCGACCCCCGAGGGGCCCTGGGCCGCGCCTGCAGCGCCGCGCGTCCTCGCGCATCCCCGCGCATCCCCGCGCATCCCCGCGCACCCTGCATCCCGGCCCGGGCGCGGGCCCCGGGGGAGGGGAGCGCTCGGGGAGCTGAGGAGGGGGCTCCGCAGGCGAGGAGCCTCGGAAACTCGCGCCCCCGGCCCCAGCCCTCCCTTCAGGCCTGCCCCGAGGGAACGCGGGCGGCGACCCCCTTAAGCCCCCCTTGCCGGCCCCCCCATCGGTTCCCCATTGTTCTCAGCCGATCGCTCTCCCGGGAAGGGGGAGGGGGTGCTGCGCTCTCCTCTTAAAGGGCCCTCTCCCCTTGTCTCCCGGCAGGTCGCGAGCACGAGTGGGGTGGGGCGTGCCCACGGGCCCCCGCCCCCCTCGTCCCCCCCGCCCAGCTCCGGAGCCGCAGCCGGGCCGGCGGGCCAGGGGTACGCGGCGCACCCTCCCCGGTGCGTTCTTCAGCCACCCAGGCCTACCAGGACGCCGTGTGGAGCAGGAACCGGGGGGAACTGGGACGCCCCCTTCAGCAGGAGCCGTCGGAGGGGCGGACCCGAGACCAGGCGAGGAGCCCCACTGGAGCCAGGCGCAGGGTCTGGGACGCAGTTGGAAGCGCAGAGGGCCGACCGGGCGCCGCAGAGCCAGCAGCAGGCTGGCCCGGCCCTCCTGGGTGACAGGCCCTGCGTGGCCGGCTGGGAAGAAGTGACTGGAGACCAGCAGAGAAGAGACTGGACCTAGAGTAGGGGCGGCTGCCTCACTCCCTTTCTGAGCCGAGGGAGCCAAGGAATTTAGAGCAGCGTTTCCCCATCACAAAAAAGACACTTGCTTTCCAGAGCAGCGCCTTTATCTGAGACAGCGCTGGGGGAAGGGGTCCTTGGAGCCTGGAGCTGCACCTCACACTCCTTTCACTGAGGCCTCGGGGCCTCAGAAAGGACCCCGAGTTAGAAAGGAGGCCGGTTGGCTCTTGCTGCCCCCCTCCCTGGGGAGAGAGGAAGTTCCCTGCCTGCCCCCAGGCCCAGGAGGAGCTGGGCCGGTCCTAGTGGGGTCCTGGCCCCTGAGGCTGCAGCAGCGGCCATGTCAAGGCCAGGCCAGGGTGTGATGATGCCCGGGAGCGGGCTGGGCTTCCCACCGCAGAATGTGGCCCGGGTGGTGGTGTGGGAGTGGCTAAATGAGCACAGCCGCTGGCGGCCTTACACGGCCACCGTGTGCCACCACATCGAGAATGTGCTCAAGGAGGACGCCCGCGGTTCCGTGGTCCTGGGGCAGGTGGATGCCCAGCTGGTGCCCTACGTCATCGACCTGCAGTCCATGCACCAGTTTCGCCAGGATACAGGTGAGCAGACTCGCCCCCACTCCACTCCCCCCAGCACCCCCACCTGTCCGGCCAGGCTGAGGCTGAGACTACACCACCATCACCACCCTTCAGGGTGGAATTCTGGAATCCCCACAGCATCCCTCAGGAGGGGAGAACTGCAGGAAGGCTGGTCTGTTGATCCAAAAAAGGGACAGCCTAGCCTAGTCCAGCTGAAGACTTGGGTTCCAGTCCGGCTTCTTGTATTAGTTGTAGCGCCTTGGGCGAGTCATATCACCTCTCTTGGCCTCAGCTTCCTCATCTGTAAAATCTGTGGATCAATGTCTCCCATAGCTGTGTGAGGATTAAATAAAATCGTGCTCACCGAGCTCAGGATCTAGAAAAGCATTAGCACCCAGGAAGAGGGCTTTCCATGTACTTCCTCATTTGATTCTTTTCTAACAGTCACAGGCACTAAGTCTTATTATCATATAATTATTATTATTATTATTATCAGTCCCATTTTACAGATAAAGAAACTGAGTCTCACAGAAACTGAGTGATTTCAACTCAGAGCTGGGATTTAAGCCCAGGCAATTGAATTCCAGAGCCAATGCTCTTGACAGGTTTCCTGCACTGGCTCCAGGTGTTGGTGCCGGGACGGTGTGATGGGGGGAGGGATAGTGGTGGCGGTGACGGTGGGCGTGGGGTGGCAGTGGTAGTGTTGACTGTGGAATTGCCGGTGTTGGCTTTGATGGTTGCGTTGGTGGTTGGCTTGGGAGGGGAGATTGTGATGGGGCAGTAATGGTGGAGAGAATGAGGTTGGTGGCTGTGTGATAGGTGAGGATGGTGATAAAGATGGTGAGGTCCACGTTCAGCATTCGTGTTCTGGAAACGTGCCATCGCTGTGGAGATCTCTCTGCGTCATTGTTGCTTGGTGGTCTCTGACAAGCTTGGTGGGCAGTGGGGGATGGTGAGTGCCTGCCTCAGGGAAGCTGCCAAAGAATCCTTGGCATGTTCGACCCCAAGGACCAGTGATGGAAGTTTGCGAATCCTTGGTTGACAGAATGCACGTAACAGCCTTGGAGATAGTAGGACGCGTCCCTGCTCTCTAGAGCCGTTCAATACGGGCGCTACCAACCACATGTGGCTATTTAAATTCATGTCGAATAAAATTAAATAAACTTTAAAATTCAGCCCCTCAGTCCCACTAGCCCCATTTCAAGTGCTCAATGGCCACATGTGTCTCATGGCTACCATATTGGACAGCATAGATCCAGAACATTACCATTTTCACAGAAAGTTCTAGGGGACAGCTATGCTCTAGAACATTGCTTGGTGCCTACAGAGTGGTCACCAAGTGTGGAAACACAGATGAATTCATAATACATGGTTTTAGTCCATCTGTTTTCATAACTCCAGGCATTGACTGCAGTCACTGGTGGTGCCAGGCATCCATTCATACTATCATACAATCACTTATTGATCTCACGGTGTGTCAGACCCTGTGCTAAGCACTAGAAAAAAAATGCATGGAGCAAGACAGACAGAGTCCTGAGTAGAGGTTCACTGGAGGACCTACACTGGAGGTCCCAGAGAGCAAGCAAACACATAATTCACAGATAATCAGTTGCAGGTCTGAGAACATGAAATAAATCTGGGGTCGGGGTGGTGATGGAAATCTGAAGAACGAGTGAAGGGAGCAGTGTTCCAGGCAGCAAGAACAGCCAGTGCAAAGGCCCTGTGGCAGGAAGGAGCAGAGTACGTTCAAGTCGACTGTGTGTAGAGTGCGGTGAACGAGAAGGTGGTGCAAGACGATGTTGGAGCAGGGCATGGAGAGCCATGAAAAGGGCTTTGAATTTTCTCCAGACAGTAGAGAACATCACCATTGAGCCCTCCTGCCCATTCTTCCAGAGAGGTGCTGAGTCCCTGATAGAGAAGTGAGAAATGCTAGGCATCCCCTGCCCCATCCATCTGGTTTATCCCCAAACCCTTCTCTGGTGCAGGGCAGAGGTTGGACATCAGGAGGAGGAGGGTTTTCTCTTTGGCTTGGTGTTCGGCTTTCTGTAGTTTCAGAGCTCTCACTGGGTGTGGAAATTTTCCAGGGTCCGGCTTGGAGGGTGGCCCTTAGAGGCAGGGATAGCCCCCCACCCACCCCAAGGCTGCCAAGATAACCACTCGGTCTTTGATCCCTCTTTTGGGTCCCTTTTCTATCCCCAGCACCCCTACTTGGGCTCCTAGCTCCCCAAACTGCCTCCACTCCCCGCTTTGGCAGTCCCCTTATTCTCAACGGCATCCCTTTTATGGTTCAGCCTCGCTGAATCCCCCAGAAGTTCAGCTTCAGTTACTTCCCTGCACTTCCTCCCCAGAGCTGTTCACCCACACCTGCCCCCTGTTTGCCGGAAAAGGGAAAAAAAAAAAAAAAAAACACTTATCCCTCAACAGGCTCCTGGGAGGCTGCCAAGACCCCCCAGTGAGGGAGGAAGGCCTGGAAACCTATGGGGTGGAGGGTGGGGCACCTTGGTTGTGGAAAACTGTTGGAGGGAGGGACTAGATGCCTCCGCACCAGACACGTTATCATGTGCCCCCTGCTTTTCCCAGAAGTAAGACAATGTCAAGAAAGGACATATTGTTCTCACGGGTAATGGTCAAGGAGAGAGCCTCAAGCAGGTGACCTTAGCTCTCCATGCCTCAGTTTCCACATTTATGGAATAAGCAAGAGTATTGCCTTGCTAGCAGGTTGTTGGGTAATGGAGAAAACCAAGCTTGTTATTTTATCCTACAAACGTTGACTGATCACCCACCATGTGCCTAGCATGTGCTAAACACTACGGATGCACAAGAAATGGGTAGGAAATGCTCAGTCTTGAAAAGACTATTATTCTCTGTCTTTCTCTCTCTCTCTCTCTGTCACACACACACACACAAAACAATATAAAGTTAGAAAACCCAAAGCTCTCATATATGTACTGAAATGAACACAGTGTCTATCTAGATTTTCTAATTATAGGGACGCCTGGGTGGCTCAGTTGTTAAGCGTGTGCCTTCAGCTCAGGTCATGATCCCGGGGTCCTGGGATCGAGTCCCGCATCGGGCTCCCTGCTCAGCTGGGAGCCTGCTTCTCCCTCTACCTGCTGCTCTCCCTGCTTGTGTGCTCTCGCTCTCTCTCTCTTGCTCACTCTCTCAAATAAAAAAAAAATCTAGATTTTCTAATTATAAAATTCTTGATAAGTTCACTGAAGCTGAACCTGAACTTGGTTTGGGAGAAAGTAGCAGTGAGCCCTAGCTTTGCTGGTGCCATAATGCTGGGAGCCGACAGACTTTCTGATAAGGTCAGATAGTAAATAAGAGAGTAAATATCTTAGCCTTTGTGGGCCATACTGTCTCCGTTGTAAGTGCTCATCTCTCCCATTGTAGTATAAAAGCAGCCATAGATGGGAAGCAAATGAACAAATGTGGCCATGTTCTAATAAAACCCATTGTAGACACTAAAGTTTGAATTTGTAAAATTTTCACAAGTCATGAAATAGTCTTTGTTTTCCAACTATTTAAAAATGTAAAAACCACTCTTAGATCATAAGCTGTGCAAAAGCAGGCCATGGGTAGATTTAGCCCACAGGCTACAGTTCCCCAACCCCTGCTCTCTCATGTTCTTAACCTGCCCCTGGGGTAAGAGAGCCGAGGCCCACCGGGCATAGCATATACTGAACTATACACCTCATGGTGGGTACCACGGTGCACACATGTGTGCGTCCACACACGCAACACCAACCCGCTTGGATGCCACTGACACACAAATACCCTATCTATGTGTCTTTTGTGCAACTAGCGGAAGGAAACCCAGGTGTCAGGCTCGGACCACAGGAGAGAGGCCAGGCCCGGTCCCATGGGGGCTTCTGTTTGTTCAGCTGCTGCCTGCTCACCTCTTCCCTGCTGGGCTGTTTTCATCACTCCCCACGGGAGGTGAGGTTCCCTTTGAAGCTCTTCAGGTCCAGAGCCCACGTGCGGGGGAAGGCTGTGACCCTGGGCCACGTGATGTTAGATCCCTCACAGTGGTGTCCTAGGCACAGGGCTGGAAGGGAGAGCCAGGGATAGGCGAGGGATAAGGCAGGTGCCCCTTCACAGGCGTGTGCTCTGTGATATCATGATCTTCTTCTTGCTGGTTCCCCAAAGCTTCCCTCATCTTCCTTGGTCTTGAGCTGCCCCTACCATGGGCAAATCAAGATTTCACAAATGGGAAACCCAGGTCAATAGGTTTGCCCAGGTGGGTGCAGCAACTGGTGGCAGAGGTGGACCCAAGGGTCATGGCGGTCTTGGGGGGAGGGGCTGGCTCCCACTAGCGGTGGGGAAGTAATGTGGGAGCCGCTTTCTGCCTCCCTTGCAAGGCCACAACTTCCCTGAAGGTAATTGTCCCCTACCCTGCCATTGGGGTGGCGGCTTCTGAGGGCCTCACCCAGACCCCAGATTTTCCACCTGGTCCCCACAGCTGGACAGCGATGTGACTTAGCCACTTCCCAGGCAACTCCCAGATTCCTCCCTGGACTCACATGGCTGGGACGAGACGGGCCCCCCTTCTGACTGATGGTGTCTCCCATTCTCTTCTCCCTCTGCAGCTAGGGGCACTGATGGCAGCCTTCTGCCCATTCTGTAGATGGGACGGCTGAGGCTGGGAGAGGCCAGGCTGGAGACCATCCACAGCTGCTGTCCCCAAGGCTCAAAGCATGGCTGCACCAGCACTCGCAAACCATGGGGCTGGAGAGACAGGGGGTGGCTGTTTTCAGTTGCCCGAGCCTACATCATTCATTCTGCAGGGAGCTTGGGCTCCACTCAGCCCTGGTCACTGCCCTTATGGGAATGTCCAGTCTGGGGACCTGCTTAGGCTGTTGGAAACCAGAGGGGGCCCCCCAGAGAGAGGCCATAACCAGGGAAAGCACCGCCAGAATTTAGACTCCTAGGCAGGCCATTGTTACAGATGGAGAGACTGAGGCCCAGAGAGAGTGAGTGACTTGCCCAAAGTCACACAGCCATTCAGCCCCAAGCTGGAATCCAGGCTTCTCAGACAGGTCTCAGGGATGGAGAACAAGGTAACATTCAATGCTGGGCTGAGAGAGTCCCCTCCCCCTTCTCCCTTGAGAGCTCTGTTAGGGCTTATTGTCAGGGTCTAGTCCAAGGCAGGAATGGCCTGTGCAACGCCAGAGACCTCCGGGACGAGCTCCCTAGTTACAGGACCCCTTGGGGCCCCCTCCCAGCCAATCTGTGAGGCTGCCCCTGGGCTTGACAGCAGAGGCAAGAAGGACAATGCGTGTTTGGGCAGGGAGGAGTCCATCCCATGGTGGCAGCAGGTCCAACGAATCCATTCATGGCTGTCTCCCACTACCACCTGTCAGACTACCTCCATTTCCACCAGTACAGACCCACCCTTTTGGCCTCTAGATGCTTTTCTGGCTCCAGGAGCCTCTTCTGGTAATGTAAACTCATCTTCACTTTTATCTGACAGCTCAGTGGTGCCTGCTCAGTAACAGGCGCTGGGCTGGGTCCTGAGGACTCAGAGAGAGGGACAGGGCCCTTGCCAGACTGATTTCAGAGTCTCCTGAAGGCCAAGGCAGACACATAGCATGGGAATAGCAGTTGAACCCTCTGACTCAGATATAGAGCCAAATTCCAGCTTGGTCCTTTGCTGGCTATGTGACCATGGACAAACACCCTAACCTCTGGTAGCCTCTGTTCCCTCCTCGGTAAAGTGGGAATGACAATAGTCCCTACCCAAGAGGGGTGTCATGAGGATTAAATGAGATGATACAGGTAAAAGCACGAAGAATATTACTTTGCACATAGTTATCACTCATGCTCAAGTAGGGAAAAGATTTAAATACTCCACAGGAGAGGTGCAGGTTGCCTTCAGCCAGGTAATGTGGGCAGTGTGAGCCTGGGGGCTCTGAGAGAGAGGACTTCCTTGAGGACAGGTCCTCCAAGAGTCTGCATGGTCTGAGGAACACTTTCAGGTAGAGGAAGCAGCATCAGCAAGGTGCTGGAGGAGACCTCAGGCCCAGGTGGAAGAGGGAGGCTGTGCGGGAAGAGGGGAGGGGGTAAGGGAAGCCTCTTGGGTCCCACTGGGCACCAAAGGGCTGCCAGCTGCTAGCCTTTAGCGGGGGTGGGGGAGAGGGGGGCCCCAGGGGACCCAGAGCCATGCTGCAGGACCAGCCTCGTTAATCACGCGCCCTCGCAAGCCAGAGCTGAAGAAGGCTGGGCGGGGGCTGAAGCAGGCACGTCCTGACAGCCCGTCGGGTTCCCTCCGCCCAGCCAGTGGGCATCGCCCCATTTTCCACACAGCAAAGCTGAGGCTCAGAGGGTGGGGAGCCTGAGCTAAGAAGAGGTGGGTGGGACATTCAGATCCGGGTCTGCCGCACCCACCCTGTGCCAGGCCTGGCAGCTCCAGCACCTTGGACAGCGCTGCCAGCACCCCGCACACGCGTTGGGGCGGGTGGGGGGTTTGGGGGTATCCTGGGTCAGAGGCCCCTCACAGCCAGCTCTTTCCCGCTCCTCCCCTGCCCCCCGCCCCTCCTTCTCCGCGCTGCGTCCTTCCGAGGGAGCTGTGGAGTCTGACCCAGAGGTGAGGGAGGTGATGAGCACTGTGGCGGGGGAGGGAGCGGGCGCTGATGGGCGCTATTATCAGTAAGGTGGAGTCTGGGCCTGATAAAGGCCGTGGCGTCAGGGACGGTGATGGTGGCTGTCGTGGGGAGGGGACGGGGGACAGTAGGGGTTTCGTGGGGGTGGTGATGGAGGGTGGGAAGAAGATGATAAGGAGTGAAGGAGGAGGCATGGGAGTTCTAATGGGGAGGTGATAGCACACATGACTGGAGGGTAATGAGGAGGGGTCAGGGTAGGGAGGTGATGGGGCAGAAACTGCTCACAGCAACAGTGCCCACTCGGGCCGTGGGCGAGGGGGTCCCTAGTTCCCCTCCCCAGTGTGGAGTTCTCAGGGTGTGGAGGGTGCCCAGGGCCCTCCCCAGCTCCCTTCCCCCAACATCCATGTCTCCCAGGGCCTCCTTCTTTCCACTAACTCCTACATCACACCCCAGGGTAGCCACCCCCAGGACAGCCTCCAGGGCCCAAGACAGTCATCCCCCCCACCCCGTAGCTCCCACAGCCTCCTGATTGACACAGACACCCCCACCAGCCCCCGGCTGCCCCAGGCTGAATCCCGCTGAGGACGTGGGGCCCAAAAGCTGGATCTGGCTGCCTCAGGGAGCCTTACTGGTGAGGCCCAGGCTCTAGGGTCGCTCCCCAGCAGCTCTCTGGTATTGGTGGGGGGAGGAGGGGAGCAGGCTTGTGACTTTGGGTAAACTGCCCTCCCTCCCTTCTCTGTGATGTGGCCCCGGCAACAGTACCTATCGCAGGGAATTGTGGTCTGTATTCATTCCTTCATGCAGGCAGCAGGAAGGTAATGAGCACCTACAATGTGCCAAGCACTGTCCTAGGCCCTGAGGATGCAGCAGCGAACAGGACAGACAAACGCCTGCCCTCAAGGCCCTTCTATCTGGTGTGATACAGGAGGCCAGACACCAAGGAGGTCCCAGGATGTGGGGCTGTTCCTCACCTCGGGGCCCCATGAGTGACCAGGTTGGGGGCTTAGTCTTCTCTGGATCCTGGATGGCTGTGTCCTCGCTCTGCCACCCTGGCTAAGCTCCTCTCCCTCTCTGGGCTCCTCGCATTGTAGCTCTGGAGCTGCTCCAGGCTGCCACCTCCACCTGCCCAGGCGGTAGTAGCAGGCCGACGATGGGGTATGGGTGGGAGGGAGTCTGGCACCGGGCCCTGGAGCTGAATGCCCTGAAATGCGGAACAAAGGACAAGGCAATCAAAGGAGGCAGCGCTGGTGGCCAGGCCAGTCCTGCCAGCAGCCGCAGCATAGCCACTGCTCCTCCCGATGACAGGCTGTGCCCCGCCACTGCTGGGCCTTTGTCCCCTGTCCCTCCCACCGCAAGCAGAACACGCCAGAGGAAGCATACAGTTTACCTGAAATCACACCATTATGGGGCCCTCCTTCTAGAGAGGCTCCGCTCTTCTAGAGAATGAGGGTTCGTTCATGCCAAGGTGTTTGTTACCTGATACAGTGGAATTAAGAGAAGGGGTCTGGGCTCAAGAGCTGCCTCTAATTTCTAGGGTATTTGGGCCAAGTCCCTGCTTTTTCTGGGACCCGGTTCCCCCACCTTGACAGAGGCTGAAAACTCAGATGCTTACGGAGCCTGGGCAGCTAATAGAAGTGTGTGCAGTGGCTGGGAAGGCAAAGGTTTTCAACTGTTGTTCTTTAGTGCTTGGTACACAGCAGGTGCCCAATAAATACTCGAACCCATGAATGTGGTGGCGGTGGCCACGTTAGTTTCTGCTAACGGTTGCCAAGGAGGCCAGTCCCTGTGGTCACATCTTTGGATATTTTGGGATTTTTGAAATCCAGACTTGAGTGAGTCTACCCCAGTTTTTAAATGCTGGTCATTTTTAAAAACGTAAATAACGTGCCAACCAAAACAAACTCACATCCACCACTAACTTGCAATCTCCAAGCTAGTCATCTGTAGCATTCAGTTAGGTTCCCTCACATATATTTGGTCCTTCCTTCCTTCATTCAGCTAGCATTTTCTAAGTGCCTATCCCTATGTTCCTGGCTATCAGGGGATGCTAACGTGGCCGAAACCCAGCCCAATTTTTGAGAGGCTCCCAGGCTGGAGGGAACACAGCCTCAATATTTTAGTGAGCTATGTGCTTTAACGGGGGTACCGCAGGTGCAAGGTGCTATGGGAGCCCCAAGAAGGGTGTGATTCTCCCTAAGGATGGCAGAGAAAATTCCAAGAGGATAGAGCTTGGGCTGAGCCAGGAAGATTGCTTGGGGACTCGGCAGGGAGGAAAGCGGGGTGGGTGAATGGAGTGTCAGAGGGAGCGGCGTGTGCAAATCCGCAGAGGCACAAGCATGCACGATGTGTTCAGAAAATAACTAGAAGTTTGGTGTGGTTAGAGTATGAGCCTGCACAGACAGCTTGTGATGGGTCTCAGAGAGGAGCTGAAGAGCTTAGACCGATTCCGAAGGGCGCTAGGGAGCTGATGGGTACTGAGCAGAGGAGTGATGTGGTCAGACTTGAGTTTGGCTCTGGCTGCCACGTGAGCATGCACTGCAGGGTGCAGAGGGTGGAAGCCGGCACACAGGGCAGAGGCTACCTCGGTAGTTGAGGCCAGCCCTAATGGTGGCTTGGACCGGGGTGGTGGTGGTGGTGGAAGTGGGTAGAAGTCCAGACCCCTCTGGGTTAAATCCTGGCTTCATAACATAGTAGCTGTGTGACTTGGGGCAAGTCACTCCACCTCTCTGTGCTGTAGCATTTGTATAATGCAAGATAATAACGGTGCTGTTCTATAGCGCGTTGTGTGGACTAAGAGTTGGCCTCCTGAAGTGCTTAGGTCAGACCCTGGCGCGTAGTAGGCCCTTGGTGGGCATTTACTACTCTTACGATGTCTACTTCAGAGATGAGGAAGGAGAGGCTCAGAGCAGTCGGGTCAGTTGCCCAGGGCCACACAGGGC
Organism: Callorhinus ursinus; assembly: GCF_003265705.2. Taxonomy (NCBI): domain Eukaryota; kingdom Metazoa; phylum Chordata; class Mammalia; order Carnivora; family Otariidae; genus Callorhinus; species Callorhinus ursinus. The sequence goes on along the minus strand of NW_027397103.1, from coordinate 8,224,431 downwards.
TCCAGGAGCTGGAGGCTGTCTGTTCCTTCTGTTCCCCACCCCCTCGTTTCCTCTTGCAGCTGTTGCTCCTAGTGCCAGGGGGGCCGAACCCAAGTGCGCTAGAAGCCCCACTCGCAGCCCATACAGTGGGCACAGCCCGCTGCCGGCAGCCTGCGGGACAAGGGCCTTTTGGACCCCATTTGAAGGCAGCAACCTCTCCCAGTGCCAGGCAGCCCCTCGGCCTTCCCTGCCCCTCCCCTCTCCTCTCCACGGCCCTGGCCTGGCTGCCGGCCGACCCTGGGGAGCCTGGGCCAGCTCCAAACGTGCAGAAACCACTAATGGGCCACGGCTCTGCCTGATGAGTCCCCTGGGAGAGTTTGAAGGCAAACAGAATGCTGCGGGATTATTGATCCCAGGGTGTGGGCTTGGGGAGGGGCGCCCTGGAGCCAGAGCCTGCAGATCCCAGCCTGGCCCCTGCCCTAGCCACCCCTCCTCATCTTCTCAAGGAGCCTGACTTCCAAATGGGGCTAAACCCCATTGGGCCGATGTGGAGACTGGGGGGGCACCCGTGACCCCCCAGCGCAGGAGTTGACACAGCAGAAGCATTTGATAAATCGGGATGGTTGAAGGTGCTGCTGTTTGCTGTCAGGGGGGGCTGGCCATGCAGACAATCGGGGGGGGTTAAGGGAGAGGACCTCTATTCTGGAAGGTCAAATAGCAGGCTGGAGCCTCAGCCGTGTGCCTTGACCAACTTCCGTGCCTCAGTTTCCTCCTCCGGGAAACAGGCTCGTGGGAGCAGAGCAGTAAAGGGAACAGCCATGGGAGCCAGGCAGCCAGATAATGGGGTCTGGCGAGACCACTTGGGCATCTTCTTAAACTGCTGTGCCTCCATTTCGTCGCCCCTAAAATGGGGTAAGTATATCCCTACCTCATCAGGCTATCATGAGGATTACATGAGTTGACACAAACCGGAGCCACAGAACTGTTGGTGTTATGATTACTTCTGGGTTGGTGGAGCAGTCAGTAAAGTCCCTCATTGGGGCCCAGCATTTAGTGGGTGCTCAACTCATGCTCAACCCACTGCCCAACCTCCGGTCACAGGCCTGCAACAGGACACCCTCCACCTGACAGGAAGTCCCATGACCACCTCCCACGGGGCCCTCTTTCCCACTGGGGTCTGGGTTCCCCCAAACTGAGATCACTTTCCTGCAGGAAGCCACCCTCAGAGGGAGGGGTCCCCTCCTGGCCTCGGGGCTGACTCCGTTCAGGGAGGAGCCCTTGGAGGCCGAGGGGAAGGCAGGAGGGCATGGGGCCCTCCCTTCTCTACAGTCAGCTTCTTCTTAATGCCAAAAGCTGGGTGCTAAGATACCCACACAGCCCACCTCCAGGAAGGGGGTCAGATCAGCACCACATTCTCAGGGCAGAAACCTCTCACAGCTAAACCCAGAGAGCGAAGCTGAGGTAGTGAGTTCCCCATCGCTGGGGGTATCCTAGGCTGGGCTACTGCTTAGCTGGGTTGAACCCCTGAGAACCAGTCCACCCTGGACTTTCCTTTATTCCATGAATGGAGCATCAGTCCCCCAGCCCTCCCAAGGTTTCATTTCTCTGGGCCTCAGTTGCCTCACCTGTAAAACGGAAATAATCTTGGTCCCTCCCTGGAAGAAACCGTGTGCAAGGAGAAAATGAGTTAGTGAAGGAAAGTGCCGAGCGCAGCATCTGACACACAGTAGGTGCTCAATAAATGCTTGCTCCGCTGTTACTGCTGTAGCTACTGTCTGCCCCCTCGGCTCTCCTCCCGGCTCTTCCCTGTCTCTTGGCCTCACTCTCTTGTGCTCCCTGACTCTCCATGGTGCTCTCAGTCTCTAGGTCTGGGCTTTTGTTTCTTTAGGTCTCTCCTACCTGGTCTCGCGCTCTGCCCCCAGCTCTCCTGGTACCCCCTTGCTGCAGCACTTCCCATTTTGATCGAGGCCTCCCTTTGGCAGTCTCTCTGTGCATGTGTGTCTCTCTGTGTCTCTGCACCTCCCTCCCCCCGCCACATCTCTCCCTCCCCACTGTGTTTTGATCTCTCTGCTTGTCTCTGCCCCAGGCGTGAACCACTCACTGGCTGCAGTGGCCGCGGCCACCCCCACGCCCGGTCTCCCGGGCCCAGCTCCTGAAATCCTCCAGCTGACATTTGGCCAAAGCCCCTTTTCCCTCAGTGCAGCTGGAACAAGATTGGAATTTTTCAACCAAACATTCTTAAGAAACGAAGGGGAGTTTGGGGGACAGACAACAAAAGCAGACACAGAAAAACAGGACCAGAAATGGTCCGTGCTTGACACAGGTCCCTAATGGCCACGGGAGCACGCCTCCCCGCCGCCCCCCCCCCCCCCTGTCGCTGTGGTCACTGCAGCTGGGCGCCCTGGGGGCCCAAGAGGGAAGTGGTCTGCTCAGGGACACCCAGCGGAGTGGGTGGGTGAGAAAGACCAGCTGTGCTTCCAGGCCCCCAGTTTCCCAGGCTGAAGAACCTCCGGCCCCATCTTAGACCCATTGTTCTGGCCAAAAATCTAGGCCAAAGCCACTGGGGAGAAGTGTTCCTGCTCCCTTGGAAATCTGAAGATCACAGCCCAGGCAGGTCACCCGGGACCCAGCCGGCCCCCCTCGGCCTGGTCCCCGGCCAGCCCGAGCCCAAGGTGGATGGATGGGCGGGCGGCAGTCATGCACGACAGGGTGCAGGGCCCAGCAGGGAGGATGGCAGCTGCCCTAATTACTCCAGCTCTCCAGGTTCCAATCCCATTTGAAAAGGACTCCAGGGACGCAGCCTTTAATAACTACCAGTAAACAGGCAGGAAAATCGATACCTGGTAAATAGAGCCCTGGCGAGAGGGACGCCTGGGCTGGCTGGCCCTGACCTGCTGGGAGGGGCTCCTGGAGTCCTTCGTCGTGGGGCTGGCCAACACCGGCCTTTCCAGCCCTGTCCCCGCTTCCCCTTTCCACTGCCTCTGAGCCCTGACCTGTGCCAAGTAGGCTGCCTGTTTCCATTGCAGACACCTCCTTTGCACAAGGATCTGTGCCTGGTGCTGGGAACACAGGCGTGGGTCCGACCTGGTTCTTGCCCTCCTGAAAGTCATCCACCAGCAAAGGAGATTAAGAACAACAATGAATGATTTAATGACAATGCAAGGACACTTGGGCAATATAAAGCTGCATGTGCCAGCCATAGCAGCAGAAACAGAAAAGCAAGTCCAGGAAGAGGGGGACACAGGGAGGGTTTTGTTGGATGAATAGGAGTTCACCAAGTGAACGAGAGCTGGGACATGGGGAGTGAGGGTAATGTATGTAGTAATAACAGCTGTCTTAGTTAACATTCATTGAGCACCTACTGTGGCCAAGCTCTCTGCTGAGCACCTTATGACCAGCATTATCTTGTTTTGTCCTACAGTAATTCTCTGGGGGTATGTATTCATACCCCCATTTTACAGATGAAGACACTGACGCTATGTGTGGAGCCAGGATTTGCACATGGCCCATGAGATTTCTGAATTGTTTCTCTCAACCACTTCATTCTGCACCTCCCATCTCCGACCCCACCCTGCCCAACTCAAGACCTGACACCCAGAGGTTAACGAAAGCAAGTTCCCATCCTTTCCCTTACCATCTGGGGGTTATACCTTCCAGGTAACACAGCGCCTTAACCCTCACTAGGAGGCTCAGGGCGGGACTTCAGGCACATCAGACCTGAAGATCATCTCTCACGAGCCCTCATTTTGCAGACGGGCAAACAGACTCTGGGAGGAGAAGACCAGCAGCACTCAGGAGCAGAGCAGGAACAGGATCCAGAAATGTTTCCTCTAACCCCCTCTCAGGCCTGCCCTGGAGGAACAGCATTGTCAAGGAAAAAATCGATATGCACACACTCAATTAAAATGATAAATCAGGCATCAGAATGAGGCAGCCCAGGAGACGGGGGGGGGGGGTTGTTCACGTGATCGGCTTGAACAATACAGGAGTCCAGGGACTCCATCCTCACAGGTCTCTCTCACGTCCACAGCTGCAGCTATCTGCCTTGATTTTCCCAGCTCTCGGGGTCTGGGCATTTGACAGAGGCAGGGGTAGTCCATAACCCTTGGGATTCTGACGGAGGAGAGAGAGCAGAAGACAAGCTGTTCTAGCCCTGCATAGGGACCCAAGTGAAGGTCAGGGAGAGTCTATGCTCAGGAGAGAGAGAAGCCTGAGCAAGGCAGGGGGAGGCGGTGGTCTTCAGGAAGGTCCGTGGTGGGTCCCCACCCATCTGGCTGCAGATCCCTGGGCCAGGCACCTTGGGGTTATGCCAGTTAACAGCCGAAATGTACTCCACGTTGTGAGGGTCTGCTGTCTGCCAGGCTCTGTGCTTGGCACTGGGGTATAGCAGTGAGCAAAGCAGTCAAGGTCCCTGACCTCTTGGGCTGACAGCCAGGTGGGAAGAGACAGAGAATAAAGAAAGTATGCAGATGGATGTATCGTATCAGGTAGTGCTGAGTGCCAAAAGAAAAAGAACACCCGGCAAGAAGATGGCAACCAGGACACCTGGGTTAGAAGGTGGTCTGGGAAAGTCTTTCTAAACAGGTGACATTGGAGCAGAGACCCAAAAGGAAGGAGGAAGGAAACTAGGAGAACATCTGGGGCCCCCCAAGTAATATTCCAGGTGGAGGGAACAGCAAATGTAAAGCCCTGAGCCTGGACAGTGCTTGGGGTGTTGGAGGAATGGCAAGGAGGCCAGGGTAGCTGGAGTGGAGTGAGTGAGAGGGAGGTGGGAGGTAATAAGTCAGAGAGGAAGACCGGACTTTGTAGACTCACGGGAGGAGTTTGGTAGACGATGGGGGCTTTGGAGGTCATAGCGAGGACTTTGGCTTTTATTCCCAGTAAGAGGGGAGGCCATGGGAGGATTTTGAGCAGAAGAAGGGTGTAATCTGATTTGCATTGAAAAAGATTCCTCTGGCTGCCAGGTGAGGAACAGACTACAGAATGCAAGGGCAGAAGCAGAGGCCAGTCATGAGTCTACTGCAACAGTCCAGGCAGGAGAGAGACAGTGGGTTAGACCAGGTAGAATCACTGCAGTGAGAAGTGGTCAGGCCTGGGATGTATCTGAAGGTAGAGGGGACTGGGTCTACTAATAGACTGGATGTAAGGTATGAGGTAAGTCAGGGATGAGTCCAAATTTTGGGGTGGGTGGCATTGGGGTGCAAGCAGCTGGAGGGATAGAGCTCTATCCAGCATTTGCAATGAGAACCACTTCAGGAGGAGCAGGTTCAGGGTGGGGAAGCATCAGAGTTCTGCTTTAGCAGGGGTGAGTTTGAGATGCCCGTTGGACCTCCTCAGGAGCGTGCTGAGGAGGCAGCTGGATCCACGGCTCTCAGAGGGAGAGGGTGGGTCAGGAAAGGATGGATTTTGGAATCACCAGAGTGGTCCTTTTCACAACCTCACAGGGAGGTGTGGGGTTGCTTACGCCCATTTTAGAGATGAGAAAGCTGGAGCTCAGGGATGTTGAGGCATGGGACCACAGTCACAGAGCCGGCACGTTGGGCAGTGGAGCCTTGAAGTCTGTCTGCCTCCCAGCCCCTGGTGCCTAGCCCAGTCCCTGGGCTCTGTGGCTCTTCTCACTGAATCCTCCCGGCAGCTCTGTGCAGGGGGGGAGGGCGCATCATGAGCTCGGCATCACCTTCATTTTCGAGCTGGGGCCACCAAGACCCAGGCAGGCTGAAGGGACTTGCCCACAGCTGAGAAGCAGTCAAGTGTGCAGCCTTCCTGCAGGTGTGCCAAGTGAGCCCAGCAAAACTATCCCTCCACAGTGGTCCCAAGGCACAGAGTAGGCTAAAGCCTCTGAGAAGTCCTGCAGCCTGGACCTCGCCTTATCTCTATTTTCATGCACTGTGCCAGGGAGCCCCTAGAGCTTTGGGAACATGAAGCAGTGGTTGAGAGCAAAACTTCAATGCCCTCGTTTTTCAAATGGGGGCATGAATACCCACCTGGCTGGGGTTATCATGTGGTTCTGTGCATTTTCAATGAGCACTGGGCATGGAGCCCTCCAGAGAGCCGTCAGCAGATGTCTGTTAAAGGAAGGAACACAACAAACAGATGAATAAAAAACAAAGGAATTGGTGGTCTGCAGGAATGAGCAAAAGTCATGAAGGAACACAAGAGTAGCCACACCCCAAAAGGCTCAGGGTCTGAACTAGGGAATGCATTCATACACTCAGCAATGATCTGTTGAGAGCGCCTACTGTGTGCAGGTGCTGGGGACACAGCAGGGAGGAAAATGAAGTCCCTGCCTTGGTGACATTCTAGTGAGAGGAGACAGAAAACAAGATAAATAGGTAAAATATAACTTATGCCAGATGGAGAAAACCAAGCAGGGATGGAGAGAGAGAAAAGGAAGTATGTGGAGGGGTGGCAATTTTTAAATAGGGTGGCAGTAAATGAGGGAATGGCTGAATGCATGAATTAAATTAGGGAGTGAGAAGACATGCAGTGAGAAGCATAAGGGATGACTGCAGGCATGGGTGAAGGATCTAATGAAAGAATTATTGAATGAACGAACCCAGGAAGATATGAATGCAAGAACTAAGGCGCGAATGAATGAATGAACAAATGAGCCAATGGAAGAGTGGTTGAGTGAAGAGATGAATTTGTGCTTGAATTAAAGCACCGATGAGAGGATGGATGAATGAAGGAAGTTTGGAACGAGGCAAGAAGGCCAGCCTGCCCGCCACTGCTCGCATGGCCATGGCCCGGCTGTCCCTGCGCCCCGCACCTGGGTCCGAACAGCCCCCGCACCCCCTCGCCCCCGCCCCACTCCCCACTCCCCCGGGGCCTGTGCGGCCACCGCTCCGGTGTGGGTGCTGACCCCGGAGGGTGGGGGGGTGCCCCCCCCCCCCCCCCCCCCCCCCCCCCTGACCGCCCTCCCCTTGTGAGCGCAGGCACCATGCGGCCCGTGCGGCGCAACTTCTACGACCCGTCGTCGGCGCCGGGCAAGGGCATCGTGTGGGAGTGGGAGAACGACGGCGGCGCGTGGACGGCCTACGACATGGACATCTGCATCACCATCCAGAATGCCTACGAGAAGCAGCACCCGTGGCTCGACCTCTCGTCGCTCGGCTTCTGCTACCTCATCTACTTCAACAGCATGTCGCAGATGAACCGCCAGACGCGCCGCCGCCGCCGCCTGCGCCGCCGCCTGGACCTCGCCTACCCGCTCACGGTCGGCTCCATCCCCAAGTCGCAGTCGTGGCCCGTGGGCGCCAGCTCGGGCCAGCCTTGTTCGTGCCAGCAGTGCCTGCTGGTCAACAGCACTCGCGCCGCCTCCAACGCCATCCTGGCCTCGCAGCGCCGCAAGGCGCCGCCCGCGCCCCCGCAGCCGCCGCCGCCGCCCCCGGGAGGGCCGCCGGGCGCGCTCGCGGT